>NC_134353.1:523890507-524215507 GCF_048569485.1 Anomaloglossus baeobatrachus
CAGGATTATGCATCCACCTATACCTATTATAGCAGGATTATGCATGCACCATAGCGGAAGCATCCACCTATACCTTCTATAGCAGGATTATGCACCCACCACCTATTACTAGCAGGATTATCTCCCCT
Organism: Anomaloglossus baeobatrachus; assembly: GCF_048569485.1. Taxonomy (NCBI): domain Eukaryota; kingdom Metazoa; phylum Chordata; class Amphibia; order Anura; family Aromobatidae; genus Anomaloglossus; species Anomaloglossus baeobatrachus. The sequence goes on from NC_134353.1 coordinate 523,890,636, forward strand.
ACTACCATATCTATAGCAGGATTATGCATGCACCTATACCTATCTATAGCAGGATTATGCATCCACCTATACCTATCTATAGCAGGATTATGCATCCACCTATACCTATCTATAGCAGGATTATGCATCCACCAATACCTCTATAGCAGGATTATGCATCCACCTAACCTATCTATAGCAGGATTATGCATCCACCTATACCTATTATAGCAGGATTATGCATCCACCTATACCTATCTATAGCAGGATTATGCATCCACCTATACCTATCTATAGCAGGATTATGCATCCACCTATACCTATCTATAGCAGGATTATGCATCCACCTATACCTATCTATAGCAGGATTATGCATCCACCTATACCTATTATAGCAGGATTATGCATCCACCTATACCTATCTATAGCAGGATTATGCATGCACCTATACCTATTATAGCAGGATTATGCATCCACCTATACCTATTATAGCAGGATTATGCATCCACCTATACCTATCTATAGCAGGATTATGCATCACCTATACCTATTATAGCAGGATTATGCATCCACCTATACCTATTATAGCAGGATTATGCATCCACCTATACCTATCTATAGCAGGATTATGCATCCACCTATACCTATTATAGCAGGATTATGCATCCACCTATACCTATCTATAGCAGGATTATGCATCCACCTATACCTATCTATAGCAGGATTATGCATGCCACCTATACCTATTATAGCAGGATTATGCATCCACCTATACCTATCTATAGCAGGATTATGCATGCACCTATACCTATTATAGCAGGATTATGCATCCACCTATACCTATCTATAGCAGGATTATGCATGCACCTATACCTATTATAGCAGGATTATGCATCCACCTATACCTATTATAGCAGGATTATGCATCCACCTATACCTATCTATAGCAGGATTATGCATGCCACCTATACCTATTATAGCAGGATTATGCATCCAACCTATACCTATTATAGCAGGATTATGCATCAGCACCTATACCTATTATAGCAGGATTATGCATCCACCTATACCTATCTATAGCAGGATTATGCATGCCACCTATACCTATTATAGCAGGATTATGCATCGCACCTATACCTATTATAGCAGGATTATGCATCCACCTATACCTATCTATAGCAGGATTATGCATCCACCTATACCTATCTATAGCAGGATTATGCATCACCTATACCTATTATAGCAGGATTATGCATCCACCTATACCTATCTATAGCAGGATTATGCATCCACCTATACCTATTATAGCAGGATTATGCATCCACCTATACCTATTATAGCAGGATTATGCATCCACCTATACCTATTATAGCAGGATTATGCATCCACCTATACCTATTATAGCAGGATTATGCATCCACCTATACCTATTATAGCAGGATTATGCATCCACCTATACCTATTATAGCAGGATTATGCATCCACCTATACCTATTATAGCAGGATTATGCATCCACCTATACCTATCTATAGCAAGATTATGCATCCACCTATACCTATTATAGCAGGATTATGCATCCACACTATACCTATTATAGCAGGATTATGCATCCACCTATACCTATTATAGCAGGATTATGCATCCACCTATACCTATTATAGCAGGATTATGCATCCACCACCTATACCTATTATAGCAGGATTATGCATCCACCTATACCTATCTATAGCAGGATTATGCATCCACCTATACCTATCTATAGCAGGATTATGCATCCACTATACCTATTATAGCAGGATTATGCATCCCACCTATACCTATTATAGCAGGATTATGCATCCACCTATACCTATTATAGCAGGATTATGCATCCACCTATACCTATTATAGCAGGATTATGCATCCACCTATACCTATTATAGCAGATTATGCATCCACCTATACCTATTATAGCAGGATTATGCATCCACCTATACCTATTATAGCAGGATTATGCATCCACCTATACCTATTATAGCAGGATTATGCATCCACCTATACCTATTATAGCAGGATTATGCATCCACCTATACCTATTATAGCAGGATTATGCATCCACCTATACCTATTATAGCAAGATTATGCATCCACCTATACCTATTATAGCAGGATTATGCATCCCACCTATACCTATTATAGCAGGATTATGCATCCACCTATACCTATTATAGCAGGATTATGCATCCACCTATACCTATTATAGCAGGATTATGCATCCACCTATACCTATTATAGCAGGATTATGCATCCACCTATACCTATTATAGCAGATTATGCATCCACCTATACCTATTATAGCAGATTATGCATCCACCTATACCTATTATAGCAGGATTATGCATCCACCTATACCTATTATAGCAGGATTATGCATCCACCTATACCTATTATAGCAGGATTATGCATCCACCTATACCTATTATAGCAGGATTATGCATCCACCTATACTATTATAGCAGGATTATGCATCCACCTATCCCTATTATAGCAGGATTATGCATCCACCTATACCTATTATAGCAGGATTATGCATCCACCTATACCTATTATAGCAGGATTATGCATCCACCTATACCTATTATAGCAGGATTATGCATCCACCTATACCTATTATAGCAGGATTATGCATCCACCTATACCTATTATAGCAAGATTATGCATCCACCTATACCTATTATAGCAGGATTATGCATCCACCTATGCCTATTATAGCAGGATTATGCATCCACCTATACCTATTATAGCAGGATTATGCATCCACCTATACCTATTATAGCAGGATTATGCATCCACCTATACCTATCTATAGCAGGATTATGCATCCACCTATACCTATTATAGCAGGATTATGCATCCACCTATACCTATTATAGCAGATTATGCATCCACCTATACCTATTATAGCAAGATTATGCATCCACCTATACCTATTATAGCAGGATTATGCATCCACCTATGCCTATTATAGCAGGATTATGCATCCACCTATACCTATTATAGCAGGATTATGCATCCACCTATACCTATCTATAGCAGGATTATGCATCCACCTATACCTATCTATAGCAGGATTATGCATCCACCTATACCTATTATAGCAGGATTATGCATCCACCTATACCTATTATAGCAGGATTATGCATCCACCTATACCTATTATAGCAGGATTATGCATCCACCTATACCTATTATAGCAGGATTATGCATCCACCTATACCTATTATAGCAGGATTATGCATCCACCTATACCTATCTATAGCAGGATTATGCATCCACCTATCCTATCTATAGCAGGATTATGCATCCACCTATACCTATCTATAGCAGGATTATGCATCCACCTATACCTATCTATAGCAGGATTATGCATCCACCTATACCTATTATAGCAGGATTATGCATCCACCTATACCTATTATAGCAGGATTATGCATCCACCTATACCTATTATAGCAGGATTATGCATCCACCTATACCTATTATAGCAGGATTATGCATCCACCTATACCTATCTATAGCAGGATTATGCATCCACCTATACCTATTATAGCAGGATTATGCATCCACCCTATACCTATCTATAGCAGGATTATGCATCCACCTATACCTATTATAGCAGGATTATGCATCCACCTATACCTATTATAGCAGGATTATGCATCCACCTATACCTATTATAGCAGGATTATGCATCCACCTATACCTATTATAGCAGGATTATGCATCCACCTATACCTATTATAGCAGGATTATGCATCCACCTATACCTATTATAGCAGGATTATGCATCCACCTATACCTATCTATAGCAGGATTATGCATCCACCTATACCTATCTATAGCAGGATTATGCATCCACCTATACCTATCTATAGCAGGATTATGCACTTCCAACCCCTATACCTATTATAGCAGGATTATGCATCCACCTATACCTATTATAGCAGGATTATGCCATCCACCTATACCTATTATAGCAGGATTATGCATCCACCTATACCTATTATAGCAGGATTATGCATCCACCTATACCTATCTATAGCAGGATTATGCATCCACCTATACCTATCTATAGCAGGATTATGCATCCACCTATACCTATCTATAGCAGGATTATGCATCCACCTATACCTATTATAGCAGGATTATGCATCCACCTATACCTATCTATAGCAGGATTATGCATCCACCTATACCTATTATAGCAGGATTATGCATCCACCTATACTATTATAGCAGGATATGCATCCACCTATACCTATTATAGCAGGATTATGCATCCACCTATACCTAATCTATAGCAGGATTATGCATCCACCTATACCTATCTATAGCAGGATTATGCATCCACCTATACCTATCTATAGCAGGATTATGCATCCACCTATACCTATTATAGCAGGATTATGCATCCACCTATACCTATCTATAGCAGGATTATGCATCCACCTATACCTATCTATAGCAGGATTATGCATCCACCTATACCTATTATAGCAGGATTATGCATCCACCTATACTATTATAGCAGGATTATTGCATGCACCTATACCTATCTATAGCAGGATTATGCATCCACCTATACCTATCTATAGCAGGATTATGCATCCACCTATACCTATCTATAGCAGGATTATGCATCCACCTATACCTATCTATAGCAGGATTATGCATCCACCTATACCTATTATAGCAGGATTATGCATCCACCTATACCTATCTATAGCAGGATTATGCATCCACCTATACCTATCTATAGCAGGATTATGCATCCACCTATACCTATCTATAGCAGGATATGCATCCACCTATACCTATTATAGCAGGATTATGCATGCCACCTATACCTATCTATAGCAGGATTATGCATCCACCTATACCTATCTATAGCAGGATTATGCATCCACCTATACCTTATTCTATAGCAGGATTATGCATCCACCTATACCTATCTATAGCAGGATTATGCATCCACCTATACCTATCTATAGCAGGATTATGCATCCACCTATACCTATCTATAGCAGGATTATGCATCCACCTATACCTATCTATAGCAGGATTATGCATCCACCTATACCTATTATAGCAGGATTATGCATCCACCTATACCTATTATAGCAGGATTATGCATGCACCTATACCTATCTATAGCAGGATTATGCATCCACCTATACCTATCTATAGCAGGATTATGCATCCACCTATACCTATTATAGCAGGATTATGCATCCACCTATACCTATCTATAGCAGGATTATGCATCCACCTATACCTATTATAGCAGGATTATGCATCCACCTATACCTATCTATAGCAGGATTATGCATGCACCTATACCTATTATAGCAGGATTATGCATCCACCTATACCTATTATAGCAGGATTATGCATCCACCTATACCTATCTATAGCAGGATTATGCATGCCACCTATACCTATCTATAGCAGGATTATGCATCCACCTATACCTATTATAGCAGGATTATGCATCCACCTATACCTATCTATAGCAGGATTATGCATGCCACCTATACCTATTATAGCAGGATTATGCATCCACCTATACCTATCTATAGCAGGATTATGCATCCACCTATACCTATCTATAGCAGGATTATGCATCCACCTATACCTATCTATAGCAGGATTATGCATCCACCTATACCTATTATAGCAGGATTATGCATCCACCTATACCTATTATAGCAGGATTATGCATCCACCTATACCTATCTATAGCAGGATTATGCATCCACCTATACCTATTATAGCAGGATTATGCATCCACCTATACCTATCTATAGCAGGATTATGCATGCACCTATACCTATTATAGCAGGATTATGCATCCACCTATACCTATTATAGCAGGATTATGCATCCACCTATACCTATCTATAGCAGGATTATGCATGCACCTATACCTATCTATAGCAGGATTATGCATCCACCTATACCTATTATAGCAGGATTATGCATCCACCTATACCTATCTATAGCAGGATTATGCATGCACCTATACCTATTATAGCAGGATTATGCATCCACCTATACCTATCTATAGCAGGATTATGCATGCACCTATACCTATTATAGCAGGATTATGCAATCCACCTATACCTATCTATAGCAGGATTATGCATCCACCACCTATCTATAGCAGGATTATGCATCCACCTACCTATCTATAGCAGGATTATGCATCCACCTATACCTATTATAGCAGGATTATGCATCCACCTATACCTATTATAGCAGGATTATGCATCCACCTATACCTATTATAGCAGGATTATGCATCCACCTATACCTATCTATAGCAGGATTATGCATGCACCTATACCTATTATAGCAGGATTATGCATCCACCTATACCTATCTATAGCAGGATTATGCATCCACCTATACCTATCTATAGCAGGATTATGCATGCCACCTATACCTATTATAGCAGGATTATGCATCCACCTATACCTATCTATAGCAGGATTATGCATGCACCTATACCTATTATAGCAGGATTATGCATCCACCTATACCTATCTATAGCAGGATTATGCATGCACCTATACCTATTATAGCAGGATTATGCATGCACCTATACCTATTATAGCAGGATTATGCATCCACCTATACTATCTATAGCAGGATTATGCATGCACCTATACCTATTATAGCAGGATTATGCATCCACCTATACCTATTATAGCAGGATTATGCATCCACCTATACCTATCTATAGCAGGATTATGCATCCACCATATACCTATCTATAGCAGGATTATGCATCCACCTATACCTATCTATAGCAGGATTATGCATCCACCTATACCTATTATAGCAGGATTATGCATCCACCTATACCTATTATAGCAGGATTATGCATCCACCTATACCTATTATAGCAGGATTATGCATCCACCTATACCTATCTATAGCAGGATTATGCATCACCTATACCTATTATAGCAGGATTATGCATCCACCTATACCTATCTATAGCAGGATTATGCATCCACCTATGCAATCCACCCCTAACTTTTAGTGGACAGGATTATGATCCACACTATACCTATTATAGCAGGATTATGCATCCACCTATACCCTATTATAGCAGGATTATGCATCCACCCTATACCCTATTATAAGCAGGATTATGCATCCACCTATACCTATTATAGCAGGATTATGCATCCACCTATACCTATTATAGCAGGATTATGCATCCACCTATACCTATTATAGCAGGATTATGCATCCACCTATACCTATTATAGCAGGATTATGCATCCACCTATACCTTAGATTATGCATCCCTAACCTATAGCAGGATTATGCATCCACCTATACCTATTATAGCAGGATTATGCATCCACCTATACCTATTATAGCAGGATTATGCATCCACCTATACCTATTATAGCAGGATTATGCTCACCACCTATACCTATTATAGCAGGATTATGCATCACACCATACCTATTATAGCAGGATTATGCATCCACCTATACCTATTATAGCAGGATTATGCATCCACCTATACCTATTATAGCAGGATTATGCATCCACCTATACCTATTATAGCAGGATTATGCATCCACCTATACCTATTATAGCAGGATTATGCATCCACCTATACCTATTATAGCAGGATTATATCTAATAGCAAGATTATGCATCCACCTATACCTATTATAGCAGGATTATGCATCCACCTATACCTATTATAGCAGGATTATGCATCCACCTATACCTATTATAGCAGGATTATGCATCCACCTATACCTATTATAGCAAGATTATGCATCCACCTATACCTAATTATAGCAGGATTATGCATCCACCTATACCTATTATAGCAGGATTATGCATCCACCTATACCTATTATAGCAAGATTATGCATCCACCTACCTATTATAGCAGATTATGCATCCCCTATCTATAGCAGGATTATGCATCCACCTATACCTATTATAGCAGGATTATGCATCCACCTATACCTATTATAGCAGATTATGCATCCACCTATACCTATTATAGCAAGATTATGCATCCACCTATACCTATTATAGCAGGATTATGCATCCACCTATACCTATTATAGCAGGATTATGCATTCCACCTATACCTATTATAGCAAGATTATGCATCCACCTATACCTATTATAGCAGGATTATGCATCCACCTATACCTATTATAGCAGGATTATGCATCCACCTATACCTATTATAGCAGGATTATGCATCCACCTATACCTATTATAGCAGGATTATGCATCCACCTATACCTATTATAGCAGGATTATGCATCCACCTATACCCTATTATAGCAGGATTATGCATCCACCTATACCCTATTATAGCAGGATAATGCATCCACCTATACCTATTATAGCAGGATTATGCATCCACCTATACCTATTATAGCAGGATTATGCATCCACCTATACCTATTATAGCAGGATTATGCATCCACCTATACCTATTATAGCAGGATTATGCATCCACCTATACCTATTATAGCAGGATTATGCATCCACCTATACCTATTATAGCAGGATTATGCATCCACCTATACCTATTATAGCAGGATTATGCATCCACCTATACCTATTATAGCAGGATTATGCATCCACCTATACCTTATTATAGCAGGATTATGCATCCACCTATACCTATTATAGCAGGATTATGCATCCACCTATACCTATTATAGCAGGATTATGCATCCACCTATACCTATCTATATGCAGGATTATGCATCCACCTATACCTATCTATAGCAGGATTATGCATCCACCTATACCTATTATAGCAGGATTATGCATCCACCTATACCTATTATAGCAGGATTATGCATCCACCTATACCTATTATAGCAGGATTATGCATCCACCTATACCTATTATAGCAGGATTATGCATCCACCTATACCTATCTATAGCAGGATTATGCATCCACCTATACCTATCTATAGCAGGATTATGCATCCACCTATACCTATCTATAGCAGGATTATGCATCCACCTATACCTATTATAGCAGGATTATGCATCCACCTATACCTATTATAGCAGGATTATGCATCCACCTATACCTATCTATAGCAGGATTATGCATCCACCTATACCTATCTATAGCAGGATTATGCATCCACCTATACCTATCTATAGCAGGATTATGCATCCACCTATACCTATCTATAGCAGGATTATGCATCCACCTATACCTATATATAGCAGGATTATGCATCCACCTATACCTATCTATAGCAGGATTATGCATCCACCTATACCTATTATAGCAGGATTATGCATCCACCTATACCTATTATAGCAGGATTATGCATCCACCTATACCTATTATAGCAGGATTATGCATCCACCTATACCTATTATAGCAGGATTATGCATCCACCTATACCTATTATAGCAGGATTATGCATCCACCTATACCTATTATAGCAGGATTATGCATCCACCTATACCTATTATAGCAGGATTATGCATCCACCTATACTATTATAGCAGGATTATGCATCCACCTATACCTATTCTATAGCAGGATTATGCATCCACCTATACCTATCTATAGCAGGATTATGCATCCACCTATACCTATTATAGCAGGATTATGCATCCACCTATACCTATCTATAGCAGGATTATGCATCCACCTATACCTATCTATAGCAGGATTATGCATCCACCTATACCTATCTATAGCAGGATTATGCATCCACCTATACCTATTATAGCAGGATTATGCATCCACCTATACCTATCTATAGCAGGATTATGCATCCACCTATACCTATCTATAGCAGGATTATGCATCCACCTATACCTATCTATAGCAGGATTATGCATCCACCTATACCTATCTATAGCAGGATTATGCATCCACCCTATACCTATCTATAGCAGGATTATGCATCCACCTATACCTATCTATAGCAGGATTATGCATCCACCTATACCTATCTATAGCAGGATTATGCATCCACCTATACCTATCTATAGCAGGATTATGCATCCACCTATACCTATCTATAGCAGGATTATGCATCCACCTATACCTATCTATAGCAGGATTATGCATCCACCTATACCTATCTATAGCAGGATTATGCATCCACCTATACCTATCTATAGCAGGATTATGCATCCACCTATACCTATTATAGCAGGATTATGCATCCACCTATACCTATCTATAGCAGGATTTATGCATCCACCTATACCTATCTATAGCAGGATTATGCATCCACCTATACCTATTATAGCAGGATTATGCATCCACCTATACCTATTAATAGCAGGATTATGCATGCACCTATACCTATCTATAGCAGGATTATGCATCCACCTATAGCCTATCTATAGCAGGATTATGCATCCACCTATACCTATCTATAGCAGGATTATGCATCCACCTATACCTAATCTATAGCAGGATTATGCATCCACCTATACCTATTATAGCAGGATTATGCATCCACCTATACCTATCTATAGCAGGATTATGCATCCACCTATACCTATCTATAGCAGGATTATGCATCCACCTATCCTATTATAGCAGATTATGCAATCCACCTATACCTATTATAGCAGGATTATGCATCACCTATACCTATCTATAGCAGGATTATGCATCCACCTATACCTATCTATAGCAGGATTATGCATCCACCTATACCTATTATAGCAGGATTATGCATCCACCTATACCTATCTATAGCAGGATTATGCATCCACCTATACCTATTATAGCAGGATTATGCATCCACCTATACCTATCTATAGCAGGATTATGCATCCACCTATACCTATCTATAGCAGGATTATGCATCCACCTATACCTATATAGCAGGATTATGCATCCACCTATACCTATTTATAGCAGGATTATGCATGCACCTATACCTATCTATAGCAGGATTATGCATCCACCTATACCTATTATAGCAGGATTATGCATCCACCTATACCTATCTATAGCAGGATTATGCATTGCACCTATACCTATTATAGCAGGATTATGCATCCACCTATACCTATCTATAGCAAGGATTATGCATCCACCACCTATCTATAGCAGGATTATGCATCCACCAACCTATCTATAGCAGGATTATGCATCCACCACCTATCTATAGCAGGATTATGCATCCACCTACCTATTATAGCAGGATTATGCATCCACCTATACCTATTATAGCAGGATTATGCATCCACCTATACCTATTATAGCAGGATTATGCATCCACCTATACCTATCTATAGCAGGATTATGCATGCACCTATACCTATTATAGCAGGATTATGCATCCACCTATACCTATTATAGCAGGATTATGCATCCACCTATTACCTATCTATAGCAGGATTATGCATGCACCTATACCTATTATAGCAGGATTATGCATCCACCTATACCTATCTATAGCAGGATTATGCATCCACCTATACCTATCTATAGCAGGATTATGCATGCACCTATACCTATTATAGCAGGATTATGCATCCACCCTATACCTATCTATAGCAGGATTATGCATGCACCTATACCTATTATAGCAGGAATTATGCATCCACCTATACCTATCTATAGCAGGATTATGCATCCACCACCTATCTATAGCAGATTATGCATCCACCACCTATCTATAGCAGGATTATGCATCCACCTTGCCTATTATAGCAGGATTATGCATCCACCTATACCTATTATAGCAGGATTATGCATCCACCTATACCTATTATAGCAGGATTATGCATCCACCTATACCTATCTATAGCAGGATTATGCATGCACCTATGCCTATTATAGCAGGATTATGCATCCACCTATACCTATTATAGCAGGATTATGCATCCACCTATACCTATCTATAGCAGGATTATGCATGCACCTATACCTATTATAGCAGGATTATGCATCCACCTATACCTATCTATAGCAGATTATGCATGCACCTATACCTATTATAGCAGGATTATGCATCCACCTATACCTATCTATAGCAGGATTATACATGCACCTATACCTATTATAGCAGGATTATGCATCCACATATACCTATTATAGCAGGATTATGCATCCACCTATACCTATCTATAGCAGGATTATGCATCCACATATACCTATTATAGCAGGATTATGCATCCACCTATACCTATTATAGCAGGATTATGCATCCACCTATACCTATTATAGCAGGATTATGCATCCACCTATACCTATTATAGCAGGATTATGCATCCACCTATACCTATTATAGCAGGATTATGCATCCACCTATACCTATCTATAGCAAGATTATGCATCCACCTATACCTATTATAGCAGGATTATGCATCCACCTATACCATTATAGCAGGATTATGCATCCACCTATACCTATTATAGCAGGATTATGGCATCCACCTATACCTATTATAGCAGGATTATGCAATCCACCTATACCTATTATAGCAGGATTATGCATCCACCACCTATACCTATTATAGCAGGATTATGCATCCACCTATACCTATCTATAGCAGATTATGCATCCACCTATACCTATCTATAGCAGGATTATGCATCCACCTATACCTATTATAGCAGGATTATGCATCCACCACCTATACCTATTATAGCAGAATTATGCATCCACCTATACCTATTATAGCAGGATTATGCATCCACCTATACCTATTATAGCAGGATTATGCATCCACCTATACCTATTATAGCAGGATTATGCATCCACCTATACCTATTATAGCAGGATTATGCATCCACCACCTATACCTATTATAGCAGGATTTATGCATCCACCTATACCTATTATAGCAGGATTATGCATCCACCTATACCTATTATAGCAGGATTATGCATCCACCTATACCTATTATAGCAGGATTATGCATCCACCTATACCTATTATAGCAAGATTATGCATCCACCTATACCTATTATAGGCAGGATTATGCATCCACCTATACCTATTATAGCAGGATTATGCATCCACCTATACCTATTATAGCAAGATTATGCATCCACCTATACCTATTATAGCAGGATTATGCATCCACCTATACCTATTATAGCAGGATTATGCATCCACCTATACCTATTATAGCAGGATTATGCATCCACCTATACCTATTATAGCAAGATTATGCATCCACCTATACCTATCTATAGCAGGATTATGCATCCACCTATACCTATCTATAGCAGGATTATGCATCCACCTATACCTATTATAGCAGGATTATGCATCCAACCTATACCTATTATAGCAAGATTATGCATCCACCTATTATAGCAGGATTATGCATCCACCTATCCCTATTATAGCAGGATTATGCATCCACCTATACCTATTATAGCAAGATTATGCATCCACCTATACCTATTATAGCAGGATTATGCATCCACCTATACCTATTATAGCAGGATTATGCATCCACCTATACCTATTATAGCAGGATTATGCATCCACCTATACCTATTATAGCAAGATTATGCATCCACCTATACCTATTATAGCAGATTATGCATCCACCTATGCCTATTATAGCAGGATTATGCATCCACCTATACCTATTATAGCAGGATTATGCATCCACCTATACCTATCTATAGCAGGATATGCATCCACCTATACCTATCTATAGCAGGATTATGCATCCACCTATACCTATTATAGCAGGATTATGCATCCACCTATACCTATTATAGCAGGACTATGCATCCACCTATACCTATTATAGCAAGATTATGCATCCACCTATACCTATTATAGCAGATTATGCATCCACCTATGCCTATTATAACAGGATTATGCTTCCACCTATACCTATTATAGCAGGATTATGCATCCACCTATACCTATCTATAGCAGGATTATGCATCCACCTATACCTATCTATAGCAGGATTATGCATCCACCAATACCTATTATAGCAGGATTATGCATCCACCTATACCTATTATAGCAGGATTATGCATCCACCTATACCTATTATAGCAGGATTATGCATCCACCAATACCTATTATAGCAGGATTATGCATCCACCTATACCTATTATAGCAGGATTATGCATCCACCTATACCTATCTATAGCAGGATTATGCATCCACCTATACCTATCTATAGCAGGATTAAGCATCCACCTATACCTATCTATAGCAGGATTATACATCCACCTATACCTATTATAGCAGGATTATGCATCCACCTATACCTATTATAGCAGGATTATGCATCCACCTATACCTATTATAGCAGGATTATGCATCCACCTATACCTATTATAGCAGGATTATGCATCCACCTATACCTATCTATAGCAGGATTATGCATCCACCTATACCTATCTATAGCAGGATTATGCATCCACCTATACCTATCTATAGCAGGATTATGCATCCACCTATACCTATTATAGCAGGATTATGCATCCACCTATACCTATTATAGCAGGATTATGCATCCACCTATACCTATTATAGCAGGATTATGCATCCACCTATACCTATTATAGCAGGATTATGCATCCACCTATACCTATCTATAGCAGGATTATGCATCCACCTATACCTATCTATAGCAGGATTATACATCCACCTATACCTATCTATAGCAGGATTATGCATCCACCTATACCTATTATAGCAGGATTATGCATCCACCTATACCTATTATAGCAGGATTATGCATCCACCTATACCTATAATAGCAGGATTATGCATCCACCTATACCTATTATAGCAGGATTATGCATCCACCTATACCTATTATAGCAGGATTATGCATCCACCTATACCTATCTATAGCAAGATTATGCATCCACCTTTACCTATTATAGCAGGATTATGCATCCACCTATACCTATTGTAGCAGGATTATGCATCCACCTATACCTATCTATAGCAGGATTATGCATCCACCTATACCTATTATAGCAGGATTATGCATCCACCTATAACTATCTATAGCAGGATTATGCATTCACCTATACCTATTATAGCAGGATTATGCATCCACCTATACCTATCTATAGCAGGATTATGCATCCACCTATACCTATTATAGCAGGATTATGCATCCACCTATACCTATTATAGCAGGATTATGCATCCACCTATACCTATCTATAGCAGGATTATGCATCCACCTATACCTATTATAGCAGAATTATGCATCCACCTATACCTATCTATAGCAGAATTATGCATCCAGCTATACCTATTATAGCAGAATTACGCATCCACCTATACCTATTATAGCAGGATTATGCATCCACCTATACCTATTATAGCAGGATTATGCATCCACCACCTATACCTATTATAGCAGGATTATGCATCCACCTATACCTATTATAGCAAGATTATGCATCCACCTATACCTATTATAGCAGGATTATGCATCCACCTATACCTATTATAGCAGGATTATGCATCCACCTATACCTATTATAGCAGGATTATGCATCCACCTATACCTATTATAGCAGGATTATGCATCCACCTATACCTATTATAGCAGAATTACGCATCCACCTATACCTATTATAGCAGGATTATGCATCCACCTATACCTATCTATAGCAGGATTATGCATCCAGCTATACCTATTATAGCAGAATTACGCATCCACCTATACCTATTATAGCAGGATTATGCATCCACCTATACCTATTATAGCAGGATTATGCATCCACCTATACCTATCTATAGCAGAATTATGCATCCAGCTATACCTATTATAGCAGAATTACGCATCCACCTATACCTATTATAGCAGGATTATGCATCCACCTATACCTATCTATAGCAGGATTATGCATCCACCTATACCTATCTATAGCAGGATTATGCATCCACCTATACCTATTATAGCAGGATTATGCATCCACCTATACCTATCTATAGCAGGATTATGCATGCACCTATACCTATTATAGCAGGATTATGCATCCACCTATACCTATCTATAGCAGGATTATGCATCCACCTATACCTATCTATAGCAGGATTATGCATCCACCTATACCTATCTATAGCAGGATTATGCATCCACCTATACCTATCTATAGCAGGATTATGCATCCACATATACCTATTATAGCAGAATTACGCATCCACCTATACCTATTATAGCAGGATTATGCATCCACCTATACCTATCTATAGCAGGATTATGCATCCACCTATACCTATCTATAGCAGGATTATGCATCCACCTATACCTATCTATAGCAGGATTATGCATCCACCTATACCTATCTATAGCAGGATTATGCATCCACATATACCTATTATAGCAGAATTACGCATCCACCTATACCTATCTATAGCAGGATTATGCATCCACCTATACCTATCTATAGCAGCAGGATTATGCATCCACCTATACCTATTATAGCAGGATTATGCATCCACCTATACCTATTATAGCAGGATTATGCATCCACCTATACCTATTATAGCAGGATTATGCATCCACATATACCTATTATAGCAGAATTACGCATCCACCTATACCTATCTATAGCAGGATTATGCATCCACCTATACCTATCTATAGCAGCAGGATTATGCATCCACCTATACCTATTATAGCAGGATTATGCATCCACCTATACCTATTATAGCAGGATTATGCATCCACCACCTATACCTATCTATCTATCCCTCTATCTATCTATTTATCTGTCTATCTATCTATCCATTATCTATCTGTCTCACTATCTATTTATCTATTTGTTATCTAACTATTGTCTATTGCACATCTATCTATCAAGTTATCTCGCTTGCTTTCTATCTATGTCATCTATCTTGGCCTCTATTTATCTAACATCTATCTACCTACCGTATCTCACTAGCTCACTCGCTATCTATCTATCCCTCTATCTATCCCTCTATCCATCTATCTATCCCTCTATCTATCTATCTATCCCTCTATCTATCTATCTATCTATCTATCCCTCTATCTATCTATCTATCCCTCTATCTATCTATCTATCCCTCTATCTATCTATCTATCCCTCTATCTATCTATCTATCTATCTATCTATCTATCCCTCTATCTATCTATCTATCTATCTATCTATCTATCTATCCCTCTATCTATCTATCTATCCCTATATCTATCTATCTATCCCTCTATCTATCCCTCTATCTATCTATCTATCTATCTATCTCTCTATCCCTCTATCTATCTATCTATCAATCTATCATCTATCTATCTATCTATCTATCCATGTATCTATCTATCTATCTATCTATCTATCCCTCTATCTATCTATCTATCTATCTATCCCTCTATCTATCTATCTATCTATCTATCTATCCCTCTATCTATCTATCCCTCTATCTATCTATCTATCTATCTATCTATCTATCTATCTGTCTATCTATCTATCTATCTATCTATCTATCTATCCCTCTATCTATCCCTCTATCTATCTATCTATCTATCTATCCCTCTATCTATCTATCTATCCCTCTCTCTATCTCTCTATCTATCTATCCCTCTATCTATCTATTTATCCCTCTATCTATCTATCTATCTATCTATCTATCTACAGTATCTATCTATCTATCTATCTATCTATTTGTTTATCTATCTATCCCTCTATTTGTCTATCTATCTATCTATTCGTCTACTGAATTTGAACATTTTGGCGATGCACACTGGAGCCTTTTTCTAGCAGTAATACCTTGCCATTCTTCTAAGGGTCTGAGCCCATGATTAGTGTTCTCAGCGTTTTGGATGTAGCATGCTTCAGGTGCGTCCAAAACGCTGCATTGTACAGTACAAGCACAGTGGATGAGATTTCTAGAAATCCTGTGCCCACTCTGCTTGTTTTTCCCACAGCGTAAACTGACTGTGGTGTGGTTTTCTGAGCCACAAGCATGTCAATTATTTGCTGCTGAGTCATAAGCCTCCTCCATAGAGAGAACACAAGCGAGAGACTGCAGCTTCCTGAACTCTGATCGAGGGCAAAAGCAGCTGTGATCTCCTGCAGAGACTCAAGGCCTCGCAGATCAGGACCCACCATGTCCAGAACGCAGCGGGTCCTGATTGTGGGCACATACCCTAAAACCTTCTTCACACCTTCGTATTTCTGGTACGTGTGGTGTCTGCTTCCACACATACCAGAGACATGGACACACGTAGACTCATGAAACTCAATTGGTGTGCGCACACGTCCACATTTTCACACAGACCTTGTGTTCATGGGGAGCACACACGTGTCCATGTGCTCCACACGCCAACTTGTCAGTTTTCTGCCAACAGCATAGGTGTCACACGGACCGCGTACTGATGTGATCTGTGTGACATATACCTGAGAAAATACCTGTCCCTTAAAAAAAAATGATTTTTATACGAAGGCCTAAGCCACACGGCGAGTAAATCGGTGCGAGTGGAGTGCAATAAAACATCGCATTCCACTCGGACCATTTCTAGCGTATGTGTCAGCGAAAGTGAGCGATTATTTTCTCAGCCCTAATCGGACCGAGAAAACAATCGCAGCATGCTGCGGGAGCAATGCGATCCTTGTTCCTCTCGCACCCATTCAAGTGTATGGGGCGAGAGAAAAATCGCACTGCACTCACAGTACACCGGTGTACCGCGCGTGCAGAGCGAGAATCGCAATAGCCGGCTACGGAGGAGAGAGGGAGAGAAATCCTTCCCTCCTCTCCTCCGTGCCGGACCGCCCATCCTCAGCACCGGCCATCCCCTTGTGGCGCCCTGGACTAGCCAGGTCGTCACAGATAACACTCACACACCCCCACCCCCATTAGACAGTAACACCAGCCAAACACAAAACCCTTGTTGCCTCACTCCAGGGTCTGATGTCCACACCAGGTGGGGCGGAGCCAAGCGGTTGGCCCCACCCACCGAGGAGCTCACAGGCCTGGAGGCGTGAAAAACAGTCAGAACAGTTCAGGAGTTAAGTTGAGGAGGTTGAAGAGAAGAGTGTCCTTGTTTGTGGCCCAGGCACTGACAACAAGGTTGGCAGACGGTGGTGGCCGTCTGCAGGAGTGGTGAAGCAACGCGGAACCGTAGGACCGGGGTCAGGCGTTGGCCCGCCGATACCGACCGGGGAGCGAAGTGAAGCCAGCCCACACAGGCAGGGCCATCGGACCCCGACCAGGCTTGGAGCCGCCGTCAATAGTCAGATCCGAATGTGACTGAAACCCCAGGGGTTTCACAACAGCAAAAGTCCCGATTGAAGGCAACCGCCCACACCGTGAGAGTATACAGCTAACGCCTAAGGCTAGAGACCGAAGGGCCAGCGTCTGCGGGCAAACGGGCTCCTCCAGTACCCATACACCGGAGAGCGGACTACCGTTGGGAATCCATAATAGTCAGAAAGAGAACATCAAGGTGCAGGGAAAGACAGCTGCCATCACCTGTCCGGGGAGAAGCACTGCAGCCGGCTGTGGGACCCGTCCATCCATCCGTTTGGTTTACCGAGGACTTTGTACCTTTCTTGCTGAGTGAGTACACCCGTGCCATCCGGCACTGTGCCGCGCTGTCCCTGCAACCCTGCGCCTCACCGACCCTGCCTCCCCGTCACAACATCATCGGGCCCCGGGACCACCGACCCCTACCCACGGAGGGGGAAAACAACATCCCAGCTGCTCCCTACCATCGCTCCCGGGATCCCCGTCACCAGCAGCGGTGGTGCCCATCTTCACCACAACCCGTGGGTGGCGTCACGGACTAAATCCCCCAAACCAACCACCCTTTTCACTCACGGGCGAGGAGCGACGCTCGAGTCCCCGGATCCAGCCCACCGCTCGAGCCACCAAGCAGCAGCCGCAGCAGCACCGGACCCGAGCGTTAGCTAGCGCGCATCGGCGGCGTCATCCTCCCCGCCCGCGACACCCTCCTCAGTGCCAGCCCGCCCCCCGCAGCTGAGGTCCACTCGCACAGTCAGACCTCAGTCGCAGGGATACTAGCATGACACTCGGCTCTGCTGTACTGCCAGCGTAAGACGAGTATTATGTGAGCATCGCACTAGTACCCCGTGTGGCCCCAGCCTTACCTGTCTCTGCCTCTGCTGTTGTTTCCGAGTCCTGCTCATTATAATCATGCATATTCACTGCACTGGCTACGGACCCGGAAGCAACAATAGCGCCGGGGACAGGTAAGTATACAAGTTCATAGTGTCTGTGTGCTAGCTGAATGTCGCACGGATACCACATGGACAGCACACAGAGAACATACACACGGATGGCCTTACATATCTTCCCCATGGACCGACACACACGTGTATTTAATGAATGGTGTGTAAAAGAGGCCTAAGAGCCAAAACTATTTTTCAAGGATGAATTGTTTTTTTTTACACCATTCATTTACCCTACAGTGAATACAGTGTATTGAAAAAGACAGTGAGGCGATATGGTGTACAAAAAAAACAGGTCTGTCATTGCTTTTTGGTTTCATTTTTATTTTTTAGTGTGGTGCTTTAATAAAAAAAAATTGTGTTTGTGTAAAGAAAAAAAAAATTTGTGTCGCCATTTCCTGAAACTTGTAACTTTTTTATTTTTCCGTTGATGGAGCTATTTTAGAGCTTGTTTTTGTGTACTGACCGGATGGTTTTAATGATACAACTTTGGGCTGTGTTAGGTTTCCATTATACTTTGTGACAGAAGTATGGAGACTGAAAAACAGCGATTCCGGTATTTCAACTTTTATGTATTTTTTACCATTAACATACATGTTAAATTTAGATTTTGATAGCTGAGACTTTCATGGTCATGACAATATACATATATATATATATATATATATATATATATATATATATGTATATATATATATATATATATATATACAGTGTATATTCTGCGATTTGAACTGGAAACACATATATTTTTAGTTTTAACTCTCACCTTATTTTTCGTCCCTATATAGGGGAATTGTTCTCCATCGCAAAATTATAGTTTTGCAGAATATAGAAAAATGAATAATCCTCTATTAAACCTATCAGAGCTCCAAAATGGCGGTACTGGGGCCTTCAAACCTTCAGCAAGCCTCAGGCTGCCATGGCAACCAGTCCAGTCCACAATTTCATCTCTGGGCGACATGAGCATGAGCATGATTGTGCCGTGCAATCAGGCCATTTTAAAGTTGCCTGCAGAGACCGAGGGCAGCATATAAATGGTTACACGATCAATGTCATATGTCACATACATATTCATTAAATTATATCAAGAGTTTCATATATTACCATGCACACAATGATATCCATCTTCTCACCTCAGTGACCCAACATGGATCTACTATAGATTAATCACTGACCAGTGTGAACATGGCTAATATGGACTTATGGAAAAAAGGTAAAGAGACGTCCTGGCTATAGGGTACAAGTGATACATCTCTCTTCTCTGATAAGAGGCAGCTGTCGGACCAAATACATTGAATTAGTGCAGCCGTCGGCCATCTTTGATGAGGGATAGCCATTGACATTGGGCAAAATGATCAAAAATGTTTTTATTCCTTTTAGCAACTAATCACACCACAGCCTTCATTTACTTAGATCAGTCTAAATAATGAAAATGGTGCTGATTGGTTGATATGGGTGACAAAGAACATTTATCTTTTTGACATTTGTTCCATGATAAGACAAGACTGACTTTATATAGGATGTAATATTTCTAATAAAGATTAGTCAGGTACCTAGAAGGTAGAGTTTATTTATATGATATTGACATAGTACTGCCATAGTGGTTTAAATGGTGACAGTAATATCATTTCAGTAACATGACATCACTGAAAAACTCTTGAACTCAATCCCATATTAATATGATTCACTGAAAAAGGGAGTGAGAAAGTCCGGTTGTGCCGCTGACTATTAGTGACCTATGGAGAGCCTCGTTCTGAGAAAATTGTCAGAATGAAGCTCTATAAGAATCAATCATGGGACATTACAGCATTGGATTATACCTGAGCTTCATTGCTTTTTCTAAACTAATAAATTGGTGAATGGGGGAGTGTGTGGGAGTCTTTATTCAATTATTTTTTTTCCTATGTGTATTTTTTAACTCTACACTTGTCAGTTAGCAATGGGGTGCATCATAGATACCTATCTGTTACTAACCCCTGGACTTGATGTTATATGTCAATTCACAGCTGACATCAATTCCAATATTATTACCTTCATTGTTACCGCACAGGGCACAGTTCTACAATTGGTGCATCTAATGTGTGCGCGACTTTTGGGGCAGATGCGGGCTCCTATTTTTTGGCCAAATAACCATGGGCCTTCACAGCCTGATAATACCGGCCCCCAGCTGTCTGCTGTACCTTGGCTGGTTATCAAAAAATGGTGTGGGGTCCCCTCTATTATTGATAACCAGCCAAGGTAAAGCAGACAGCTGAGGGTTGCAACCCTCAGGTGTCTGCTTTTTCTGTGGTGGCTATCAAAATTAGGGGGGTCCCCACATCCTTTTATTTTTTATTCAG
Source organism: Anomaloglossus baeobatrachus (assembly GCF_048569485.1). NCBI lineage: Eukaryota > Metazoa > Chordata > Amphibia > Anura > Aromobatidae > Anomaloglossus > Anomaloglossus baeobatrachus. Next base: position 523,913,149 of record NC_134353.1, read on the forward strand.
TATCCACTTGTTAGCAGGGCAATTGTCCTGCTATTACTTCCATTTTGCTTTCTTTTGCAGTGCCCTAGCCCTTACTATGGCCAATTTACAGCCATTTTGCAGCACAGACGCTCGGGTTCCCATTGTCTTATATGGGTTTCGGGGTTCTGGGTCAAGTTCAGGTCCCGAACTGAACATTTAACTAAAGTTCAGCCGAACCCTAAAGAACCCGAACTTCCACGGGTCCATTCATCTCTGTTGGAAACACAACAGTTTGTTCAAACCAAAGAACAATATTCCCCTATAAGGGAGAAGGCACTCTGTGATATTAATAAATGCAACGACTTATGGAATTATCCCATATAAACCATAGTCACCTTATCTTTGCACATTTAGGCTGTGTGCACACAGTGTGTTTTTATTGTGTTGTGTGCATTTTTTGTGCAGTTTTGTCAAAAACCTGCAAGATACGGATTGTATGCCACCAAAGTCGATGAGAAACCTGAAGTGTACTGCACACTTTGAATTTTTTATCTTGCCGATTTCCTGCAGAAACTATCTGCAGCATGTCAATTATTTCTGTATTTTTGCATGCGTTCTTCACCATACAAATCAATAAAAAAACGTATGGAAAAACTGCATTAAAAAATGCATCAAAATTGCATAGAAAACGTTGCAAAAATAAGCATTTTTAAACTGCGTTTTTCCTGCCAAGAGATGCAGAGATAGTGCAGAATTTCTGCAACCAAATACTCAAATGCGCACATACTCTTAGTTTTTATGAGACACCTCTCAATTTAGCCAGTGACCCTATGAGGCGTAAGCCACACGGCATGAAAATTGGTGTGAGTGGAGTGCGATAAAACATCGCATTCTACTCGGACCAATATTACTCTATGTGCCATCACCCATGAGCGATTATTTTCTCAGCCCTAATCAGACAGAGAAAACAATCGCAGCATGCTACGGGTGCAATGTGATCCCTGTTTCTCTCGCAGCCCTTCAAGTCTATGGGGCAAGAGAAAAATTGTACTGCATTCGCGTTACACCGGTGTACCGCGAGTGCAGAGCTAGAATGGCAATAGTTGGCTCCGGAGGAGAGAGGGAGATAAATCCCTCCCTCTGCTCCTCCGTGCCGGACCGCCCCTCCGCAGCACCGGCCCGCCCCCCGCAGTTGAGGTCCGCTCGCAGGATCGGATCTCAGTCGCAGGGACACTCGCATGACACTCAGCTCTGCTGTACTGCCAGCATGAGCCAAGTGTCATGCAAGGGGATCGTAGTAATCCTCATGTGGCCCCGGCTTAAAGGGTGCTTTACTCGCTGCGACATCGCTAGCGATAGCACCCACCCCCGTCGCTCGTGCGACATTTGGTGTTTGCTGCCGTAGCGAACATTATCGCTATGGCAGCGTCACACGCACATACCTTGACAGCGACATCACTATGACCGCCGAACAATCCCTCCCTCAAGGGGGAGGGGCATTCGGTGTCATAGCGACGTCACTGCGGTGTCACTAAGCGGCCGGCCAATAGAAGCGGAGAGCCGGAGATGAGCGGGATGTAACATCCCGCCCACCTCCTTCCTTCCGCATGGCCAGTGGACGCAGGTAAGGAGATGTTCGTTGTTCCAGCGGTGTCACACATACCGATGTGTGATGCTGCAGGAACAACGAACAACATCGTACCTGTGGCAGCAACGATATTAAGGAAAGGAGCGACGTGTCAACGATCACCGTTTTTGAACGATTTGTTGATCGTCGCTCCTTGGTGTAACATGCTGCGATGTCGCTATCGGCGCCGGATGTGCGTCACTAACGACGTGACCCCGACGATATATCGGTAGCGATGTCGCAGCGTGTCAAGTACCCTTAAGAGAGTAAATGCATTTAAGTCAATATCAAATTGATACAAAACTCTCTATCCCACAAATCCAATGTGCTATTCCCATGACATATGTATAGTAGTTGTCATTGTTCATTTATTACACATATTCTTTAGAATCAGTATATTAATCCTTCACCCCTGAGCCTGTTTTCACCTATATGACCAGGCCCAGCACTATTTTTGAAACATACATTTTTTTTTTTAGGAAGTTTGAAGGGTTGAAAGTTTATGACTCATTTTTCTAACAAAGAAATGGAGCATATATCAAACTAATGCCAGTAGGAAATGGTAGTGACTAATTCAAAAGAATAGGGCATGCATTACATTATGGTAAGAGGACATACCGATGTATAGTAAACTGACCACCATCAAACAGATAGTGAGGACAGCTAAACTGCCAAAGTACCAAGAAACCCCCGTGTAAGCGTGGCCCAGGGCAGTAGTCGCGGTTGAGGCTCGCTCCACGGACGCCCCGTCGATCATCACAGAGTGGATAATAATGTTTGGGATAGTGTAGTGCACAGTACTCACAAGTGGGCTGCAGCTTCCACTGTCCCCATCCCTTTGGCCACCTGTGGACCACTTGGTGCAGCTGGCTTCCATTCCTCAGCTTTGGTTGCCCTCACTTTCATGCCTACCCTCATTTTTTATATTACTATTCTATAACTGTTTTGTACAACCTTTTGGTAAAGTTTGTAATAGTAAAACTTTTTCTATGAAATGTCTTTTGGTACTTATACTTCATTTTCTTCTGATATATATTCCTGCTTGTTGTCTTAGGAATTCCCAGCTTAGTCTCTCTGTAGCGTCAGGCTCAATGACTCTCCAAACCTGAGACTCCTTGTTTTACTTCCCCTGTATGGAAGGGTGTTCCACGGGTTTTCCTAACACAATCCCTGGGCCTTATGCTCCAGACATCCAGGAGCTTTCACTCCTGGGATTTTCGTAGTCCTGCCCATCTGAACCAAAAACATCTGGCCACCTTAAACTCATTCTGGCCCTCACTCTTCTATGATCAGTCCTCTCCTCTCTCCTAAGGAACTGGCTCCTCCCTTTTTAGCTATTCCCCCCGCTTAACTCTTTCCTACCGTCAGTTATCTGTCATTCTCTAAACTGACAACTAGATGGCGCCAATTTCACTTTCACATTATAATTTACATTTCGCATTCACATACACATTACACAATAATACCAATGCACCGCAGGGATTCTACTACCTACTATACTTGCATAAACTATATATCAAACATGCTTAACCTTCGTCAGGCTGCATAATTTTGCCAAAACACTTCATTATCAAAATGTCCCTTTCTCGATGATGGTCAAATTATCTTGATTCCTTGGAATGAGACATTTAGCATGGCTGCCATGATGGGACGTGCTTTGCAACAGGTTTGTCCTCCTTCCTATTAACATCTCCAATATGCTCCAAGATACATCTTTTGATTTGCAGAATAGACTTCTCCACATAACTGAAGGGACATGGATCAGTAATCAGATAATCTAGGCCCTGAGAGTAAGGGTATGTGCGCACGTTGCTTTTTACCTGCTTTTTACCTGCTTTTTTGCTGCTTTTTCTTCTGCGCTGTTTAATGCCAAAATGGATGTGTTCTTCTATTCAAGCAAAGTCTATGGGAATTTGGGTTTCTTGTTCACACTATGTTGTTCAAAATGCTGCCTTTTTGTGGCAGAACTTTGGTCAAAAACTCAGCTTTTCAAAGAAGCAACATGTCAATTGTTTTTGCCATTTGGGTTTTGCCCTGCAAAGCTGAGTTTTTGACCAAAGTTCTGCCACAAAAAGGCAGCATTTTGAACAACATAGTGTGAACAAGAAACCCAAATTCCCATAGACTTTGCTTGAATAGAAGAACACATCCATTTTGGCATTAAACAGCGCAGAAGAAAAAGCAGCAAAAAAGCAGGTAAAAAGCAGGTAAAAAGCAACGTGCGCACATACCCTTACAGTTAACAAAATCCCTACACTGGTATCTGATATCTGTAGATGCACTTATAAATTCAGCACCCAATTGGAGAAACTTGCAGGCCTTAAAAGACTTCATGTAAAGGTCCCCCTCAAACCAGACTCATTAAGCCATGTCAGTCTCCGAGTTTCTGGTGTTAAATGACTGTTTTCCAAACGATCTTTGAGATATAAATATAGGAAGATAGTAAGCATGATGCATCTTTCATCTGCTACACAAAGTTTACGTGACTGACCACTGAGTATATGGTCTTCAATATTGCATATTTCTTGGTGGTTTTTCAAAAGACATTGAACAGTACATGCCTATAGGTAATGGTTGGTGAATCGGAAATCAGACTCCCAATGCCGTAAAGTTTAAAGATTGGTCAATAGGTGTTGAAAAACTATTTGATCCCTTTCTACCTATTGTCAAAATGCATATCATTCTGATAACTTTATCCTCCTTTTTTTGGGACGTGGTACCAAAAGGTCAGATCTTAATGCTGCCATTGCACGTTCATGCGAGGCATTAAGAACTCTCTCAGGATAGCCACTGTTTCAAAATCTCACACTCAAATTACTTTGTATTTCTGCTAAAGCCACCAAAAGAGGAACAGTTTTTCCTGAACTGTTGTAATCCATGTCTTGATGGGTGTAGAGTGGTGACTCTCCCAACATAACAAAACTATTTTTTGCTGATTGCTTCCTAAAGATCGTGGTAAGTAATGTCCCATCCTTTTAAAGTAGTGAACAATAAGGTCAACACATTTCAAAAACATATCCGTCTTCTTCATCAGGACACAAAAACAACTGTTTTTGGTATTGTTTTTGTGTCCTGATGAAGAAGACGGATATGTCTTTGAAACGCATTGACCTGCAGAAATAAAGAAAAGGTTTTTATTACACATCCTTGGATTCATGTGGTTTCTAGCGTAGCATTGAACCTGATTTTCTTTTTCATCCTTACTGTTCACCATTTTTTTTTCGGGGCTGCTTCTGATCACTTTTGATTTATGTGCATCAAGGAGTTGTGCCTGTCACAACTTCAGCAGGTGAGTGTGCCTTTGGCACGTTATTTGTAAAATCTTATACCTGGTAAGACCCTATGTGCGCTTTCTGTTCCACAGATAAATCATTATCCTTTTAAAATATTGAGATTGAAAAAGGAGATTTCTTTCTGTTGGATTTTCGATGTGACCCTCCTGCCAAGATCATTGGTATTCACTGCTGAGGTGACTTAAGCAAAAGCCTCCCTAGTACCAATCTACATAATAAGGATATCATCAATATATTGTAACCATAGCGATATAGATTTCGTCCATTTCTCAAGCTTCTCAGAGAACACAATTCTTTACTCCCACCAGCCTAAAAATAAAGTTGCATATGTGTGAGCACAAGGGCTCTCCATAGAAGTAACCCTGAGCTGGTGGAAGATATGCCCATCAAACAGGAAGAAATTATGTCACAAAACATAATTCAAAAGATCTAACACCAAATGATTGTGTGGGAGAAGATGTAAGGCTCTAATTCTTAAGGAATGCCCCACTACATCAAAACCCCTATTGTGAAGTATCGAGCTATATAACACCTCTACATCCACCCTCTATTAACATGTCTTGGCAACACCACATCTTCCAATCTCTTCAGTACATTCATGGTGTCACAGCTGTGTGATGGAGGGACAGTAAAAAAAAGGTAGTATAATTTTATCTATTTAAAGACTAAAGGCCCCGTTACATGCTACGATATATTGAGTGATATGTCGTCGGGGTCACAGATTCCGTGACACACATCCGGCATCATTTGACATATTGTAGCGTGTGACAGCTACGGGAGACTGTTAAAGAGCAAAAATACTCACCTTATCGTTGCTCGTTGACACGTCGTTCATTTTCAAAATATCGGTCACATTAATGGATGCAGGTTGTTCGTCGCTCCTGAGGCAGCACACATCGCTCCGTGTGACACCTCGGGAACGACGAACACAGCTTACCTGCGTCCCACTGACAATGAGGAAGGAAGGAGGTGGGCGGGATGTTACGTCCCACTCATCTCCGCCCCTCCGCTTCTATTGGGCGGCCGCAGTGTGACGTCGCTGTGACGCCGAACGTCCCTCCCCCTTCAGGAAGAGGATGTTCGCCGCCCACAGCGAGGTCGTTTGGGAGGTAAGTATGTGTGACAGGGGTGACCAACTTTGTGCGATACGGGCAACAAATTGCCCTTGACGCACAAACGATGGGGGCGGGTGTGATCGCGCACGATAAATCGACGCGTGTAATGGGGCCTTTACTCCCTGCGACAAGCTATCAATTCCGGAAACAGTCCGTCTCCCTTTGAGAGGCGACTATCCCTTATCGATCATAGGGAGACAATAGAAGGCTGCCACCTGTGAAAATTTACTAAGCATGAAAGTAATTTCTTTATCCTCAATCAGACCACCATACCTGTCCTTTATCAACCTTATTTCCCCATGAAATTCACTGGTGAGGTCTCAATCGAGGACCCTATAGCATTCATCAGTACCTGATGAATACAGATCTTCCCACAGTGTGCTTTATCCAAGAGAACAATATTACCAACTTTAGCAGATGGTTTGATGACAATGCAGTCATCTTCTTCTAGCATCAGCAAAGCAGCCATTGTTTCACTATCAAGATTACCACCCATCCATCATACTATTACTGAGACTTCAAAAAGTCCCTTGCAGACCATCCTCTCAAAAATAACAATACAGTTAGTTTCAGATACTGGTGGTGACTAGTGATGAGCGAGCATGCTTGTCACTACTCGGTACTCGCACGAGTATCGCTGTACTCGGGCTGCAAGGCGGGGACCGAGTAATCTCGCGATACTCGTGCTGTACTCGTGGTCTTCATTTCTGCATGTTGGCGCTCTTTTGAGAGCCAGCCCTCATGCAGGGATTGGCTGGCAGACCACTGCAATGCCACAGCCCTGTTAGTTGTGGAATTGCAGTGATTGGCCGGCCTGCACAGCGTGACCGAGCCTTTATATCGGCCGGCGCGCTGTGCTGTGCTCACAGCTATCCAGACTGTCAGTGCAGGGAGAGTGTCGCTGATTCAGGGAAAGCTTTGCGGCCCTTTATAGCTTTTTCAGTTGCAGGGCTGCAAACAGTGTGACCAAAAGTCCTTCTCAGGACTATTCTAGTTGTATACAGGCAGGCAGGGTATAGCCAGGTCGGAGTACAGTAGCAGAGTCCTTCTCAGGACTATTGTTGCTATATACAGGCAGGGTATAGCCAGGTCTGAATACAGGCTAGTGACCAAAAGAGTCCTTGTCAGGACTATTGTACCAGTATACAGGCAGGCAGGCAGGCAGGGTAGTGGTGACCGTATACCAGCCTTCATCATATCTGGGGCTGGTGTACACAGTGTAAAACAGTCCAGATAGTGTCTGACTTGTCTGTAATTGTCGCTCCCCAAAAAAACCTGTTAGGTTCTTATTGCGTCCGTGCTTGGTTTTTAAAACCGCACGTGTGTGCCTGTTGGTGGCAGCGTACAGGTGCACTTGTGTGCAATTTCCAGAAACTTTGATATAACGCACAAGTAGTGAATATACATGTCAGCAGTGCACAGCATTGCAAAATGCGCAAGGGCATTGGCAAGGAACAAGGAAGTGGACGTGATGGTGGTGCAGGCAGAGGCCGAGGTCGTGGGCAAGCTCTAATTTCGCCACAACAAAGGGCCACATCTAGTCGCTCGCACGTCCTGTCCCAAATTCTTGGGGACCGCAGCAGTACACCGCTCTTGAACCAAGACCAGTGTCAACAGGTTGTTAGTTGGATAGCAGATAATGCTTCCAGTCAGATTGGCACCACCACAAACACTCTGTCTTCCACACGGTCAAGTGTCAGTAGCCGTAATACTGCACCGCACATTTCTGAACCTGATCCTCCTTCCTACCACCAGGCTGAGTACACGTCCTCCTCGGACATTAATGATCCCACACTTGGACACTCGGAAGAGCAGTTCACGTTTCCATTCACACATTCTGGCCTCTCGCCAGCTCATATTGAAGTGGGTCATGAGGAGATCGTCTGTACAGATAGCCAAATATTTGAGCAGCCACGTTCTCACGAAGTTGGCAACGTGTCCCAACAAGTGGTGGACGATGATGAGACACAATTGTCAGGAAGTCAGGAGGAGGAGCAGGGTGCGGAAGAGGAAGACGACGTGGTGGATGATCCAGTAACTGACCCAACCTGGCAGGAGGATATGCAGAGCGAGGACAGCAGTGCACAGGGGGAGGGAGGCGTAGCATCACAACAGGCAGTAAGAAGCAGGGTGGTGGCCCCAGGCAGAAGTCAGGCAACCGTTCCCCGGAACAACACGACGACACAAGGTGCCTGTACAAATGTTAGGTCTTCCCGAGTCTGGCAGTTTTTTAAGTTGGATCCAGATGATTCAAAAAAGGCCATTTGCAACACCTGCCGTGCCAGCATCAGCAGGGGTACCAAAACTAGCAGCCTGACCACCACCAGCATGATCAGGCACATGTCAGCCAAGCACCCGACTTTGTGGGAAGTACAACAGAGTCGAGGAGCAGTGCTTGCTGATGTCACTGCTACGTCTTCGCTGGTTGTGCATGCGAGCCAATCCTCTGTCCATGCTGCCTGCGAACAAGCCTCCTCCACTCCTGCACCTGCAGTTGCCTACGCAGAAAGAACACCATCATCAAGCACGTCCTTGTCCCAGTGCAGCGTTCAGTTATCCATTCAGCAAACCTTTGAACGCAGGCGCAAATACACTGCCAACACCCCACATGCCACAGTTCTAAATGCTAACATTTCGCGACTGCTTGCGCTGGAAATGTTGCCTTTTAGGCTGGTGGAGACAGAAGCATTCCGTGACCTGATGGCGGCAGCTGTCCCACGTTACTCGGTCCCCAGCCGCCACTATTTCTCCCGGTGTGCCGTCCCCGCGTTGCATAACCACGTGTCACAAAACATCACACGTGCCCTGAACAACGCTGTTTGACCCAAGGTCCACCTAACCACAGACACTTGGACAAGTGCTTGTGGGCAAGGCCGCTACATCTCGTTGACGGCACACTGGGTTAATATTGTGGAAGCTGGGACCCAGTCTGAGCGAGGGACGGAACACGTCCTTCCCACACCAAGGTTTGCAGGCCCTACCTCAGTCAGTGTTTCACCCACACTCTACAGCTCCGGAATGTCATGCTCTTCAGCCTCCTCCTCCTCCTGCGCATCCTCATCCACTGTGCCCTCCACACCAGTCACAAGCTGGAAGCACTGCAGCACTGCCTCGGCGAAGCGGCAACAGGCTGTGCTGAAGCTAATCTGCATAGGTGACAAACCCCACAATGCAGAAGAGCTGTGGACAGCTCTGAAACAGCAGGCAGATCACTGGCTCACACCTCTGAACCTAAAGCCAGGAAAGGTCGTGTGTGACAATGGCCGGAACCTGGTGGCGGCTTTGAGGCGAGGCCAGCTGACACATGTTCCATGCGTGGCCCATGTGCTCAACCTCGTGGTTCAGCGGTTTATAAAGTCATACCCAGAGCTGTCTGATCTGCTGGTAAAAGTTCGCCGCCTGTCTGCACATTTTCGAAAGTCACCTACTGCTTCAGCCGGCCTTGCCGGCTTTCAGCGCCGTTTGCATCTTCCGGCTCACAGACTGGTGTGTGATGTCCCCACGCGTTGGAATTCAACTCTGCACATGTTGGTCAGGATATGTGAGCAGAAGAGGGCAGTTGTTGAGTACCTGCATCACCTAAGCCGTCGGGAAATGGGTCAAACTCCACACATAACACCTGAGGAGTGGAGATGGATGTCAGACCTATGTACCATCCTCCAAAACTTTGAGGACTCCACCAAGATGGTGAGTGGTGATGACGCCATTATTAGCGTCACCATACCGCTACTCTGCCTTCTAAAACGGTCTCTGCTGAAAAACAAACATGATGCATTGCAGGCGGAGCGCGATGAGTTGCAGCAAGAAACAGTAGTGGGTGTGGGTGATAACACACAGCCCAGCCTCGTCTCATCACAACGTGCAGTGGAGGACTATGACGAGGAGGAGGATGAAGACATGGAGCAACTCTCCGGCCAAATTGAGGATATGACATGCACACCAGTCATATCCTCGGTTCAGCGTGGCTGGCCAGAGGACAGGGTAGATGAGGAGGAGGAGGAGGAGGAGGAGGAGGAGGACAGCATGTTCAGTCATCTTGTTGGTCAGGCTACTGAAGTCCTGGCTGTTAAGAGTCTGGCGCACATGGCTGACTTTATGGTAAGCTACCTGTCTCGTGACCCTCGCGTTAAGAACATCTTGGCCGACAATCATTACTGGTTGGTAACACTGTTAGACCCACGCTACAAGGAGAACTTTTTGTCTCTTATTCCCGTGGAGGAGAGGTCAACCAAAATGCAGCAGTTCCGGAAGGCCATACTCACGGAAGTAGGCAAAGCATTCCCCTCACAAAACGCTAGCGGCATAGGTCAGGAATCAGTGGACAACCGAGGCGTACAGCCGAGAGAGGCACAAGTCCAATCCGCCAGAGGTAGGGGAACAGTCTTTAAGATGTGGGACAGTTTTCTCAGCCCCTCACGTACCACAGCCCCTGAGGTGCGGGGTAGTGCCACAAGAAATCCTAAGTTTGCCCAGATGCTGAAGGAGTACCTTGCAGATCGAACAACTGTACTCCGACATTCCTCTGTGCCTTACAATTATTGGGTATCCAAGCTGGACACGTGGCATGAATTGGCTCTCTACGCCTTGGAAGTCCTGGCCTGCCCTGCTGCTAGCGTTTTGTCAGAGCGTGTTTTTAGTGCCGCAGGTGGAATCATTACAGATAAACGCACCCGCCTGTCAACTGAAAATGCTGACAGGCTGACTCTGATCAAGATGAACAAGGGTTGGATTGGGACAGACTTCACCACACCACCAGCAAATGAGAGCGGAATTTAAAGTTTGCCATGTACCTCCACTCACCCATGGGTACACACTTCTGGACTTTGGATAATTGCTGGACTGCTCCTCCTTCTCCTCATGCGCCACCATGATGATGACCGTTACAAATTGCAATACTTAGGCCTTTGTTTCAGGTATACCCCCAGTGGTAAATTTTTTCGCCCATTCTTTGCAGAATGGACATTACAACGACAGGAGACCCGCTCCTTTGCAATGGGAACAATGTTTTGAGGCCCTCATGCACGTCTCTACCCAGGGACAACGTGGAGCCTCCCAATTTTTGGCTGCCCTGCCTAAGGGCTATACTATAATACACCCACTTCCTTAAAATGGACACTTAATGTTTTGAGGCCCTCATGCACGTCTCTATCCAGGGACAATGTGGAGCCTCCCAATTTTTGGCTGCCCTGGCAAAGGGCTATACTGAAATAGACCCACTTCCTTACAATGGGCACTTCAGGTTTACAGGCCCTCATGCACGTCTCTATCCAGGGACATTGTGGAGCCTCACAATTTTTGGCTGCCCTGGCAAAGGGCTATACTGAAATAGACCCACTTCCTTACAATGGGCACTTCAGGTTTACAGGCCATCATGCACGTCTCTATCCAGGGACAATGTGGAGCCTCCCAATTTTTGGCTGCCCTGGCAAAGGGCTATACTGAAATAGACCCACTTCCTTACAATGGGCACTTCAGGTTTACAGGCCATCATGCACGTCTCTATCCAGGGACAATGTGGAGCCTCCCAATTTTTGGCTGCCCTGGCAAAGGGCTATACTGAAATAGACCCACTTCCTTACAATGGGCACTTCAGGTTTACAGGCCATCATGCACGTCTCTATCCAGGGACAATGTGGAGCCTCCCAATTTTTGGCTGCCCTGGCAAAGGGCTATACTGAAATAGACCCACTTCATTACAATGGGCACTTCAGGTTTACAGGCCCTCATGCACGTCTCTATCCAGGGACAATGTGGAGCCTCCCAATTTTTGGCTGCCCTGGCAAAGGGCTATACTGAAATAGACCCACTTCCTTACAATGGGCACTTCAGGTTTACAGGCCATCATGCACGTCTCTATCCAGGGACAATGTGGAGCCTCCCAATTTTTGGCTGCCCTGGCAAAGGGCTATACTGAAATAGACCCACTTCCTTACAATGGGCACTTCAGGTTTACAGGCCATCATGCACGTCTCTATCCAGGGACAATGTGGAGCCTCCCAATTTTTGGCTGCCCTGGCAAAGGGCTATACTGAAATAGACCCACTTCCTTACAATGGGCACTTCAGGTTTACAGGCCCTCATGCACGTCTGTATGCAGGGGCATTGGTGAACCTCACAATTTTGGACTGCCCTGGCAAAGGAAAATACTACAAAGACTCTCTTCCTCAAAATGGGCACATTAGACTTAAGAGGCCTTCATGTACGTCTCTTCTCAGGGACATCGGAGTGCCACACAATGTTTTCACGTAAAATCTTTCATGTATTAATCTCAAAAAGTAACATACACCAGCTCTATCTCACTATTGGGTATGTGCCCTTAACATTTCCGCCATGAAAAATCATTTTGGGGTCATTTTGGAAGGTTTTCTGGTGAGTCCATAAAAATGGCGTAAAACGCGGACAAAATTGTTCACAGCTGTGACTTTTCAGTGATAAATGCTTCAAGGGGTCTTCCCCATGCTGTTGCCATGTCATTTGAGCACTCTTCTGAGACTTTTGTGCCATTTTTAGGGTTTCTCCATGCTGCCGGGGGGGTCATTTCACAAAAATACTCGGGTCTCCCATAGGATAACATTGGGCTCGTTGCTCGGCCCGAGTACACGAGTATCTTGGGAGGCTCGGCCCGAGCTTCGAGCACCCGAGCTTTTTAGTACTCGCTCATCACTAGTGGTGACTTCAAACTATTGGGTTTTAAATCCATGAATGGTCCCTCACTTAAAGCTCTTCAAGAAGATCTTTGAGTAGTCTAAAATCAGGGAGGTCTACATCCTCAATGCCTAATTCCTTACATTTTGCCTTACCATGTGTTTTCATAGATTTCATCCATTTTATCTTACAGGTGAAGAGGGAAACATTTTAAACCAGGAAAACTCATCAAATTTTGCAGTAAGGACAAAGACAAATCCTTCTTAAGTAGTCTAATTTCCACGTCAGTGAGCTTTCTCTGGAACAAATTAATCGCCTGAGTGTCCTTTGACCTATCCTCCTGCTTATCCAGATCTAAGTCTCTTTCTGATTTTTCAACATATAATGGGAGATAGGAAGCATGATGTGTCTTTCATCTGCTGCACAAAGTTTATGTGGCTGACTGCTGTATATGTTTTGGGCAGATGGGACACGCTCGCCACGCTCGGGTCCGGGGCTTCTGCTGCTGCTGCTCGGTGGCTCGAGTGGTGGACCGGATCCGGGGACTCGAGCAGCGCTCCTCACCCGTGAGTGAAAGGGGGGTGGTTTGGTTAGGGAGATTGTTCGTGACGCCACCCACGGGTCGTGGTGATAATGGCACCCCCTCTGCTGGTAACGGGGAACCGGGGAGAGATGGTAGGGTGCAGCTGAGATGTTGTCCCCTTCGTGGGGAGGGGTTGGTGATCCCGGGGCCCGATGGTGTAACGAGGAGGTAGGGTTGGTAAGGTGCAGGGTTGCAGGGACAGTGCGGCGCGGTGCCGGACGGCACTGGTGTACTCACTCAGACAATCACTGACTGGTAAACCAAAACGGCCGGATGGACGGTTCCCGCAGCCGGCTGCAGTGTTGTTGTTGTGCTCTCCCCGGACGGCTGATGGTGGCTGTCTTTCCCTGCATCTTTGAGAATGTTCTTGACTCCTGTGGTTGCCCACCGGTAGTCCGCTCACCGGCGTATAGATGCCGTAGGAGCCCGTGTTGCCCGCAGGCGCTGGCCCTTGGATCTCTAGCCTGTGGCGGTGGCTGTATATCCTCTCTGGGTGGATGGTTGCCTTCAATCGGGACTTGGTAGTTGGGAAACCCCTGGGGTTCCTGTCACATTCGGATTTGACTATTGACGGCGGCTCCAAGCCTGGTCGGGGTCCGATGGCCCTGCCTGTGTGCTTAGCTTCACTCCGTTCCCCGGTCCGGTACTGGCGGGCCAACGCCCGACCCCGGTCCTTATGGCTCTGTGGAGTTCCACCAACTCCTGCAGACGGCCACCACCGTCTGCCAACCTTGCTGTCAGTGTCTGGGCTCCAACCCAGACACCACAAGTGTTCACTCCTCTCACCTTCACCTCCAAGACTGAACTGTCACTTTTCCCGCCTCCAGGCCTGTGAACTCCTCGGTGGGTGGGGCCAACCACCTGACTCCGCCCCACCTGGTGTGCACATCAGACTCTGGAGGGAGGCAACAAAGGTTTTGTGTTTGGCTGCTGTAACTGCCTAGGGTGGGGGTGTGTATGTTGGTATGTTTGTGACTACCTGGCTAGTCCAGGGCGTCACATATATATGGTCTTCAACATTGCCCATTTCTTGCTGCTTCTTCAACAGAGATTGAACAGTACATCTTGAACCTCAGTCTGCTCTGAATCTTTGCCTGGGAGAGACCTTGCAAATGCAGTAGAACTACCTTGTGTCTTGTTGCTGTGCTCGGTCTTGTCATGGTGGATGACCATCTCAAACCTCGCCTATGTAGCAGAGTTTGATCTGATTTACACTTCTCTTTTCTTCATTTCACTTTGCATTTTGCTTATTAATAACAATATACTATTAACACTTTATTTATTCATTTTTTTTAAAGCGTTCTTAGTTTGTAACATTTTTCCACCCCTGCCTAAATGGTTTGTACAGCATTGTACACCGATTATTTGTTTTACTTTTAGAACTTCAAGATTGCTGTGAATTTTGTATACTTTGTATGACTAAAGGATCATACTTATTTTATTGTGTTTGAATTACATCATCTATGTCTGCTGCAAGTTTAGCACTTAGTAACCTTCGCATTTTACAGCTTGTAAAAAAACAGAACATGATCCTTTCTCTTAGGCTAGTGCCACACATCCGTGCCTCCGGCACGTGTTTGTCATTTTTTACACGTACCGCGGCACGGAGACACGTACAGCAATGCTACCCTATGGTAGCAGGCACACACACGTAAAACCACACGGAACGTGTGTCCGTGTGCGTTTGTACGTGTGTGCGATTTTCAAAGCGCTGACATGTCCGTTTTTTCACCGGCAGCACGGGTGTCACACGGCCCGCACCCGTACCACACGGGTGTAGTGTGGATGCGGTCCCGTGTGACACGCGCCGGAGAAAACACACGTGTCAGTGAAAAAAAACCAAAACATTAACTCACCTTCTCCAGCCCTCCTGTCTCTGCCGCTGCTGCCTCTTGCTGCCGACCGCCGCTCATTATTCTCATTGAATATTCACTTCACTGCCTGGCAGCAGCAGCAGCGGGGAGACGGGAGGGCTGGAGACCGAGGATCAGCACCACAGACAGCAGCGCGGACATCAGGAAGGACCAGGTGAGTATAATAATTACCGGTTCTACGTGTGCTATCGCGGATAGCACACGTAGAACACACGTGTCACGCACGTACCAGAGACACGTACTTACCTGCACGCAACCCGCAGGGAAAATACGTGTCTCTCGGCACGTGCGTGAATTTCACGTGAGTGTGGCAGAAGCCTTAGTAAGAGCCATTAAAGGGAGCATGTCACATGTAACAATTCTACCGTGTTTTTCCAATAATAAGACAGGGTATTATATTATTTTTGTTTCCAAAAAAGGGTTAGGGCTTAATTTGGGGGAGTTCTTATTTTTTTTCCATTAACAACAATCACACATTGATGCTTCAATTTACCTTGAAGGTGTATAGCCAGTTTCAGCGTGAAGGTGTATGACCAACTTTAGGGTTAGTAACCTTAACCCTAACTTACATTCACAATTGCTGGTGCCGTGTCAGTGTCCTTTATGATAACACTGGCACTCTCAAAACACTTTGTGTGGCAGTGGCACTCTTCTTCCCTATGCGGCCGGGAGGGGGCAGAAGGCGGGAGTCTGGAGCGGGACTTGGGAACGGTGGTTGTAATGTCACACGTGGCTGCTTCTGTGGGAGCAAGCAGGGCCGGCTGTGAGGTGGGATCCAAGAGGCGGCACTCGGGAGGCAGGAGGTGGGAACCTGAGCCGGAAGCCAAGCCCATACCACAGCGCAGGAGCAGCCGCAAGGCAGAACCAAGGAGGCGGCATTCTGGAGGCCGTACTCAAGAGTGGCAAACAAGCAAACACCATAGACTCGGAAGACGGTGAGCAGATTTTACCCTGCCATGGTGGGAGAAAGCAGCAGAACGATTTAGGATCTACATTATGCCTATTCCAGTGCCTCCAGTATTAGGTTATGTTTTTGTGATGTTCAAGACATAACCTAGCGTCATGTGACATAACCTAGCACTGGAAGCATTGAATAACTAGGGCTTATTTTTGGAGTAAGACTTCTATTTAAAGCATACTCCAAAAATCCCTAAAAATCAAACTAGGCCTTATTTTTGGGAGAGGGCTCATTTGGGAAAAACAGGGTATTAACTGCAGATAAGGAGTTAATATGGGCAGATATGGGGTTAATCTGCATTTTAATAGCATTTGAAACCTGCACTGCGCCTGCACATTGAACTTCGCTGCCGGGAGGAAATTAACTTTAATACTCCCGTCAGTGTTCGGATGTCAGTCATGCAGGTGGCGCCGGTGGGGGGTTCAGTAACCGCTCTGTGTATTGAGGACAGTGGCTCTAAACACAACCTGCTGCTTAGTATCAGAACCTGCTGTCAGTCACTGCCGAGGGTGCGGTTACAGCTGACGCTCTCTAAACACAGAGCGGTGACTGAATCTGTGCTGGAGCCACCACCATGACTGCAACTGAGATGCTTTCAGGAGGATTAAAGTTAATTTCCTCCCAGCAGCAAGGTGTGCAGGCACCTGGCAGGTTCCAAATGCTATTAACCTGCAGATTAATCCCATATGCGCAAGTTAATTGCATTCTTGCACATGACAGGTTCCCTTAAATGTTAAAATGCCAGTAAAGCAGATCATACACCAATTGTATACTGTACTTATGCACAAGGGATAACAATGTGCACGAAGGCTTGATGGAGGAACACAGTGTGCAACCCCCGTGTCAGCAGCCGGGCTTCTCGGATCCGGATCCATGGTGGCTCGAGGGGTCTCCGGACCCGGGGGTCGTGCGACCACTCAAATGAAGGGGGTATTTACAGGGGATTGTGTTAGAGTTGGTGACGCCACCCATGGTATGTGGTAATTTGGAGTACCACCGCTGCAGTTGGGAGTACCCGGGGGTGATGGAATGGGGCAGCTAGGTGTTAGAACCCTCCAAGGGTAGGGGGAATGCCCCGGGACTCGGTGATGGTATTTGGGGACTGCCGTGGGCAGTAAAGGGGTCACTTGCATACTCACTCAGTCCATTAAGCTGGCACCGATAACTGGATAAACCAAAGTTCTGGATACTGCTGCGACTGAGAGGAGCTAGTTCGGGTCCCGTCCCCAATGGTGCTGCCTGGTGATCCGTGACCTGACTCCTGGCTCTAAGTTTACTTCTCTGTTGGCCCGATAGTATGGAACTTGCCGGGTCCTGCTCCCCACTATGGCTAAGTGTGGGAGCTTGCTCTCAGGGTTCACGCTTGGGATTTCCTGGACCGTTTTAGTAGAAAGTCCTATCCCCCTCGTTACGCTAGTACCCCGATTCTGGAGCAGATGGAGAGTGGATCTTGAAGGCTCCATTCTCGTCGGGTAAATTGTCAGGTTGTCTGAAGCTACTCCCTGACCTAGGGTCCACTTACCCCGTTGTGCCCTGGTCCCAGCCCAGTGATGGTGCAAGGCCGCCGGCTGTCCTCCTCGACAGTTCCTTGCCCCTTGCCACAATCCCCTGTGACCGGGGGGCCTCCTCCTCTAGGCCCAGACCACCGTCTGCTACCTAGATGGCTTCCTAGGAGCCCGGCTCCTGACCTCCTCTGTCCTTCACTTCCAACACAACTCTCTCCTGACACTCCTGACCTCCCCTAACCAACCCCCCAAGTGGGCGACCCTATTCCACTCAAGCCGTCCACTGGTGTGTCTGGTGGGTGTGGTGCAGAGTGTACCTAGGATTTTAATTAGCTGATGTAGGGAACACCATGTAGTTGGGGACCCATAACCAAGCAGGAGGTTGTTATTGCACGGGAGGGCAGATTGCACAATACCCTGTGACGACCTGATAGTCCAGGGGCGTCACAACAGTACCTGGGGCTTTATACTATGGAACAATGGGTAATTTGTGTATCATGTGGTTTCCATCGCAGCTCTATATTATAGAGTTATAATTTTCAAGAAGAAAAGTTTCTAGGGAAGATAGTCTCTATCAGTGTGCCTTCACACTTATCATTGATGACCTTTTGAAGTTTTTGTTGTAACATTTAATGCCTTTTTTATTTTTAGCCAGTTGCTGTGAGTTTAATGTCCACAGTGTCTTATTAAACACACTACATACATGTTCTGTGAGTGGTTTCAGCTTTTTTTTCATAGGTTTCAGAATAAAACTTTAAAAAACAACCAAAAAACAATTTAGGTGTTTACAAAATACAAAAAATAATATTCAATTTTAAAAAAAATTAACAAATGTACACCAAGAAAAATCTATGGGTAGGGTATTACTGCTCTGTACAGCTTAGATGTTGAATGGAGCTACACTTTTTTTTGACAGGTGTAAAAGAAAAAAAATGTACTACAACTTTTCCAAAGGGTCTATGGGAGTAAATGCTACAAGAAATCCCCAAAGGGCATTCTACATTGTAAAATAAATGCCATTGACTCGGTAGCATAGCCACAGCGGGTTGATGGAGCAGTCACAATGGACCCACTCACATGTTGGGGACCACACGGAGTGACCATCCTTTTTAACTGTATTGGCATGCATGGTATGGGGACAGTAGATACCAGGAAGGGGACAATATATACCAGGAGGTGGATACTATATACCAGGAATAGCCCAACAAGGAGACAGTATACGCTAGGAGGGTCCTAGGAGGGTGACAGTAGATACCAGGAGGGGGACAGTATATACCAGGAGGGTCCCAGGAGGGTCACAGTAGATACCAGGAGAGGGACAGTTATACTAGGAGGGGCCCAGGATGTGGACATATATAGCAGGATGGTGACATATATACCAGGATTGAGACATTTTTATCAGGATGAGGTTATATATACACACCATGATGTGTTCTAGGATGGGGAACATATACACTAGGATGGGGACATACATGCCAGGATGGGAGACATACTTAACAGGATGGGGGCATATATACCAGGATGAGGGACATACTTACGAGGAAGGAACCCAGGATGCAGGACATTAGAACAGGATGGGGCAAATTACTACATAATAGGAGGGGGGGGGGGCAACTCTTATGTCTTTATAGGGTTTAGAATGCTAAATGTTCAGAGAGCAGTATTACTTTTATTGAAGTGCTTAAGGCATTATTAATTGATCAGGGTAAACTCAGGGGACAATATTAATTTTTACTGGCACTCAATGGAAAATATTATAAGCTAAGTGGACACTTAAGAATTATTATTACAGTATACCGGCACTCAGGGTATTGTAACTGTCAAAAGGGCACATAGAAGACATTATTACTTTTTAGTGGGCAAAAATATGGGCACTATTACTTTCTCAGGCACTCACAGAGAGCATTAATATTTTCAATATTTTCTAAGAGGCAATTTTACCATCTAGAGGACACAAAGATGGCATATTACTATGTAAGGTGTATGGTGGTGTGCATTATTACTATATGGGGCACTATGAAGAGTACTATTACGATTACACCTACCAATTGCAAAAATAGGGACAGGATGAGAAGTTTGTGTAGGTTGGGAATAAGAGGAAGAAATATGTGAGACGTCAAATCTGTCTTTGTAGTAATGGAATGGATGCAAGAAGTCGTGGAAGGAAGAAGTTGTCATGTTGGTCTAGACCAGATGGAAAAAGTGAAAAACTCCAGTAGAAAGAATGTCAACTATATGTCACTCTCTGTGACAATACTGTAATGTCTTATATGTTCTGCAGGACTGGTATCGACCACTGTATTTGTAGCGCCCCTGAGGCCATCAGGGAGCTACAAGGTACTGCATCTCCACCGAGATGGAGGGCCTACCCCCTAGGGACCCAGAAAACTAGTGATGGTAACATCCAAACACTCACAAAAATCCCTGTTTTTTTACCAATTATCGCCATAGAATGGTACCAGGCTGGGGTTGGACCAATGGATGGCCGCCTAGAGGTGGAGCCACTCCAGTCCACTAGACAACCAGGTAGGAGAAGCAGACAGTGGAGAGGGAGACAGAGTCAGTAGAGGAGTGAAAGTGAGCAGGACGAACTGACCGGAGTGAACAGTGTGACCTGGGGGCCCAAGCGGTTAGTTGCCGGTGGAGTACGGTGAAGTGCTCCCGGAACTACACACCAACGGGGTACAGATAAAATCTGCACAATGAGGGGACCATCAAGGACCTCACTGACCTTGAAGTTCGGGACTTAGTAGCAAGGGGAGAATCGGGGACAGGACCAGAGACTCCATCCCCACAAGGTTCACATTACCGTCATATGGACTGCTGTAGAAGACAAACAGGAGGGGACCCCCAGCTGCTCCATGCCACGGGGACCCATCAACTAAAATATAGGTGCAGGGGAAGAAAGCACCAGGTTACTAAACTGGCACTGGGACTAAGGGGACCTGAAGGTGAAACTTGCCGGCTTCGGGTGACCAGTTACCACCAGAAGGTGAGTAAAGAACCTGTTACACTGAAACCCCTGTATGGCCTACCTTCTTCCGACACCCGTCACATCACCTATCCTCTGGGGCCTGGCCCTGCTTTCTGAGGGCCTAACATCCAGGCTGCCACCAACACCAGCCCCAGTAGTGAACATTGTGCAGTGGCGGCTCCATCTACATAGCCCGAAAACCGCAAGTGGCATCACGTGTGAACATTATTCAAATCCCCTGTAAATATTCCCCTTTTCAAAAAGCACCCAGAGCACAGAACCAGGCAATGGCCACCAAAGTAACATTCCTCAGTTATACATCGCCCGGGACCGAGTACCCCATAACCCTGGGTGACACATATGGTTATGGAGAATCGGTCTTGGTCTTTGTATAGTGATATTTTTTTTCAGTAACAGTATGGTCTTCTTCACTCATCACCTTTACCCACAATATTTAGGGTGCACTACAATAGCTGTAATGTAAACCTGGTTCCATGGTTTAGTGGCACACTTTTGTCCTCCCCATTATGCTGAAACCCTAACAACAGTTCTGTACTGACTACAAAAACCGTGCAAAAATGCTATAGAAATCTGTAGCTGTCACATACTGAAAATGACATTAGGGCACACATTTCATTCACATGTTTCATGGGAACGTCCCATAATATCTATTATGGACAATTCTTCCACTGTTTGTTCCCTTTTATATTTTGACTTTTGCAATCAACTAAATTCTCATCAGTGTCTTTCATTTCCTCCTCTGCTGTTCATTCCTTAATCGTTAATTATTTCAAGATGTACAGATTATTATTACTTAGTTAAGCAAGCTGTTCTCTTTAAACTGTTTCCAACCAATAGTTATATTTACTAAGGGGCAAATACTTGTATAATAAGCTCAAATCATGGTCTTTACTTTTACATTCATCGTATCTTTTTATGTTTTATCCAGCCAAAGTATATCACAGCTCGTTACAATGTGGTATTTGGAGACATATGTTCTTCCATTGCTGGAACTAGCAAAATAACCTAGTGGGAAAGTTAGGAAAGCTTCTTCTCCCTTTTAAGTGATTTGTTCCTCTTTTGTAACAAGCTCTAAAACATATATACACTGACAAGCAAAAGGGTAATAATTTGAACTTTTCACTTACAGACTCCATATCTCGCCATCCACTACATTTTTGATAGAGAGACTACCATCATTTTATAGACAATCATCTTGGTTATCTCACACATATATTTGACATGCACCTATTTAGCATATGACTAGTTATGCAGATTCTTGTCATATTACTGCATTGTTACTGTTTTGCTCCTGGTGTTTGAAAAAGCTTTTTCTTCCTGTATATTACAAATTACATCCTGTTCTCACATTCCCTAATAGTTTAGTGTGTTATTATATTAGGTGAAAGTCACTAATTCTAATCAAGGATCAGCGATAAAGAAAATTTCCCAAGAAAAGAAGAACAGCATCATCCAGCTTGTCAATAGTGATCTCTTGGCCAAGAAAATTGGCAAAGTGCATTATGTGTGTGCTATGACAGTTGACAGAATAAGAAATAAAGTCCATCCATTCATTCAAAAGCCAAAAGGTGGACTTATAGGCAAAATATTGGATTCAACAAATAGGCTCATCACAAGGTCTATCAGTTCTGGCGTAACAAATATGGCAGTGGAAGTGGCTCATATGCTTCATAATAGTGAGATCACAGATTTCCATGTAAGTGTGACGCCCTGGCAAAGCCAGGTTGTCACAGAAAGAGTTAATCCTCCTTGGTAATCTGATCCCACACCGGTGCAGCAAGACAAACCACAGCCCCCAGTGTAAGAGAAAAGCAGAGCAGAGGGGAGGGGCTGGAGCAGAGTGTTTGGAGAGGCAGACAGAAGAGGAGTCTGGAATTGTAGCTCCCAGGCTGATGGTGAAGCGTGCTCCGAGAGGGCCGGGACAGGCTGTAGTGAGGAAGGGGCCAGAGGTAGCCGGGCAGGGTAGTGGCCCCCCGGTACCTGGGTGACCCGGATCACTGCAGGGGAGTGTATTCCCCGTTCCCGGCTGAGGAGAAAGAGGAAGAGAGTGGCGAGAAAGGCACCTGGCTGCAGGGAAAGAACAACAAGGGCTGCTGCACCGTGTGTGGGACACTAACACCCCGTACCGAAGGCTGCGGACACCGGCAATTCCTAGTTACCAGTGACTCTGTGTGAACTACATGTGAGTACGCCCGTGCCCTCAGGCACCGCACTGCAGCACTGCGCCCTGCTCCCTGCTTATCCCCGAACGGCCCCGGGACCAACCGCCCCTACCCACGGAGGGGTTAACATCCTAAGCTGCATCCCAACACCGTCCCCGGGAGTCCCGCACCTTCATCGCAGCGGTGGTGCCCACAATCACCACAACCGTGGGTGGCGTCACGGACAATAAACAATCTCCCTTAACAAACCCCCTTTTACTGTGGAGCCTGGGATCACAGACCGGGTCACGCTACCGTGATACCCACAGAAGTGACCCTGTGGCCCGGATCTGAGTACCCCTGGTCCCCGGGCGACACATAAGCACTGTGCAACATATGTTACACAAGTCTGTAATAGTGGACCGAAAAAAGATGAGGAGCCTCGACATCAATATCGTCATTGTGTTGGTTCGAGTTTGCAAAAAAAGTACAAAAATTGGACAATAAAAGATTGGAAACAGGTGATTTGAAGCGATCAGATGAAAGTCAATAGACTAGGCTCTGATGGTTGAAAATAGGTTACTTCATACAGTTGATTACTATGAGTATGAAAAGGACAACATAGTATTGCAGCAGGACAATGACCCAAAGTTTACGTCGAGATTGGCAAATAAATGGTTTAATGACAATGAATTAGAGGTGCTGTTTTGGCCCCCACAGTCCCACGACCTCAACCAAATTGAACACTTGTGGGTACAGTTAAAGTATAAGCTGTATATGTGACGCCCTGGCAAAACCAGGTAGTCACACAGTAAGGCCCCCGCACAACATCTTCCCACACAGGGTTATATACAGCCGACCTGAAACCCTAGGCACCCCACCTTAGGGTAGGACAGACACACCAGTGGGCCGGACCAGGCGGATGAGAAACGCCCACCTAGGGGTCTGGAGAACCCGGGGCGGGAAAAACAGTTGAGTTGAGTCGAAGTCAGAGAGTTGCGTGGAGTTGAAAGGAGGAGAGGAGGTGAAGTTCAAGGGGAGCAGTGTAGCTCCAGTGAAGTGCGGAGTCAGAAAGGAAAGGCGTCGGGGTTGGAGCCCTGGCGTACTGGCTAGGTGGCAGACGGTGGTCTGTATCTAGCAAGAGACAGGAAGACGGCTTCCGGAGATCCAAGGTGGACCGGGACAGGGTTGGAGCCCGCCGGTACCAACACCGGAGAACCGACCCGGAAACCGTGCACAGAACGGATACTTGGACCCTGAAGCCAGGACCGGAATCAATGGCCTAGCTAATTAACCAATTGAGGGCAGGATTATAGGTCCTGTCCCAACCAAAGTCCCAAAAACAGACAACCACCCACCGAGAGGGATAGGGCATCTGCCAGGGCCTGGTAGATCCCAAGGGTCAGCGTCAGCGGGCAAGGCTCCCAACAAAAAGGATCGGGAGCGGACACCCGTGTTTTACACTGGGAAGTCCAATACACCACACACTGAGTGCAGAGGAAAGTGATATGGATCATCAGCCCGGGTGTGGGACCAGATATACCCGACCGCGGCGGCCGGTCACCAGCACCTTAGTTTACCACTGGACTTGTGTCATTTATTCAATCGCGAGTAACCTAACATCTCCCGGTCCGACCGGGCGCGCCGGCCCCTGCAGTCACCATCCCCGACACAGAGACACTGGGCCCCGGGGCATCCATCCCTACCCTAGGGGTTAACATCCAGCTGTCATCCCATCGCCCCCGGGAGTCCCAAAACAGCAGCAGTGGTGCCACACTTCACCACACACCGTGGGTGGCGTCACAAACAGTTTACGGCAAATCCCGTACAAATACGTCCCCTTTCATTTGAAGTGTCCGTGTGACCCCCAGATCCGGTAGAATCACTCGAGCCACACTGCGGATCCGGATCCGAGTAGCCCGGCTGCTGGCACGGGGGCGGCACATATACATGCCCAAGTGAGTTGACCAGTATGCTCCAACATTGGGAATGTGTAAAAGAGACTTGGAATCAGAAGCCAGTCAAGACATGCTTGAATCTGATCAAGATCATTCTCAGAAGGATTCAGGCAGTGTTGAAAGCCAAAGGTGGATTTACAAAATACTAACAAAATAATAAAAATTTAAATTTTGATTTTACAAAACAGAAGCAATGTATTGACATGAGAAGAATTTGGATAACTAATCATATGCTAAATAGTTGCAAGTCAGATTTATGTATGAGATAGCCAAGATGATTGTCTGTAAAATGATGGTAGTCTCACGCTCAAAGGTGTAGTGGATGGTGAGATATGGAACCTAAAAGTAAGAAGTTCAAAACATTGTTACGCTTTTGCTTGTCAGTGTAATTAAAGTAATACATTTATGCTAACAAAAGCGATTAAACAGGAACTCCAGGAAGGTCTTTCTCCAATGCAAAGGACATTGTAGGCAGCCTTGTAACCATGGAATGTGCTTGTTTGTTGGTTGTAATAATTTTTGCTTAATAATCATCATTATTGGCAGCACCCATATAATCAGGAGTTTTGTCGATAACATATTATAACCGCACAGAGCGATTATATCAAACATCATTCATCATTACGCATATAATTGTGGTAATCTTGTTTAACCGCTACTAAACAACGCTACCAATCAGCCTGCATGTAGCCAGACGGAGATCATTTCATGACTCAGATCCTGCCATCTAAACCCAGTGCAACTAACAATGAAGTCAACTAAGGATATTATGACCTGGGTTTACCAAGCAGCTTCTGAATATGTTAGTGAATCAATGAGGTAAAATGTTAAGGGTGCTTTACATGCTGCGACATCGCTAGCGATAGCTAGCGATTTTGAGCATGATAGCACCCGCCCCCCGTTGTATGTGCGACATTTGGTGATCGCTGCCGTAGCAAACATTATTGCTACGGCAGCGTCACACGTACATACCTTGACAGCAACGTCGCTATGACCGCCAAACAATCCCTCCTTGAAGGGGGAGGGGCGTTTGGCGTCATAGCGATGTCACTGTGGCGTCACTAAGCTGCCGGCAAATAGAAGTGGAGGGGTGGAGATGAGCGGGACGTAACATCCCGCTCACTTCCTTCCTTCCGCATTGCTGGTGGATGCAGGTATGGAGATGTTTGTCATTCCAGCGGTGTCACACATAGCGATGTGTGCTGCCGCAAGAACGACGAACAACATCGTACCTGCAGCAGCAACGATATTAAGGAAAGGAGCGACGTGTCAACGATCACCGTTTTTGGACTATTTTGCGATCGTTGATCTTCGCTCCTTGGTGTCACATGCTGCGATGTCGCTACCAGCGCCGGATGTGCGTGACTAACGACGTGACCCCGACGATATATCGGTAGCGATGTTGCAGCGTGTTAAGCACCCTTTAGATGTGCTTGTACCAGAATAGACAAGTGCAGTTGGCTGAAGTGTTGGGGTCATGTGATGGCTCCAGTAACTCTAAAAAATGTTTCCTGAGAAGGAACAGACACAGATAGAAGAGGGACCCTATGCAAAAACAATATTTGGGCCCTTTGTAGTCCAACAGCTCCTAAAAATGCAAAATTTCCTGGGCGTAGGTTGCCTCAATGGTATGCCTGGCCCTACTGAGAAGCCATTAGGCCAGTATATAGTAGTGTAAACTTTGTTTTTTATAGACGTAAATACCTGCAGTGCCATTTTTTGGGACTTTTTTGTATTTGAGATCTTTTTTCAATATATCTTAAAGAAGTGGTTCACCCATATTTATTATTGTCCACAACAATATTATGTTGAGAAGCAAGGTTTCTCTCAAATACCTTGTGTTGCCAATAGTGAGCGGCACTATTGCAGTCCGATGTTCCCCATGCCTGACCCCCGGGCTCCGTGACCTCGGGGATCCGGTGATGTCACGTCAACTTCCTGCTCACCTCACATCACCGCGGCCGGCCTCAGTGTCAGTGAGTCACTGGGCTGTGCGCGGAGTTTCACTGCTAATCACAGCCCAGCGTCACAGTGCAGCATCCCTCCTGTTTGCGCACTCTGCAGCGAAAGAGGAGGAAGCAGGGAGGTGCTGTGCTGTGATGCTGGGCTGTGATGAGCGGTGAAACTCTGCCCACAGCCCAGTGACTCACGTAGACTGAGGCCGGCCGTGGTGATGTTAGGTGACCAGGAAGTTGACGTGACATCACCGGATCCCCAAGGTCACATAGCCCCGGGGGTCAGGCTATGGGAAAGAGCGGTTCACAATAGCGCCGCTCACAGGCATTATTGGCAACACAAGGTATTTGAGAGACACCTTGTTTCTCAACATAATATCAATGTGGCCAGTAATGAATAAGGGTGAACCACCCCTTTAAACCTAAATGGCTCCTTTTTTTCTCTCTGTTAAACCTTTTTGAAAACTTAAAGTGAAAAAGCCATAAACATCAAAGACGATAGAAGCCTATGGGCCATGGCTTTATAGGACACGACTTTAGACACTCAGTACATAAAGTGCTCAATTTGTCCCTGGGGTGATGGCTTTAAAGAAGAATGATACAGACTGGACGTTACGTTAGACAAAATAATCATAAAAGTAGTTCCGTAAAAAATTCCTAAAAACAAGCTAGAATTGTAATCCTCCTGAATACCATCTGGTAGTGAATGACTGTAGAGCGGCTAGTCCGACCACCCACACTGAGCTCCTGGCTGACTGTGAGCTTGGTATTATAGGTTTCATTGCATTGGATGATAAGTAGTCATTTTCTGTATCTTCTTGTTACTGCTGTGTCAGTCTGATTTTCGGGTGTTGCCTTTGTTCAGCAGCTGTTCATTTCATTTCCAGCATTTCGCAAAATTGATGTTTTAAATTAGGAGGAAAAAAAACAACAGCATCTTGCGACATGAGGCGAAATCCACATATTTGTTAAACCCTTTACTGTTTGTCTATGCGGTTTAAGTAATTATTTATTTAAGGTCATAAATATTATTTTTGTGGATAGAATTCAGCAGTTAAGTCTGTTGTTTGCAGAAACCTACATTTAGCGATTGGTGTGTTATCCGCAGCCAGATGTTTAAGAAATGATCATTAATAAGACACATCATCAGGCAGGACTAAAAGAAGATCCTTCATTTCCAAATCTAACACAGTATAAATAGCAGTTGTGTAATATAGATTAGGAATCAGAATTGCACCCATTGTTTGCTGGACTATCTGGTAGTAAAGTCCGTGATAATAAAGACCGTTATACACATTTGAGTAAAGGTCCCTTTACACACTGCAACATCGCTAGCGACATCGCTGTAACGTCACCGGTTTTGTGACACAATAGCGACCTCCCCAGCGACATTGCAGTGTGTGACACGCATCAGCGACCTGGCCCCTGCTGTGAGGTCGCTGATCGCTACAAATCTTTCAGGACCATTTTTTCATCCTTTGTTTCCCGCTAAGCAGCATGCATCGGTGTATTTGACACCGTTACAACGACAGCGTTAGCAACTTAGGACCAGCGTGCTATAGCATCCCCTGCTGTGTGACACGTTCCCAACGACCAGCGAGGTCGTTCTGCAAGTCCGTAACGCTGCTGCGTCGTTGGCCAGATCTGCTTGTTTGACAGCTCACCTGCGACTTTCCAGCGATCCCGGCCAGGTTGGGATTGCTAGTGGGATCGCTAGAAAGTCTCAGTGTGTAAAGGGGCCTTAACATTGGCCGAACCTACTGATATTGGTGAGATTGACCGGTAGATAATCTTGGGGGAAGAGTAGGATCCAAAATGTCCAATCTTGGACTGCTGATCCTTTTGTTCTCCCTAAGATTAGCCACTGCCAGTGATGTCTAGCAGTTGGTTGCTCATAGAAAAGACAGGATCACTCAGGTAAGCCTAGCATTCAATGGTGTTCTCCATGAGAGCCACTGTTAGAATTCTCTGAGCCAAGTGTTCCTATGTGTGGGGTAATTAGGAAAGACAGCTGTCAGCGAAATTATCTACCAAACCGGTCTTCAATTGTTTAGAGGCTCTTGTGTATGCCTCTTTTAGTTGATTTGCTATGCTCTGGGTTGTCAGCTATCTTAGATCCTTTTTCCATTATGGTTTTCCTATTGCAGAATACATTTTTGATAATGCCAGAGTTTATTAATAATAATAATAATAATAATGATAATGCTCATGCTCTTATATAGTGGCACCCAATGACAGATCAGTAACAGAGTAGTAGATTGCTAGTGTTTCCTATGTGATGTATACAACTGAGTCTCATTATATCCTATGTGATGTATATACAGCAGAATCTCAGTGTTTCCAATGTGATGTATACAGCAGAATTTCAATGTATCCTACGTGGTGTATACTGCAGAATCTGATGTCCGTGGGGTCATGTCGAAAGTGACGCACTTCCTGCGTCGCTCTCAACATTGTAGTGTGTAAATTCTAGATGATACGATTAACGAGCGCAAAATCGTCGTAATCGTATCATCGGTGTAGCGTTGACGAATTCCATAATTACGCTGACGCGACGGTACGATGTTGTTCCTCGCTCCTGCGGCAGCACACATCGCTGTGTGTGAAGTCGCAGGAGCGAGGAACACCACCTTACCTGCGTCCCGGCTGCAATGCGGAAGGAAGGAGGTGGGCGGGATGTTTACATCCTGCTCATCTCCGCCCCTCTGCTCCTATTGGCCGCTTGCCGTGTGACGTCGCAGTGACGCCACACGACCCGCCCCCTTAATAAGGAGGCGGTTTGCCGGCCAGAGCGACGTCGCATGACAGGTGACTGCATGTGAAGCAGCCGTAGCGATAATATTCGCTATTGTAGCTATCTCAATGATATCGCAGCTGCGACGGGGGCGGGGACTATCGCGCTCGGCAGCGCAGCATCGTGCAAAGTACCCCTTAGGATAGATCATCAATGTCTGATTAGATGGGGTCCGACATCCCGCACCCCTGCTGATCAGCTATTCTCGGTCAGCAGACATCTAGAAATACTCAGTTCCGGATCTGCTCCGTCTTCTGATAGTGGCTGTTGCAGGGTACTACACATTTGCCTCCCATTCTAATCAATAGGAGGCAGATGTGCAGTACCCAGCCACGGCCACTATGACAAGATGGAGCATCTCCGTAACTGAGCATTTCAGACTGCCTGTTGCTGCCGGCGGGACCGAGAACAGCTGATTGGAGGAGATGTGAGTTGTCAGACCCCATCCAATCAGACATTGATCACGTATCCTAAGCATAGGCCATTAATGTAAAGTTAGTGGACAACTCTTTTAAGTATATCACAAAAGTGAATACACCCCTCACATTTTTGTAAATATTTTATATATCTTTTCATGGAACAATACTGAAAATATGATACTTTGATACAATGTGAAGTAGTCACTGTACAGTTTATTTAGCAGTGTAAATTTGGTATTTCCTCTAAATAAATCAATGTATAGCCATTAATGTCTAATCTGCTGGCATGTAAAGCAAGTACACCCCTAAGTGAAAATGGCCAAAGTGTGCCCAGTTACCTATTTTACCTCCTCGGTGTCATGTGACTCATAAGAGTTACAAGGTCTCAAGTGTGAATGGGGAGCAAGTGTGTAAAATTTGATGTTATCGCTCACACACTCTCTCATACTGGTCACTGGACGTTCAACATGACACCGTGTGGCAAAGAATTTTCTGAAGAAGCTATAAGAAGATTGCCAACACCTTGAAACTGAGCTGCAGCATGGTGGCCAAGACCATACAGCGGTTTCACAACACTGGTTCCACTCAGATCAGGCCTCGCCATGGTCGACAAAAGAAGTTGAGTGCAGGTGTTCAGAATGATATCCAGAGGTTGTGTTTTCAAAAAAGACGTGAGTGCTGCCAGCATTACTGCAGAGGTTAAAGGGATGGGGGGTGGGAGTCAGCATGTTATTGCTCAGAACATATGCTGCATACTGCATCAAATTGGTTTGCATGGCTGCTGTCCAAGAAGGAAGCCTCTTCTAAAGATGATTCACAAGAAAATCTACAAACAGTCAGCTGAAGACAAGCAGACTAAGGACATGGATTACTAGAACCATGTCCTGTGGTCTGATGAGACCAAGATAAACTTATTTGGCTCAGATGGTGTCAAACATGTGTGGGGCAACCAAGCAAGGAGTACAAATACAAGTGTGTCTTGCCTACATTTAACCATGGTTGTGGGAATGTCATGGGTTGGGGCTGCAAGAATGCTGGTGGTTGTGGGGCGCTACAATTTAATGAGGGAACCATAAATGCCAAAATATCCTGTTATTTACAAGGCATGCCAAATTTACACTGTTATACAAGCTGTGCACTGACTACTTTACATTGTATCAAAGTGACATATCTTCAGTGTTATCCCATGAAAAGATCTAATAAAATGTTTACAAAATTGAGAGGTGTACTCACTTTTGCAATGTATTGTATATACAGCAGTCTCAGTTTCCCCCATGTGCGGCTTGCTGCAGAGTTTCAGTGCATCCTAAATAATGTATACAGCAGAGTCTTAGTTCATCCTAAGTGATGTATATACAGCAGATTATATATCCTATATGCTGTATACTGCAGAGTCTCAGTGTATTCTATATAATGCAGTTTTGGCCTGTGGCTTACCTTTTAGATTAACGTTGTCTTATAGCAGAAATAACAGTCCAAATTTATGAAACTGCCCAACAGAAACAGCAACCAATTACAGTGCAGCTTACATTTTTTTTTTAAAAGCAGAGTGCAAAATGAAAGCTACCCTATGATTGGTTGCTCAGAGCAGCAAAAGTAGTGTTTATTTTAGACAGTTTCACCCATATCTCTAGCTGCGGGAGGTCACTCAGTGTGATGGGGAGGATGGAGCTTGTGTGGAGGGGACTAGTATTTGATAGGTGATGATGTAATCCTGTAATATATCAAGTGTCAGAGACTGACTTCCTGTTTACACATTAGTGCATGGCCTGGACTGGTTGTCAGATTGGGATTATATGACCTCATTTCCTGTAATGAAGGGAGGGAAGGTATAGATGTAACTGAGAACAGATGAAATAAAATATATTGTTAGATAACTGATGGTCAATAACTATTATATATGGAAAGAAAAGGAAATAGAGTGCCTTAATCTGCCCATCACATACAATCAGCTGATTTTGGCCATTTTGCTTGGCCATAATTATATAATTACAAAATGACTGTAAGGATTGTTGGCAAAGGCTAATGGCAGAATATGATCTGCTAGGTTGGAATTTTTATGGCAAAAGGAGGCAAGGGGAGGGAAAATTGACACAAACTAATACAAGTGAGTACTCAATAGTCCCTAACCTGAAGAAGCCATACCCAGTGTGCTGTGAACTTTTGTGGACAGATGATCCATCTCTTGCCATTGCGGTGCTATAACTCGTATATGATGTTTGTCATTGAACCCCTCGCCTAACACTAATAATATCTCATTAATATATGGAAATATATTAGAGCTACTATAGACAATGCAGCCCCTTCTATGGGAATCTTTTACTTGGTTTTTGTCACCTAATCTTAGAGAAAGATAATATAGAGACAGAGACCCTGATTCCAGCAATGTGTCACATACTGGGCTGCTTCCTGTAGTTTTAATAAAATCACTTTTATCAGCACGACATAATTACTAAAGTACTAATAAACCTGCTGCCAAGTACCATATTCATGAAATTTGTATAACCCTCTACCCACTACTGATTGCCAGCTTTCTGCCTACCGAGCGTACACATATGGCCGGGGCCACACGGAGACTAATGTGATCCTCGCATGACACTCGGCTCACGCTGGCAGCACAACTGGAGCTGAGTGTCATGCGAGTGTCACTGCAACTGAGGTCCGCTCGTGCGATCAGACCACAGCTGTGGGGGACGGGCCAGCACTCAGGAGGGGCGGGCCAGCGCTGAGGAGGGGCGGGTCAACACGGAGGAGGAGAGGGAGTGATTTATCTCCCTCTCTCCTCTGTAACTGGCTATTGCCATTCTGGCCCTGCACTTGCGGTACAACGGTGTACTGCAAGTGCAGTGCGATCTTTCTCTTGCCTCATATACTTGAGTGGGTGCGAGAGAAAGAGTCTCACATTGCAATCGCAGCATGCTGCGATTGTTTTCTCGGTCCGATTGGGGCCGAGAAAATAATCGCTCATGGGTGCTGTGACATAGGTTAATATTGGTCCGAGTGGAATACAATGTTTTATCACATTGCACTTGGTCCGATTTTCATGCCGTGTGGCTTAGGCCTATAACTGTCAATCAGTGGTGTGTACAGGGTTATGCAGAGCTCAGCATTCAGAGAATGGCCAGAACCGCAGCAGAGGAAACAATGATATTATCAAAACTACAGCAAACAGCTCAGTAAGTGATTCATCCCTGAAATCAGGGTCTCTGTCTCTACCTTATGCTGCTCTCAGCTGTGGTAGCAAAAACCTGGTGACAGATTCCCTTTAAGCCTCTGGCAGTGCCCAGTATTGGTGACTGGTCAGCTCACCCCTGATCCAGTTAGCCGTGAGAAGTCCCAGCCCTTTTCCCTATATAGAATACTAGTCATATGTACGAAGGATATGTAGGAAGGCTTTACACGCTACGACATCGCTAATGCGGAGTCGTTGGGGTCACGGAATTTGTGACGCACATCCGGCCGCATTAGCGATGTTGCTGCATGTGACACCGATGAGCGATTTTGCATCGTTGCAAAAATGTGCAAAATCGCTCATCGGTGACATGGGGGTCCATTCTCGATTATCGTTACTGCAGCAGTAACGATGTAGTTCGTCGCTCCTGCGGCAGCACACATTGCTCCGTGTGACGCCGCAGGAACGAGGAACCTCCCCTTACCTGCCTCCCGGCCGCTATGAGGAAGGAAGGAGGTGGGTGGGATGTTCCGGCCGCTCATCTCCGCCCCTCCGCTTCTATTGGGCGGCCGCTCAGTGACGTCGCTGTGACGCCGCACGGACCGCCCCCCCTAGAAAAGAGGCGGTTCGCCGGTCACAGCGACGTCGCCGGGCAGGTAAGTACGTGTGACGGGTCTGCGCGATGTTGTGCGGCATGGGCAGCGATTTGCCCGTGTCGCACAACAGATGGGGGTGGGTACCCACGCTAGCGATATCGGGACCGATATCGCAGCATGTAAAGTAGCCTTAAGTCTCAGCTGATTACGATTTGCAAGTTCTGTATTTCTGGACCTAACTACTATTCAGCAGAATAAATCACAACTCCCAAAATAAAATAACTAGTCTGTAGTATTATATAATAAAAGCCTTATCTAAAAATTAAAAATGTAGGTATGTGAGAACCAAGTACAAATATAAAAGCTCAGTGTTTAGTGCATGGTGGTTACCATCTGTTAACAATAATGTTTCTCTCCCAGACTGTCCCGTTTATCTCACGGTAGATCGTTTCCCAGGAAGACTTTGGAATGTTGCATAGACCTTTGTTATAGGCTCACACCTCTGCTTACATGAAACCACCAGATACAGGCGTCCAGTCTGTACTTCTGCACTTTAATGATAGCTTTTCATGGGATTCGTTACTTTTCTATATATTTTATTTTCTGAAAGTGAAAATATTGCTGAAACTGCTTTCTTTAGAAAATCACATGTTGGATGCTATGTACGGGAAGATTTAGTCATTTCTAATACTAAGGTCAATGAGATAAAATATGCCACAAGGTCGAAAGGGATAACATATGTTGAGATTCCAAAAAATGAAGCAAGCCTTAAAAACACATGGCACATTACTATTTACTCGCTGTAATATCTGATACCTAAAAACTTGTAGTGGAAAAACATCACAAATTCTCCCTAAAAAATGCAAGTATTTAAGCAAATATTACAGCACCACTACACCTTCTTTTTTATTTCCCTGTTGGAGTGGTGCATTAAATGTAAATCCCCTGACCCCTGTCTTATAATCACTTATCTTATTCTATCACCGCGGCTCCGGTTGGTCTCCAGTTTGTGACCTGCAAGCAACTCCAGTGTTTCATTGAGTCACAATTCAATGTATCTCTATCAGAGCCTCGTTCTCGCCTTCATAGAGATGTATTGAGATCTTGTGACGTAAGTTCTGACATCCAGTCAGACGTTATGGACGCAAGATTGCACCGAGGGAACGGAGTGGTGTTGAAAAACTATGAAGCCGCCAGAAGGTGAGGATATGACAGGGGGCAGGGGGCTTAGAGTTAAAGCGCCACTCCAGTGCTGACCCCCCCCTACAGTCTAGAGAGCAGATTTCTATTGGCCATCAGAAGAAGTCATCTGACTGTGACTTTTCCAATGGTATTGCTAAGGCTCTACTCACATCTGTGCTTTGGCTTCCATTTAGCAAAGTGCTGCATGCTGCTGTATTATTGTTATCAAACTTTACAGAACTCCCAATGAAAGACTGAACACCCAATGAAAAAGCAAAGCAAAAGGGTGAACATTTACACTGCACGATTATCATGCATGAGTGATCCTAGAGACGCAAAACAATCTTTTGTGCTGCACTAAAGATCACTGTTCTTGGCAGCGCATTATCCTGTGTAGACAGCCCCTGGGCAGCCGAGAACAATGGCAGCTTATGCGCACTGAACTCTCTCTTGTATATTATTCAGTGTGCATCTAAAGCAGGGGGGCAACCTGTGTAAATAGTCTATTAAACCACCACCAATCAGCAAATATGTTGCAGGTCAGTGGTCATGGAACACTGTGCATTGGACAATGTAATTGCACCTTAGCTTGCAATCATGTGCTAAGTTCAAAAACCTGGTAATTATACCATACTTATCAAATAAGGTGGTGATTTCAGATGCCAATACATCTTTAATAGCTGTCAGTTGATTGCTTGATGTGGATAGTTGTGGACCCCCATTACCAATACTGTTGGTTGATTGCTTGATGTGGATAGTCGTGGACCCCCATTACTCATACTGTTGGTTGATTGCTTGACGTGGATAGCTGTGGACCCCCATTACCTATACTGTTGTTTGATTGCTTGATGTGGACAGTCATCAACCCCCATCATCCATACTGTTTGTTGATTGCTTGACGTGGATAGTTGTTAACCCCCATTACCTATACTGTTGCTTGATTGCTTGACGTGGATAGTTGTGGACCTCAATCACCCATAATGTTGGTTTATTGCTTAACTTGTATAGTCATGGACCCCCATTACCCATACTGTTGGTTAACTGCTTGACTTGGATAGTCTTACACCCTCATCACCATTAATGTTGGTTGATTGCTTAAAGGTGGATAATCGTGGACCCCCATGACCCATACATATGCATAGTGAAGTATGTATGTTGCTGTCAGACCCCTCTGGCGCCAGCCTATCTCCCCTTAGAACAAAAGGATCAGGCATTCAAATTTAATAGCCTGATCTTTCTTTAAACCCCTGCATTATCTCTAGGGGGAATATTTGGAGGGCCTTTACACATCAGATAGTAAACATATATAATATAAAAATATAGAATGCATAAATATAAAATGTGAAATTTAAATTTTCACAGGATTTATAAAACCTTTTTGGAATATCAGGAATCCTGCCTGTTTGGTGGACATTATCTCATGCCTTTGGTGAGCATTCCTCACGTTCTTTTATTTTTAGCCAGTTCCCAGTATTTTCTTTTTGTTTTACAAACCGCACAATGGCTTACTTAATGATAACGCTTTGACACTCTGCCTTCTGAAGATAAAAGTCTAAGGTCTAGAGAGTTCACTACTATGATCTTTGTCAGTGAAAGCGTCTGTTTCCCAGAGAGTGTTTTCTTATTGTCTCAGAACCCACCGCTCAGTTCATGATCTGGATGTGAACTGCAAAGAGTGAATGAGATACAGTATGTTAGCATACAATGCAGTGCTTAGCATCCAGACACAAAGGTGGGAGAATGGAACAGGCTACATCAAAGAATGTCTCACTCTTAGCTAATTTAAATACTGTGTACCAAGAATGACAAAAGTATTTTAGGAGTGATACCTTTACAGGCTAAAGGCCCAGTCACACCAAACAACTTACCAGCGATCCCAACAACGATCCAACCTGATAGGGATCGCGATAAGTTGCTAGGAGGTCGCTGGTGAGATGTCACACTGCGACGCTCCAGCGTTCCCACCAGCAACCTGCCCTGCCAGGGATCGCTGGAGCGTGGCTACACGAGTTGCTGGTGAGCTCACTAGCAACCAGTGACCAGCCCCCAGCCAGCAGCGCCGCGTGGAAGCAATGCTGCGCTTGGTAACTAAGGTAAATATCGGGTAACCAAGGCGATATTTACCTTGGTTACCAGCGCACACCGCTTAGCGCTGGCTCCCTGCTCCCCTAGCTATAGTACACATGGGGTTAATTACCCAATGTGTACTGCAGCTACATGTGCAGAGAGCAGGGAGCCGCGCACACTGCTTAGCGCTGGCTCCCTGCTCTCTTAGCTACAGCACACATCGGGTTAATTAACCCGATGTGTCCTGCAGCTACATGTGCACAGAGCAGGAGCCGGCACTGACAGTGAGAGCGGCGGAGGCTGGTAACAAAGGTAAATATCGGGTAACCAAGGACAGGGTTTCTTGGTTACCCGATGTTTACTGTGGTTACCAGCCTCCGCAGAAGCCGGCTTCTGCTGCCTGCACATTTAGTTGTTGCTGTCTCGCTGTCACACACAGCGATCTGTGCTTCACAGCGGGACAGCAACAACTAAAAAATGGCCCAGGACATTCAGCAACAACCAACGACCTCACAGCAGGGGCCAGGTTGTTGCTGGATGTCACACACAGCAACATCGCTAGCAACGTCACAAAAGTTGTTCGTTAGCAGCGATGTTGCTAGCGATGTTGCTTACTGTGACGGGACCTTTAAGGCCCAGTCACACCAAACAACTTACCAGCGATCCCAACAACGATCCAACCTGATAGGGATCGCTGATAAGTTGCTAGGAGGTTGCTGGTGAGATGTCACACTGCGACGCTCCAGCGATCCCACCAGCAACCTGCCCTGCCAGGGATCGCTGGAGCGTGGCTACACGAGTTGCTGGTGAGCTCACCAGCAACCAGTGACCAGCCCCCAGCCAGCAGCGCCGCGTGGAAGCGATGCTGCGCTTGGTAACTAAGGTAAATATCGGGTAACCAACCCGATATTTACCTTGGTTACCAGCGCACACCGTTTAGCGCTGGCTCCCTGCTCTCCTAGCTACAGTACACATGGGGTTAATTACCCAATGTGTACTGCAGCTACATGTGCAGAGAGCAGGGAGCCGCGCACACTGCTTAGCGCTGGCTCCCTGCTCTCCTAGCTACAGTACACATGGGGTTAATTACCCGATGTGTACTGCAGCTACATGTGCACAGAGCAGGAGCCGGCACTGACAGCTGAGAGCGGCGGACGCTGGTAACGAAGGTAAATATCGGGTAACCAAGGTAAGGGCTTCTTGGTTACCCGATATTTACATTGGTTACCAGTGTCCGCAGAAGCCGGCTCCTGCTCACTGCACATTCAGTTGTTGCTCTGTCGCTGTCACACACAGCGGTGTGTGCTTCACAGCGGGAGAGCAACAACTAAAAAATGGCCCAGGACATTCAGCAACAACCAACGACCTCACAGCAGGGGCCAGGTTGTTGCTGGATGTCACACACAGCAACATCACTAGCAACATCGCTGTTACGTCACAAAAGTTGTTCGTTAGCAGCGATGTTGCTAGCGATGTTGTTTAGTGTGACTGGGCCTTAACCAGAAAAATTATATTAGCAAGGTTTCAGAGCATCAAGGCTCCTTCTTCAGGCTTAATTACAAATGAATAAAGCGGGCTTTACACGCTGCGATATCGTTAATGAATTATCATTGGGGTCACGGTGTTTGTGACGCACATCCGGCGTCATTAACGATATTGCAGTGTGTGACACTTATGAGCGACCTTAAACGATCGCAAAAGCGGTCAAAATCGTTTACTGCGGAGAGGTCGTCCTGAAACAAAAAATCGTTTTCTGCTTTTTAGCGATGTTGTTCGTCGTTCCTGCGGCACCACACATCGCTGTGTGTGATACCGCAGGAGCGACGAACATCTCCTTACCTGCCTCCACCGGCAATGAGGAAGGAAGGAGGTGGGCGGGATGTTACATCCCGCTCATCTCCGCCCCTCCGCTTCTATTGGACGCCTGCCGTGTGACATCCCTGTGACGCCGCACGAACCGCCCCCTTAGAAAGGAGGCAGTTCGCCGGCCAGAGCGACATCGCAAGGTAGGTAAGTGCATGTGACGGGGTTAAGCGAGGTTGTGCGCCACGGTCAGCGATTTGCCAGTGTTGCACAACCAACGGGGGCGGGTACGATCGCTTGCGATATCGCAAGCGAGATCGCAGCGTGTAAAGCCCGCTTTACTCTTAGCTAAAGAGACTATAGTATATAGTAGTAGTATATAGTAGCACTTTCTCACATAAAATTGATGAAGTATAGATGTAGCAGAGCTGAATCCCTTTATTCAATGGGGACCTGTCAAGTCAAAAAACACTATTTACCTGCAGATATGGTGTTAATCTGCAGTGTAATACCTTGACCACTGAGGAAGGATTTTCCGGTCGTGATGGTTACTATACCCCTTAAAACTTAACCTAAAAATAATACACCGACTGCATGCGACTTGGTTAAACAAATTGGCCACAGCAGCCTTTATTACCTATTATTAACATACTACCACAAAGGGGGCGCCGTCCAACGGGCGACCCCAAACACAGAATAATAGGTAACACCTAATAATAAACTGTACATGAAACCCTATGTAGGCCCGGTCCAGAAACCCTTTCCTACACCAATATCCCTGGCCGCAACACTCCGACCCAGAGATGAGGTATTAATCACCCCACGGATTAATACCCCCCAAACTTTGCAGAACCCCGTGCCTGCAATTTCCCGGAACCCAGAGACACCATACCAAGACAGTGCCTCTCGGTCCAGCTACAAATCCCTTCCAACCGCTTCTGGACCAGACCTACCCCCGCTGCTGCGACAAATCATACATCCCCCTTTATAATAATTCCTTGTTGTCTTCTTGTTTTTTTTTTTTGAACATAGTTAAACCACTCACAAACACAAAAAGGGAGGGTGGGCGGGAATCTGTCGCC
This sequence comes from Anomaloglossus baeobatrachus, assembly GCF_048569485.1. Lineage (NCBI taxonomy): Eukaryota > Metazoa > Chordata > Amphibia > Anura > Aromobatidae > Anomaloglossus > Anomaloglossus baeobatrachus. Next base: position 523,952,874 of record NC_134353.1, read on the forward strand.
GTCCGGAGTCCAAAAAGGGGAGGTAAGACCCTCCCTCATCGCTTTTATACTCCCCCCCCCCTCCCCTACAGGGATCCTTTCTCCACCAATCCCCTATACCTTCCCATAATGCCCCTCATTATAACTTTATTAACCCCTCACTCCCTCCCTTCCCTCTGGTCATGTCGCCCCTCCCCCCTATGGGGTCCATGGCTTTCTTGACCACTGAGGAAGGATTTTCCGGTCGTGATGGTTACTATACCCCTTAAAACTTAACCTAAAAATAATACACCGACTGCATGCGACTTGGTTAAACAAATTGGCCACAGCAGCCTTTATTACCTATTATTAACATACTACCACAAAGGGGGCGCCGTCCAACGGGCGACCCCAAACACAGAATAATAGGTAACACCTAATAATAAACTGTACATGAAACCCTATGTAGGCCCGGTCCAGAAACCCTTTACTACACCAATATCCCTGGCCGCAACACTCCGACCCAGAGATGAGGTATTAATCACCCCACGGATTAATACCCCCCAAACTTTGCAGAACCCCGTGCCTGCAATTTCCCGGAACCCAGAGACACCATACCAAGACAGTGCCTCTCGGTCCAGCTACAAATCCCTTCCAACCGCTTCTGGACCAGACCTACCCCCGCCACAGGACAGGACACGTGACACCTTACGTGGCCTGGACCCGCCACACGCCCAAGGCTTGCTCCACACCATCCCGCAAACCCAGGGCCCATAAATCAGAACCAATGTCATTAAGATGAACCCCATCCCCTCTCCGAAACTGCCACTTCGCCGATTTTAGGTCCACATGCCTCACCACCACGCCGCCGTTTCTCCGCACGAAACGCGCCACCACCCTGTTCACTTGTGCCCGGGCGCGATTAATCTTCTCAACCGACCGGGCCCCCCTCCACCATAATCTGGCCACAATATCCGACCACACCACTATCAGGCCCGGATACCTTGCCCATAACCGCAGTAGGTCGATCTTAATGTCCCGAATCAGATCGCGGGATGCCCGCGAACCCAGGTCATTCCCCCCCACGTGCAAAACCAACACGTTCGGGGGTCTGTCCATCCTGCAATAGTACTCGAATTCCGGCACGACCCTGCTCCATTCCATGCCCCGCACTCCAATCCACTTGACCGATGCCAGCGATCTGTCCAGACCCAACTGCCGACCATTCGCGCCAGCGTCGGCCCGACGGGCCCCCCAAAAAACGAACGAGTGCCCCAGGATCCAGATCAGACACACTCCTACAATAAAGGAAACAATTTTAACAACAACACCAGCATTCCAGATCGCAACAAAGAACAACAAAAACCTAACGGCAGAACAAACAACTCCCCACCAGAGCCCTCAACGAGATAATAACTGCGGGCGCACATAACCACGAAAACGAGAGGACTCCCACCGACCAATCCGTCTCACCATGTCATCTCCAAGACCCCAACGAGAAGCCTCGGTAGCCGCCCCAATCCTGAACGAATGGGACCCGTAATCCTCTGGGCGCTCACCCGCCCAGCGCAAACAACTCCTCAGCACTGCCACAAACTGATAACGAGACAACCAAGCCCCGTCCTCGTGACGTAGCAGCGGGCCCGGAAGACCGCCCCGCAGACCACAAAACTGACTCACCACCTGCACCGGGCACAAGCCATCCCCTTGCACCGCATACAACACTACCAACCTGCCCCGACCCATCTGGTCCGTCTTGGACCGCCGAAGCCGACACTCCACTCTTCGTCCCACTACCGACACATCCTCGAATAGCAAACCACCCCCACTCACCCTTGACGGGCTCACCAATTCTCCTATCCGAAAAGCCCCGAAAAAAGCCAACACGAAAGCAGTTTTAAACAACACCGTCTCATACGCTGAGACACAAATGCCCTGCAAACCATCCACCAAACGCCGTAACAAATCCAACGAAATGGGCCGCCTAGTGTCCCGCACCTTCACCCCTTTCCGAAAACCTTTCAATGCTTGCCGTACCCGAAAGTCCCTTGAAACTTCCTGCTCACCCCTAACCTTTAACCAGAAGGCCACGGCCGCAACCCTAATTGCCACCGCCGACGCTGACCTCCCAGCCCTAAAATCCTCACTCACCAATGCCAAGAGCGCCAGTAAATAATCCGCTCGCCCGTTACCAAACATCTCACCCAGCACTGCCTGCCACTCAACCCACACCTTAGCATAACGGCACCAAGTCACCTCGGTCACCGAATTCCTAATCAAACCCGCAATCACTGCCTCACCAGGCTCCACAATTCCTCTGGGCACACCGCTCCGACCTCGTCCGCCCCCGGCAGTAACTCCCGAAACCTGTGGAACTGAAAACGAGATAAAGCGTCAGCCACCCCGTTATCCACCCCCGGCACATGTTTTGCAACCACATGAATATTCCACAGCAAACACTTGAGCACCAAATGCCGCAAATATGCCACTACAGGTCCAGATTTCGCTGACAAGCTGTTGATTGCATGTACAACTGCCTGATTATCGCAATGGAAGCACACTTTACGTCCCGAAAATTGCGACCCCCACAACTCCACCGCCACCACGATTGGAAACAACTCGAGCAGGGCCAGATTTTTGACAAGGCCACCCTGTCGCCAATCCTCGGGCCACCTTCCCACACACCAATGACCCTGAAAAATGGCGCCGAAACCCGCCGACCCGGCCGCATCCGTATATAGTTCCAGAGCATCATTGGGCACCACCTTCTTCAACCACAAAGTGCGGCCGTTAAAATGTCGCAAGAAGACGTCCCAAACCAACAAGTCTGCCTTGATCTCCCGCGTGACCCGCACGAAATGCGCCGATGACCGTACGCCTGCCGTAGCTGCCGCCAACCTCCTGGCGAAAACACGCCCCATCGGCATAATCCTGCATGCAAAATTCAGCTTTCCAAGCAAAGACTGTACCACCTTAAGCCGCACTTTTTTTGCTGCCAGCATTGCTGCAACCGCACTCCGCAAATCCACAATCTTGTCCTCTGGCAACCTACATTCCATGGCCAGCGAGTCGATTTCAATCCCCAGGAACCGCATAACCGGCGCCGGCCCCTCCGTTTTTTCCTGCGCCAAAGGGATCCCGAACCGATCCGCCACTCTCTGCAAGGCGAACAACAAACCAGCGCAAACCATGGAACCCGCCGGACCAACACACAGAAAATCATCCAAATAATGAATAATGGACGACAAGCCGGACACTTCCCGCTCCACCCACTCAACAAAGGAGCTAAACGCCTCAAAATATGAACAAGAAATCGAACAGCCCATGGGCAAACAACGATCAACATAAAACTTCCCGTTCCACCAGCAACCCAGAAGGTGCTGACTCTCCGGATGCACCGGCAACAAACGAAACGACGATTCTACATCCGCCTTTGCCATCAATGCACCGCGTCCTGCCGCCCGTACCAAGTCCAACGCTTTGTCAAACGAGACGTAGTACACCGCCGACAATTCCGGCGCAATGCCGTCATTCACAGACGACCCCTCCGGAAATGAAAGATGATGAATGAGCCGAAATTTATTCGGCTCCTTCTTTGGCACCACCCCCAGCGGGGACACCACCAAATTACTGCACGGAGGGCTCTCAAATGGGCCCCCCATCCTGCCCAGCTCAACCTCTTTACCCAACTTCTCACCCACAACCATAGGGTGGTCCCTTGCCGACCGTAAGTTGCGACAAACCGGAGGCAATGCCTCAACCGCCGACGGAATCCGAAAACCGTATAAAAAACCAAACCGCAAAAGCGACGCCGCTGCCCCGTCTGGGTACCTACTTAAAAACGGCGCCATCGCCTCTATTTTCACCGGCGTCCTCCCTTTTTCCAGACCCGTCCCCAGCCTTGCCTCTCCCTTTTTTAAAGCATTTGGACAAACTATGCCCCCCCCCGCAGCCGGAGCACTCATGCTTGAACCTACATGTTGCACCAAATTTGCACTGGCCTTCGTTAAATTGCCAGCACAATCCCTTTTTCTGAATCCCCGAGGGCCCGGCTCCCGGTCCCCCGGCACCGCCACGAAAGGGCTGGCTCGGGGCCGCCATTAAGCGCATCCATAAGGAAATGTCCTTATGGTCCCACCGCATGCCGGGCCGCAACGCCTTCCGCTGCCTAAACTGTTCATCATACCGCAGCCATGCCAAACCCCCGTACGTGCGATACGCCTCCCCGATTGCATCCATATAGCCGAATAGAGCCGAGCAGTGCTCCGGCTCCTTTTCCCCTACCACGCTAGCCAAAATTGCGAACGCCTGCAACCAATTGGAAAAGGAACGAGGAATGAGCCTATAACGGCGTTTTTCTTCCTCCTCCTTTTCCTTCTTGGAATCGCTCGGCTTCACCTTGTCTAGGTTAAATTTTTCCAGGGGCAGCAGAGAAAATATCTCCACATATTCCCCTTTCCAAATTTTTTCCCTCACCTCTTTTTTGAGGTGCGCCCCTAGCGGTCCCTCAAAGCACACATACACCTCGCTCTTAGCCCTATCATCCAGCCTCACCACCTCATCTTCCTTTTCCTTCTCCTTTTCTCCCGCTTTATCGCCTGCAGGCTCCACTACTCCGCTACCTACACCCGCCCCCACCGGCACCTTCTCGCCGCTAGCCGCCGCCGCGCCATCCACCGCCGACCCTGTCCAGGCCGTCGCCGCCGCCGGCGCTCACGCTAAACCCTGCAAAAGCCCCAGCAACTGGCTAAGCAAAACTGACCCCTCTGGCGCTGCCGTGCCCACAGCCACCTCCCCAGCACCCGCACCCCGCGCCGCAAGCAATGCCGAATCCACGGCTAGCTCACCCGACCGTGACGCGGAGACGGAATTCGATACTGCGATGTCATCCGCCAGCGGCTCCTCTAATTCATCCCCCGACCTGAGGGCTCCTTCTTCCTCTTCGCTGTAGCCGTCCTCCACCGTCCCAGCTCCAGAGGACGCAGCCGATGCGTCCCCTCCACCACAGACACCCTCCTGGGCAGCCGCGTGGGCACTGGCGGTGGGCGTCCGCTGCTTTCTTTGCGGCGACAGCCCACAAGACCGTCCTGTCCCCTGGGCCGCCGCCGACCAAGTCCTCTTCCTGGAGGAGCCTCTCCCCGAGCTCAGGGGGCTCCCCACCGCCGGTTCCCGCCCTCCCGGGCCTCCGACCGAGACCTCCCGCTGGGTCCTCCCCCCCCCGAGGGAGACCGCGTCCGCCGGGCGCAGAGCTGATGACCTGAGGGACCTGGCGCGCCCTGCGGGGGTCCCACCGTCCCGCCTCTCCTCCGCAGCCGTGCAGGTATCCGTGTGGCGCCTGCCCACACCGGTCCCCCTGCTGGCTGCCTGCGCCCGGCCCCCCCAACGTCCCCGGGGGGTATTGCTGGCCTCCATCACAAGCCGGGCACGCTCCTGGTCAGAAGCAGCGGCCGGAACGTGCCCCACCGCCGGGGGCCCGGCGTCCAGAGCAGGCCCCAGGCTGGACACGCCCCCTCTCCGTGCCTCCGGTTCATGCTGGGCACGGCCCGGTCCCCGGGCTGCCGCCGGCCTGTTAACTCGAGCCCGCGGCCTGGGACCGGAAGTAGGCCCCAGGCCGGGCCCGCCTCCATCCAGGCCACCGCTGGCCTCATTCCATCGCCGGGCTCGCTCCCGGCTGGGAGACGCCGCTGGGCTCTGCACTCCAGCCCGAGGCCTGAGACAGGAAGAAGGCCCCGGGCTGGCCACGCCCCCTTCTCGGCCGTCGCGGCCGCGTCGGAGATTCCTCCCGGCGGCCGGAGCGGACGCAGGGAGCTGCCGCTGCCCGCCCCGCCGCGGAGGGTCCCGTGGGGGGCTCTCACTTGGCCTCCTTGCTCCCCCCGCGCCCGGAGAGTATCGGACAGGGGGCCTGGAACGCCGCCCACGGCGAGGGGGGGCACAAGGGGCAGGTGCCGACAGGGAAACCCAGGCAGCCCTGAAGTGAGACTGCACTGCCTGGGCCCCGTGCACCGCCATCGCCGCTCGGATCATCCGATCCAGCTCCTGGAGGTCCGCCATGCTGGGTCCTGTAGTCCTGGTCCTGAGGCTCCAATCTGTCGCCGTCCGGAGTCCAAAAAGGGGAGGTAAGACCCTCCCTCATCGCTTTTATACTCCCCCCCCCTCCCCTACAGGGATCCTTTCTCCACCAATCCCCTATACCTTCCCATAATGCCCCTCATTATAACTTTATTAACCCCTCACTCCCTCCCTTCCCTCTGGTCATGTCGCCCCTCCCCCCTATGGGGTCCATGGCTTTCTTTCTAAAGGTGCCAGTCCACTGCATTAAAAGCCTGGCTACTAGGAGAAAATGAACTTTATTCCTCCCGGCAGACTGGGCCTATCAGGACATGTGCACATATTTGGTGAGTATATGGTGGTGGAGTATTTTACCTCAGTATTTGTAGCCAAAACCAGGAGTGGAACAATTGGAAAAGTTTAATAGAAACACGAGCATCACTTCTGTATTTATCATCCACTCCTGGTGTGGGCTTACAAATACTGAGGTAAAAAACTCTCAAAATACTCAATATGAGCATGTGGTCTTATTAAAAAATATCTGTAGTATTTAAAGCCACGTGCACACACTGAGTATTGAGAGAGTTTTTTACCTCAGTATTTGTAAGACAAAACCAGGAGTGGGTGATAAATACAGAAGTGATGCCCGTGTGTCTATTATACTTTTCCTCTGATTGTTTCACTGCTGGTTTTCCCTTACAAATACTGAGGTAAAACCTCACCAGATACTCAATATGTGTGTCGCCCAGGGAAGGGGGTATTTGGTCCCGGGCAGTACTTGTAATTGGGAATGTCACTTTAGTGGCCTTTGCCCGATTCCGTGACCTGGGCCCCTTTTGTCATGGGAGTATTTACAGGGGAGATAAGAGTTTTTGTCATGTGACGCCACCTGTGGGTTGCGGTTAAGGATGGAGAATCGCTGCTGCTGAATGTGGGTACTCCCGGGGCTAGTGGTAATGGCAGCTGTGATGATAGGCCCTTCGTAGGTAGGGCTGCGCCTGGGAGATGTAACAGGGGCAATATCAGAGACCACACCGGGTTGTCTTTAACAGTCTCTACTCACTCAGGCCCTAGGATTACTGGTTCAGGTCCCTTGGAGGACCAGTGCCAATGTAGTGACCCAGGCTGCTCTGTCCCTGGCACTTACAGTTGATTGGGTCCCCGAAGTGTGGAGCATTTGGGGGCCCCGACTTTCCCTTTTGGGGTACAGTCTCCTTCTTCATACAGTGAGCACTGCGGACCCTGTGGGAAGGTAAGTGTCCGAACCCCGATCCTAGTTTACTGCTGATGCCTCCGGATTATTTGGTTTGGTGAAGTTTGTGAAGGTGTCCTCACCGGGCAGGTATTTGCCAAGCCATTTGAAACTGACGCTTGACCTAGGGCCCTGTGCCCCGTTTGTGCTCCGGTCCCAGCGGTATCTCCGGTACCCGTCCTGGCGACCTTTCTCCTGTACCCCCAGCTCAGGCATGTCCGCACACCTCTTCTGTGTGCCACCCTCTCTAGACTGACTCCTCACTCACTGCTGACCCCTCCCACCAGGCTGGCTAAACCCAGGGCCTCATTCCCATGTTGACCATCCCCTTACATGGTTAACCCTCTATGGCCAGTGTGGAGTGGAGAACTAGGATTTTAGTTGTGTTTTGGTGGTATCGGCACTGGTATCCCAGGTCCCAGGGGGCAGGTCCTGCATCCCCAAGAGGATGCAGTTCCCTGTAGTGAGGGTCTCAGGGGCGCTACATGTGCATGTGGCCTACATACAGACGCTGCCAGAGCAGTTTCAGTCACCGCTCAGTATAAGCCCCAGTACTGATGGATCAGGCGATGGATCAGGCTGTGTACCGATGCAATCCAAAGTTGGCTGACAGTCAGTGTCAGGGGTGTGATTACAGCCCCCGCTGACTATGTACTGAGCCGTGATTGAAGCTGCACCTCTATGACTGAATGTCTGAGGTTGCTGGGTGGAATAAAGATCATTTCCTCCCGGTACTCGGACTCTCAGTGTGGAAGTCTGGCAGTTTCAGAACACTATTAACCTTCAGATTAACCCAATATCTGCAGGTTAATAGCGTTTTTGACATGACAGGTTCTAAACTTTTTGGAATGTTATCACACCCCATTGTTAATGTAGCATTACGTGCCGTTCACACAGACCTACTGGTGGCATGAAATGGCCATGGACTGGGAAACCTTTACCGATAACCAGGGTGAAGGCCAAGTTTCCCCTGGGATATGCTACATGGAGCGAAAAGCCTGTCCTGGAAGTCCTATTAAGAACTGTCAGCTGTTTACAGCATTTGAAAATTATTCCATTTGGCCTTCAAATCGAAAATAAATATAACAACTACATCTTTGCAATACAAAGTTAGGGCTCCTGTTGATCTTCACCATCGTGTACATGTAAAAGTGGCCATTGTAAGTTATCTAATATTTCTTCATCATGGACGTCACAGCGGCAGAGTTTGTGATTGTTTTATGTATTTGCCTATGTTTCCACTAAATCACTTATTTTTCTTTTTTTTTTCCTTATGTAATGGAGCTGTTGTGCAGATCTAAACAGATGAAAACTGGATCGGTGATTCTGAAGCACTTTTTTTTACAATATTTTTAGCACGGCCATATATCGGAAATTGAAAATTCTTTTTATAATGTTGGATATGGGACAAGGCCATAACATACAGTATGTTGTACATGCAGTTGATAACGACAGTGCGTGTAACCCTATGTATACATTTGATGGTGAATTCAAGATTCTCTCTAGACAGTAGTTTGCTCTAACAACACATTACTATATGATTTCTGATGATTAATAAATGTTATATGTTCCAACTAACTGTAGTTTAGAGCTTAGATCTCTTGGCTGTACATAGAGAAACGCAGCTTCAAAGAGAAAATGTGCCTCACACTTGACCCAGGTCATCTATCATACGCCCTTTAGTCAACAGACATGGAGAGTTTATAAGATCTATATGGAAACTCCCAGTTACTTTTCCTTCTCCTGTAGGGATGTAATACCATGAAACATAAAAAAAAATTAATGAAATCCAGAAGAATTATTCATCTTCTTGTATTTGACGTATCTGGGCCATTAACCCATCTTTCGTTGACAGGTGGCTGTTCTCTCCATTATCGTGAATACAACATATGGAAACCGGTTAATAAATAATCAGTTAGATCAATACCAATCACTCACTTATGCTATATCCAGTAGCTATATCATGATTGTTAGTGATGAAGAAAAGCCTTTTTAACCCTCCCTAGTTAAAGGGAAGCAATTATAAGAATATGACGTATTGTTTAACCAGGTTTCGCGTTACATGATTTTTTTTGTGCAAATGTTTTTTTTTTAATTTTACTGTCTATATATAAAAAAAAAAAAAAAATTAGTGATGTGAATTTTCACAATGGCCACTATACCACTTTTTTAAACTGATACTCCCTGTTGTTTCAGGAAAAGTTTAAAATCAAGTCTCCTTATTATCAGTGGTAGGATTACAATGACAGGTAGCATTTCCATTCACAATTGCTAACATATAATGCACCGGTCACATTAAGTGATGTCACGCCTGACCCCGCTTCCCTTCCCTTCATAATGACCTCTGTACATGCTGGTTAGATGCTTCAATACAAACGACAGGGTTAGAGTCTGCTCATTGGGTCTAATGTTTGTGTGTTGTTTCCTGAAATAAGGTAAAATCTACAAAAGCCCCTGTGGCCAATGCGAAAATTGTAATATTTCTATATTTTATTTGTAATACAGATTGTGATATGGAAAGGAAAAACATTGCTAAATGTAATGGATTAAAGGGAACCTGTCATCAGAAATGTGGCTTTCAACCTAAATGTTTCCCCCTCTGCAGCTCGTGGGCTGCATTCTAGCAAGGTTTCTATACTTTTTGTGCCCCCTTTTAAACCAAAATAAATACTTTATAAAACTGTACCTTTCGGTTTGAAAATCTTGTAAATCGTCCATGGGGGCGGGGCTGTCTGGCGTCCGTTGCTGTATCTTACGCCGTCCCCCCATGCTCCAAATCATCCCTCATAATGCCGCTCACTGCGCCCGAGGTCCCGTGCACGCCGGGACACCTAGTGACGTGGTTGCAGGCATGAGAGTATGGGCGGCGCTGTGATTGCATCGCAAGTGCCCGCCCATACTCTCATGCCCGGCCTTTCCCCACTGCCTCCAGCGTTCTGCGCCGGCCCGACGTCACCTCCTTCCCATCGTACCCTGCAGCAGGAAATAGATGGGAGGAGCAGAGCAGGACACCACAGGAGAAGCGGAGAGGATCTGAGCGACGTACAGAGGGTAGAGCGCGGCCACGAGAGTATGGGCGGGCACTTGCGATGCAATCACAGCACCGCCCATACTCTCATGCGTGCGACCACGTCACCAGGTGTCCCGGCGTGCACGGGACCTCGGGCGCAGTGGGCGGCGTTATGAGGGATGATTTGGAGCATGGGGGACGGCGTAAGATACAGCAATGCACGCCACACGGCCCGCCCCCATGGACGATTTACAAGATTTTCAAACCGAAAGGTACAGTTTTATAAAGTATTTATTTTGGTTTAAAAGGGGGCACAAAAAGTATAGAAACCTTACTAGAATGCAGCCCACGAGCTGCAGAGGGGGAAACATTTAGGTTGAAAGCCAAATTTCTGATGACAGGTTCCCTTTAAGTCCTGTTTATCACTTTACAAGATACAAGTCCATCTCAATAAATTAGAATATCCTCAAAAATAAATTTATTTCAGTAATTCAATACAAAAAGGGAAACATATTATATAGAGTCATTACACACAGAGTAATCTATTTCAAGTGTTTATTTCTGTTAATGTTGATGATTAAGGCTTACAGCTAATGGAAACCCAAAAGTCATTATCTCAGAAAGCTAGAATTACCACAGAACACCTGCAAAGGCTTCCTAAGCATTTAAAATGATCCCTTTTTCTGGTTCAGTAGGCTACACAATTATGAGGAAGACTGCTGACTTGACAGATGTCCAGAAGGCAGTCATTGACACACTCCACAAGGAGGGTAAGCCACAAAAGGTCATTGCTAAAGAAGCGGGCTTTTCACTGAGTGCTGTATCAAAGCATATTAATGTAAGGTGAGTGAAAGGAAAAAGTGTGGTAGAATAAAGTGCACAAGCAACCAGGATAACTGTAGCCTTGATAGAATTGTTAAGAAAAGGCCATTCAAACATTCATGGGAGGTGCACTGCTGCTGGAGTCAGAGCTTCAAGAGCCACTACACTCAGATGTATCCAGGACATGGGCTACAACTGTCTCATTCGTTGTGTCAAGCCACTAATGACCAATAGACAAAGCCAGAAGCGTCTTACCTGGGCCAAAGACAAAAAGAACTGGACTGTTGCTCAGTGGTCCAAGGTGCTGTTTTCAGATTAAAGTAAATTTTGCATTTTATTTGGAAATCAAGGTCCCAGAGTCTGGAGGAAGAGTGGAGAGGCCACAATACAAGCTGGTTTAGGTCTAGTGTGAAGTTTCCACAATCAGTGATGGTTTGGGGAGCCATGTCATCTGCTGGTGTAGGTCCACTGTTTTTTATCAAAAGCAACATCAGTGCAGCCGTCCACCAGGAAATTTTAGAGCACTTCATACTTCCCTCTGCTGACAAGCTTTTTGGAGATGGAAGTTTCATTTTTTCAGCAGAATTTGGCATCTGTCAACAATGCCAAAAGTACCAATACCTGATTTAATAACCACAGTATCGCTGTGCTTGGTTGACCAGCAAACTCGCCTGACCTAAACTCCATAGAGAATCTATGAGTCATTGTCAAGAGGAAGATGAGAGACACCAGACCCAACAAAACAAGCTGAAGGTTGCTATCAAAGCAACCTGGGCTTCCATAACACCCCAGCAGTGCCACAGGCTGATCGCCTCCATGACATATTGATGCAGTAATTCATGCTAAAGGAGCCATGACCAAGTATTGAGTGCATTTACTGTACAGACTTTTAAGTAGGCCAACATTTCTGAGTTTAAAATAATTTCCTCATTTGGTCTTAATATATATAATATTCAAATTTTCTGAGATAATGACTTTTGGGTTTTCATTGGCTGTAAGCCATAATCATCAACATTAACAGAAATAAACACTTGAAATAGATCACTCTGCAATGACTCTATATAATATATGTGTTTCCCTTTTTGTATTGAATTAACAAAATAAATTAACTTTTTGAGGATATTCTAATTTTTTGTGATGCACTTGTATGAGAAAGTGATAGCTTTATACCTGAGTCTTCTGGATAGGTGATAACTGTTAGATTGATGAGGGTCTCAATTTGAGAAGCCCACTGATTGCGGAATGATGCACATCCTTTTATGGCCAAATTCACACCCTTAATACGTTAATACGCTTTATGCAAACTAATATAACAGGTAGTCTAAAAGTTTTAAAAGGGTATTCATCCCTACTGAAACCATTGAAGAAATGCATGGAAATGCTTGTGTAAAATAATAATCTACATGGAAAGTTGTTTCTCTCCTCCTATTTACTGAATCTCTGTATTATTCTCAGACTACTACACTCATTTTCATCACTGCTGCAGTTGTACAATACATTAATGGCTGGAGTATTTGTCCATTGTTTTAGGGCATTCTTTTCCCATATCTATTGCTGAGCTACAAGCCCTAAAATGCTAACTCTTTCCTAGATCAGGCTGCTACATTTCCTAATTTGGCTTTTATACTGGCTATGACAGTCTGTCCTGATTGACTGCAGTGATGTGATAACTCCAAGGTATTATGAGGGTGCAAAACAGGTAGGTTGTAAAGTACACTGAACTGTTTGGCTATGTCATTTGGTTTGAACAGTCATTCCCATTAAAGGCTGGATAACCCCATTTTAAGGGTATGTGCGCACGTTGCTTTTTACCTGCTTTTTACCTGCTTTTTTGCTGCTTTTTCTTCTGCGCTGTTTAATGCCAAAATGGATGTGTTCTTCTATTCAAGCAAAGTCTATGGGAATTTGGGTTTCTTGTTCACACTATGTTGTTCAAAATGCTGCCTTTTTGAGGCAGAACTTTGGTCAAAAACTCAGCTTTGCAGTGCAAAACCCAAATGGCAAAAACAATTGACATGTTGCTTCTTTGAAAAGCTGAGTTTTTGACCAAAGTTCTGCCTCAAAAAGGCAGCATTTTGAACAACATAGTGTGAACAAGAAACCCAAATTCCCATAGACTTTGCTTGAATAGAAGAACACATCCATTTTGGCATTAAACAGCGCAGAAGAAAAAGCAGCAAAAAAGCAGGTAAAAAGCAGGTAAAAAGCAACGTGCGCACATCTTCTTGTGCCTTATAGTAATCCAGTTTAAAAAATCCACAGGCAATTTAATAAATAGTATTCACCTTATGATACCTGTTTACATAAAAGAGTATGAAAATAAATCAAATCTGCACATGTTAACTCAAAAACTCTATTTCTGCCATAGCTTGGCAAATCAGCCGATGATTATAATCATTTAGGAAGTCATCATTCTGTAAACATTGTGTCAAGTCAGCACAACCCTTCTCCAAATTTCCACTAAGGGAATGAATCCTGTGCCCTGTTCTCTAGAAGAATGGAAAATTCTTTCCAACTTAGAGAAACTTCTGTCAACACAATATAAAATCTCTGTACTGACCAGCAGTAAGCTGTTTTGCAGACAGAAGAATCCATGTTTGGTTTTTCCGCTAGTATTTGATTTTATATCTGATAGTTGAACTGCCAAGAAACACGTGAAGTTACTCATGGATGTGTACTAAGTATTATTTTACAAAGGGAAAAATATATAACTTGTTACAGTGGGACGATCTCCAGGTATGCATCATTATACTTGGCCATTTTAAGTTATTTTGATCTCTTAGCTCAGTTCTGTAAATACCCCATAAAGGTCATGGTATGAATGTGTCCTAAATCATAGACAACCTCCTTAATCTGAAAGACGCCACAGAGAACATCTACACTCCAGCACACAGCTAATTTAACCAGGGGAAGTCATGCCAGACATGCAGTACGTAAATCAATATCCCTTTATGCATAAGTCCCCGGCTGCTGGCTGTGGGCACTTCTTCTCTATTCCCTAAAGGCCGCTTTACACGCTACGATTTATCTGACAATATGTCGTCAGGGTCACGGTTTTCGTGACGCACTTCCATCATTGTTAGCGACGTCGTTGTGTGTGACACCTACGTGCGACTCCGAATGATCGCAAATAGGGTAAAAAACGTTGATTGTTGACACGTCGTTCAGTTTCAAAATATTGTTCGTCGTTTGGAACGCAGCAGACATATTGCTACGTTTGACACCCTGCCAACGACGAAGAACATCCACACGACCGCCTTGGTCAAACAATATATCGCTGAATGATGTTGCGTCGTTTGTGAGATGTGTATGTGTGACCACTACAAAACGACCTATGAGCAATCTCGGCAAATCGTAACAACGATCTGGGCATGTCACATCGCTAACGATATCGCTAGCGATATCGTTGTGTGTAAAGCAGCCTTTAGGCACAAGATTACTATGTTGTGTATTCAATTTTTGCCTATTGCTGGCGTAAAGCGGTTGTTCACCAGATATTGATGACCTATTCTTAGGATGGTTCGTCAATAGCAGCTCAGTGGAGGCCTCCACTAAAACTCCAGCTTGGCACTACCGAATACTTCCATGAAATGTCAATGTTTTTACATCCACCCACTATTGCAGCTTCTACCAGCTGATCCATAGGGATACTGGGTGTCGGACCCTCACCAATCTCGAATTGATAGGTCAATACATCTTTTTGTTACTTACTGTCACAAACCACCGGGGGGGTCACTCAGAAATTCCCCGCGCTGGCTACCAGTACGTCACAATCGGGGGGTAACAAGTGGGGGTCACCCCTCCTTTATACCTCCCGACCGACAGACAGAGCACGTGACGCGCTCTCTAGCGCCCCTCTTATAGTCAGGCCAATTATGGAATTGCCCGACAATAAGCAAGGAGGCCGCTATACTACTTATGCCGATTATTGAAGGGTCCCCGGTGAGAGTAAGGTATATATTCCCCCGACCTCCGCGGGCGGAATATATAAAATCTCCCCGAATCTCACTGGCCTCCCCACAATAATCCTTGGCACAATTCGCTGCCACCAACCGATTTACGGTAACTATTAGCCGAACACACAGACGTGGGATTCAAGATCGAGATAACAGAACAGCCCAAGATTAATTATATAATTTAATCAGCCTAAAGCACACTAGAAACTACAATATATACAATAGGGAATCTACAGAATATACATATGTCAGAGTACAGTTACAATCAAAGCATGGGTTACAAACAGGCATACACAGTTCCAGCAGTTACCTTGTTGCGTCTGGCCACAGGGGGGCGCTGTAGACCAGGTTTCTAGGAACTCCCACAGATGTTTCCTGCACGTGACCCCCAGCGAAAGAACACTGGAAAATGGCCGAAGTAGGGTTATCAACCTGGGCAAATCCAGGTCCCCTCCTACCTTAGTGACCTCAGAGGGAGCACTGCTCCACCCCTGGCTGGAGTTATGGACAAAATCCACAACATGGAATATGGCCATAACTTTGCCTGGGAGCGTCGTAGGCGGACGCCAACGCTCTCATTGTGACAGCTATGAATTTAGCTACGGAACGAGAGGACTCATGACTTGTCTACTAGTTCCCCATTGGCTGATATCACGCCTGGGGTATTTCCCCAGGTCCTGCTCCCATAAAAAGGGTGTGCCAGCATCGTCCGCATGCGGAGACACCATTTTTATGGTTGCCATATTTATCGGAAATATGGCTTGCGAGATATGAACCATTTTTTACTGGAGTCGTTCTGTCTGGATACTTCCATAGCCTTGCTAATTAGATAGCAGCCCCTACCACAGGGTCACGGCAGGGAGTCATCCTGTGTCCATTGTTCCCACATCATCTCATTTCCATATCACAGGAGATGGCTGTTGGAGGTGTAAGTGGGAGGTGACACCTTCCCAGATGGTGGACATTGAGAACAAGAAGGGAGGGGGCACTGCCATGGAGTGATGAGAGCGATTATGACTGGAAGTCATAATTCATCTTCATATCCCAGGGTTTGCCTCACACTTACCATCGTGTCCCACCCATCTGCCCCCTTAGTTTTGACTCAGCGGCGCCCCAATATCCCTAGCTAAGGACCTTCTAAAACAGTGGAATTGGTCAACTTAAAAGGGATTTTATACTTACTGGTAAAAACACTATGGATGAAGGAAATTGGGTAACTACTAAATAATAATGGAATCTCACAATGAACTGCAATAAAAATTCCAACACAAATTCTTAGCCCACGTTTTCTGCATTAAAAAGATCTGCAAAATAAAAAGCACCACCATATAATAAATACCTAAGAAGTCTATTTTTAGGTGCTTCATGTTGGGCCATTTGTTACATTTTGCATTCAGCCTTCTTCTTGATGTTGTTTTGACATATAATTTATAAAAAAAAAATGTAAGGAATGAATCCTTTGACAGATTCTAGTTATTTCTATTGGATCTGAGCGCATCTGTTTTGCATCACTTTTGCACAGTCAGGATTTGTTTTTCATAGGGTTCAAAATGTTAAGTAGACCATAGTTGTGGTTTCTGAAAAACACCAAAAGCTACAAAACTGATTGTTGTAGTGGTATAGCCAATATCCCTTTATGTGTCTTTTGATCTGTATAAATGCTTGATAAAATAGTATTGAAGGGCCCTGTGTGCTCTTTGGAAGTGTTTTACTGAAATATTTTATTTCCCATAATGTAACAATTCAGAAAAATATTTTCTTATAAGACTGTGTTGCTCTGTTCCTCTGGTTCTTTTTTGCACTGGAAGTTTTTGAATTAACTGACAACTGGGTATTACCAATTGGAAGTGTGTCCTTATTAGAGATAAGCAATCCCGCCAAGGATTGGATCGGTTCAGGATCGCCGATGCCGCCTGAGATTGCTAATTGGATCGGCAATCCTAGCCAATCCGATCCTCGATCCTATCCAAACTCATTAAATTCAATGGGGGGCAAAAGTGATGTGTTGTAAAATGGTGTAAGGTGACTGTAAAAGATAGAAAATAAAAAAGGTTTAAAGCAGTACATACTTACCGAGTCTCCCCGCTGCTGCAGCACTACTTCCAGGTCCGATAATTATTCCTCATCCAAATTCACTGCTTTCCCCTTCCACCGGCATCTCGGATTGACTGCCGTTAGACCACGGCTCCACCCTCTGAGACAGAGTCTGTGATTGGCTGGGATCACAGACCTTCTCTGCAGATCTATCGTGGTATCAAATAAATAAATAAAATTGGTGTAGGGTCCCCCCTGTATTGATACCAGCACAGCTAAAGCCACGGCTACACACTGCAGCCCCCAGCCATGTGCTTATCGTGCCTGTGTAGCAAAATAAGAACTGTATGCGGCTTTTTTTAAATTTTAATAAATAAATAAATTTGATACCCGGCTGAGATAAATCCCGACAGCTGGGTGCTGGTATTCTCAGGTTCTGGAGACCCATGCTTATTGGCCCGTCCAGCCTAAAAATATCAGCCTGCAGCCATCCAAGGTTGTTGCATCCCGACACTTTACCCAGCTTTTCCCGATTGCCCTGGTGCGGTGGCATTTAGGGTAATAAGGGATTAATGACAGCTGTGAGCTGCCACTAATCCCTAGATTAGTGATGGGTAGAGGTGTACGAGACCCCACACCACTAATCCTATAAGTAACAAACAGAAAAATTCTTTATTTAAAAAAAATAAATAAAAACCCACCCTCTATCACCAATTTATTAACCCCCAAAACACCCAACATAATCCACACTATGAGGTCCCAAAATGATTACAGCTCTGCTACATTGTTGAAGGCACAACATGCAGCCATAGAGCATGATCACCCACTGTGAGCGTAAGGCAGAGACTGAGCCGCAGCGATAAGCAGTGACATCACTCAGGTTAGTTGCGGTCACAGCTGGAGGTTATCATGGCCCTCCAACTGTGACCACAGGTAACCTGACCTCAGGGGACCTCAGTGAACTCAGTGACCTCACACAGGTCCCCTGAGGTCAGGTTACCTGCAGTCACAGATGAAGGGCTGTGGGATCCTCCAGCTGTGACCGCAACTAACCTGAGTGACATCACTGCTTATTGCTGTGGCTCAGTCTTTTCCTGAAATTCACAGTGTGTGGTCCTGTTCCATGATTGCGTGCTGTGCTCTCAGATCTATCAGAGCTGGAATCGGTGTGGGATCTCGTGTGGATTACATCTGACCTTAAGGGGTGTTTTCGAGGTTATTAAATTGGTGAAAGAGGGTGGTATTTTTTATATTTTATTTTCAAATAAAGAATTTTATGGGTGTTTGTGATTATTTCCTTTCACTTACAGATTAGTAATGGTGGGTCTCATAGACCCTCTCCATTACTAATCTAGGGCTTAGTGGTAGCTGTAGGCTGCCATTAACCCCTTATTAACCCAATTGCCACAGCACGAGGGCAATCAGGAAAAGCGGGTAAAGTGCTGGGATGGACACCTTTAATGAAGCTGCAAGCTACTATTTTTAGGCTGAGGGGGCCCAATAAGCATGGGTCTCTCCAGCCTGATAATTCCAGCCCCCAGCTGTCAGGCTTTGTCTTGGCTGGATATCAAAATTGAAAGGGATCGCATGCTTTTTTTTTAAAAATTATTTATTTAAATCATTTTTTTTAAAAAGCCACATGTGGTTCCTTTTATTTTGATACACAGCCAAGATACGCGCATGGCTGGGGGCTGTAGTCTGTAGCCATGGCTTTATCTGTGCTGGTATCAATATATGGAGGACCCTACACTAATTTTATTTATTTATTCATTCATTCATTCATTCATTCATTTATTTAATGATTTAATACCACAATAGATCCCCAAACAGTGTCTGTGATTCCAACCAACCACAGACACTATATGGGGAGGGGTCTGACTATAGCCAATCAGAGGTGCTGGAGAAAGGGAAAGCAGTGAATATGGATGAGGAATAATTATTGGCCACAGAAGTAGCGCAGAAGCCGCAGGGAGACTCTCTATAGCTGTGTTGCTTTAACCCTTTTGCTTCTTTTTTTTTTTTCTTCTACAGTGGTCGTACACAACCATGCCAATACTTGACATGGCTGTGATGGGCAACAAGAGGATGTTTTTTACCAACCGAACATTTACTGATTACTGATCCTTTGCAAGATTTATTGCCGACTTTTGTAGTAAATATTTGGATGTTTGATCTCGATCCGGCCAAATATCATACGATTTTAACATTTTCTGATCTTTGCCAATCAGGATCGCTCATCTCTAGTCCCAATGCGCTCCAACATTTTCTAATCAGTGTTAACATAATCAAACTGTGGAGATAGATCTTTTGGTCAATGGAAATGGTAACACCCATTGTCAATTTTTTTTTTTATAAATTTAGGAACTGGAATAACTGAGGAAAGATATAATGCAGAGTTATGATAAAAAGTGTTGAATTTAAAGAGGTTGTTCCCTACTTTTACATTCTTGGCCTATCCTTAGACCTATCTCTAATCCCACACCCCCGCCAAACAGCCATTTTTGGTGCCAGCGGCGACAGCAAGCAGCCAGAAGTACGGTATTTAGTTCTGGAGCTACCGCGTCTTCTGATAGTGGCTGTGGTCGGGTATTGTACATCCACCACTCATTCAAAGCAATAGGTGGTGGATGTGCAGTATCTGGCCACGGCCAGTATCAGTAGACAGGAAAGCTTAGGAACATGAGCATTTCTGGCCACCAGCTTCCCTCGTTGGCATCGAAAATCGACAGGGGTGTTGGACTCCAGTGGATCAGACATTGATGAGCTTTCCTAAGCATAGGCCATCAATAAAAAAGTAGTGGAAAAACTCTTTAAGTTATTTCTTGGGAAAATTGCTAAAACAGACACTTTAGGAGTATTGGTTCCCTTTAATACTCTCTTAACAAAGGACAAATTAGTACATCCTACATCCAGATCCCTGAATAAGAAGCAGACTCAAGAGCTGAGTTTGCACCTGTGTTACACAGTCAGCATCTGTCTGCAACAGCGGTGACTGTAGCCTGGTAATGTGTAACCATTTAAATGCCACTGTCAATCAATTGCAGCGTCATTTAAATGGCACAATCGCAATTGCTCACACGCACCAGCTCGCATTGGTTCTTCGTAACATAATTAAAAGGTGCCAGTGGACTAAAGGCCTCTCCATAGCTCCCCATGGTTGCCTTTATAATCCTACTGTAAAGGCTCTGGCTGGCCTTCATAAGATAATGTCATTTGACTATATACTGCAAAACAGTAGGATTGCAGTATATAGAACAAGCGATCAATCACCTGCAGCTTCAAGTACTCTTAGGTGGGTTTTGCACACTACGACATCGCAGCTGCGATGTCAGTGGGGTCAAATCGAAAGTGACGCACATCCGGCGTCACAGTCGATATCGTAGTGTGTAAATCCTTTTTAATACGATTAACGAGTGCAAAAATGTCCAAATCGTATCATCGGTGTAGTGTCGGTCATTTCCATAATTTCGGAAGGACCGATGTTACGATGTTGTTCCTTGTTCCTGCAGCAGCACACATCGCTGTGTGTGAAGCCGCAGGAGCGAGGAACATCACCTTACCTGCGTCCTGCGGCTCACGCCGGCTATGCGGAAGGACGGAGGTGGGCGGGATATTTACGTCCCGCTCATCTCCGCCCCTCCACTTCTATTGGCCGCCTGCCGTGTGACATCGCTATGACACCGCACGACCCGCACCCTTAATAAGGAGGCGGTTCGCTGGCCAGAGCGACATCGCAGGGCAGGTGAGTGCATATGAAGCTGCCGTAGCGATAATGTTTGCTATGGCAGCTATCACTAGATATTGCACCTGCGACGGGGGCGGGGACTATCACGCTCGGCATCGCAGGATCGGCTTGCGATGTCGTAGTGTGCAAAGTGCCCCTTAGGGCACTAAAAAATGAAATAAATTAAAATAAGCTTTTAAAATATAAAAAAAATCCCATCAGTCCATTGTTCTCAGCTTAAAAATGTAGAAATAAATAAAAAAAAATTACCATATTTGGTTTCGCTTTGTCCATAAAAGAATGATCTTACAAAGTTGATTAACCTGTCTAATAAACGCTGTAAAGTGAAACAAAATTGAAGTAACAGAACTACATGTTTTTGGCCTCAACACATCACTAAAAAATGCAACTAAAGCTATAAAAACATCAAATATATCTCAAAACAGACTGAATATAAGCATCAGCTCACAGCTCAGATAACAATTTCAATGTATTAGATTGGGATTTTCCATGTACTAGTTTGGAAATGAGCAAATAATGTGGGAAAGTGGACGGCAACGTCACATATCTGTCTAGGGCCCCCTTCACACGTCCGTGATACACGTGCGTGTTTGGTCCGTTTCCGTATATGCCGGAGACACGGCCAAACGTGCACCAATGTTAATCTATG
This sequence comes from Anomaloglossus baeobatrachus, assembly GCF_048569485.1. Lineage (NCBI taxonomy): Eukaryota > Metazoa > Chordata > Amphibia > Anura > Aromobatidae > Anomaloglossus > Anomaloglossus baeobatrachus. Next base: position 523,974,348 of record NC_134353.1, read on the forward strand.
ATTGGGGTCACACGTGCGTTATTTCATTATGTCCGTGTGTGCGTGTCCGTGATCCATATGTGTTTGCGTTTTGCACGGATGCATGTCCGTTATCTGCACGGAGCACGCACACGTGGACACAATGAAAGTCTATGGGTATGTGCACACACGTTAGTAAACACGTATGCATCTACCTATAGTCCGTGTCCGTTTGGTGTTTTTATTTCTAGTGATGTCGGCTATTCTTTCTATTTCTGTGTATGTCGGTCAATCTCCCTGAGTCCGTCAGTCCGTCTCTCTGTCGGTCTCTCTGTCCCTCTCTCACAGTCTGTCAGTCAGTTTCCCCCCCTCTCTCATACTTACCGTTCCCCGATCACCGGCGCGGCGCTGCACGGCATTCACACTGCTGCGGCGGCTTTTACTATTTTGAAAAAGCCGGCCGCTCATTAAACAATCTCCTATTCTCTGCTTTCCCCGCCCACCGGCGCCTATGATTGGTTGCAGTGAGACACGCCCCCACGCTGAGTGACAGGTGCCTTACTGCACCCAATCACAGCAGCCGGTGGGCGTGTCTATACTGTGCAGTGAAATAAATAATTAAATAATTAAAAAAAACGGCGTGCGGTCCCCCCCAATTTTAATGCCAGCCAGATAAAGCCATACGGCTGAAGGCTGGTATTCTCAGGATGGGGAGCTCCACGTTATGGGGAGCCCCCCACCCTAACAATATCAGTCAGCAGCCGCCCAGAATTGCCGCATACATTATATGCGACAGTTCTGGGGCTGTACCCGGCTCTTCCCGATTTGCCCTGGTGCTTTGGCAAATCGGGGTAATAAGGAGTTAATGGCAGCCCATAGCTGCCACTAAATCCTAGATTAATCATGTCAGGCGTCTATGAGACACCCTCCATGATTAATCTGTAAATTACAGTAAATAAACACACACACCAGAAAAAAATCCTTTATTAGAAATAAAAAACACACACATATACCCTGGTTCACCACTTTAATCAGCCCCAAAAAGCCCTCCATGTCCGCCGGAATCCAGGATGCTCCAGCGTCGCATCCTGCGCTGCTGCATGGAGGTGACCGGAGCTGCAGAAGACACCGCCGCTCCGGTCACCTCCACGCAGCTAATGAAGACAGCCGTGCGATCAGCCGAGCTGTCACTGAGGTTACCCGCTGTTACTGGATCCAGTGACAGCGGGTAACCTCAGTGACAGCTCAGCTGATCGCGCTACTCACCTCATTTGCTGCGTGGAAGTGACCGGAGCGGCTGTGTACAGAACATGATTAAGACCTGAGCGTCGAAACACGTTGTTCTGTTGGTTCCCGACGATATAGCCTAACTTGCTGGATTTTAATATTTTCATAAATAAAAAATGGACTTTTAATTTAATTGTTCAGCGCTGGATTTTTCCTCTTTTCCTTATAAATTTGTTGGTGGCCAGACCATTCCATGCGCAGGACTTCAGGATATACCAGCAAAGTTGATCGGTGAGCTGGATTTTTCCTTTCCTTGTATGCAATCCTCAAACAGTAGGTAGAAGAGCACAAGGTCTCTAACATCCACCAGCCTCATCATGTCATGGAGTGAAGAAGAGTCCAGTGGCTCTAGTGAACTCCATGCCCAAGAGAGTTAGAGCAATGTTTTAAAATAATGGTGGCCACACAAAATATTTTCACTTCGAGGTGTATTGACTTTGGTTGCCAGTGGTTTTGACATCTCCAAATTAAGGGCACCAAATTTACACTGTTATACAAGCTGTACACTGATTACTTTACATTGTACCAAAGTGTCATATCTTCAGTGTTCTCCATTGAAAAGGTATAATAAAATATTTACAAAAATGTGAGGGGTGTACTCACTTTTGTGATATAGTGTATATTGTCTGCTATTTCAGTATTCTTCATCTTAATGTTCCTTATTATATGGGATATTTTGTCTGGTATATACAGTATCTCAGCACAAACATCATTTAGCCGTCAATCCGTGCCACTCATTTTCTGGAACATTTTCCATAAAACTATGAGACCTGCTGCTTATGGAATGAAAACAGGAAGGGCTAATTGTTTCAAGACAAGAACTATTAGTTTTCGAGTTCCGTGTATTACGTTCCATTTTTTTTTTTCATGATTACATAATGAATGGGATTATACAATGAGTGAAGTGTTTTCTAAAAGTCCAAATAATAAGTAACTGGAAAAACTGAGGCACATTTGTCCGTGGTCTTGTAAGAATGACAACTTACAAAGGGAAAACTAGGGGGCAGATTTACCAATAAACCAGTTTTGTGATGTAGGAACATTACAAGTTATATTGCGTGTCAGATGTACGCCATTATTTGCAACTTACTACTTTTCATAGCACTTTTCTTTAAAGGAGGGTTAGTGAAAGGGGTGGTGCTATTATTTACCACTTAGATTTTATTTGATGGCACATGCACAGCAAAGTGATGCCCGTAACCTTCTAAGAGGCATGTGCCCTTTAATAAATAAATAATAATCAAATGTTCAGTTTAAAGGGAACCTGTCACCAGATTTGGGGCCTATAAGCTGCGGCCACCACCAGTGAGCCCTTATATACAGCATTATAGAATGCTGTATAAAAGAGCCCAGGCTGCTCTGTATAACGTAAAAACACCTTTATAATACTCACCTAGGAGAGCGGTCCGGTCCAATGGGTGTCGCTGCTCTCCGGTCCAATGGGTGTTGCTGCTCTCCGGTCCAATTGGTGTTGGTGCTCTCCAGTTCTATGGGTGTTGCTGCTCTCCAGTCCAATCGGTGTCGCTGTTCTCCGGTCCAATGGGTGTCGCTGCTCTCCAGTCCAATGGGTGTTGCTGCTCTCCGGTCCAGCACCTCTTCTCTGCTGCAATCTCCGTCCTCCTTCTTCTGAGGCCTGTGTGCATGACGCATCCTATGTCATCCACACAGGCCGACATTGCGGTCCTGCGCAGGCTCATTTTGATCTGCTCTGCTCAGGGCAGATCAATGTACTGTAATGTGCAGGCACGATGAAAGGTTACAGACCACCCGCGCATGCACACTAACATTACTTTGATCTGCCCTGAGCAGGGCAGATCAAAATGCACCTACACTGGATCACAATGCCGGCTATTACAACAGATATTATAGAAATATTCAGCTAAATCAGTGGTTGGCAAATGATTATTTTGCTGTGGTAGTAAAGAAATATTGCTAAGTTTATAAAAGATTTCAGAAAAAGCCATTCAGCATATTGTCTTGCTTGACAACAAAACCCAATATATAAACTGACACATTTCTGAGTCACCAGTGTGAAAGATATAAGTGGACATTCACTAACCACAGAGAAGACACTGGGCTGACTCTTCACACATACATGTCACGTCAGATTTGAGAACTAGTCTAACTTGCACTCGTGTGGTTTCCTTTCCTAACTCTATGCTGATATATATATATATACAGTATATCCGGGCAGATTTATTAATAGGTTGTAAAAGTGGGGGTAACAGGTTCCTGAAGACTGTTGTAGGTAACTTATCTATGACAGCACAAAAGGCCACATACCTGGAAAGCTTTTTTAGAAATAAAAAATTGAGTGCCTACAGATCTATTACAGATTCACATGTACTTGTTAATATTTCAAGGTAGATAATTATAGAAGAATATAGCTCTGGATATAGCAATGAATTGTAATGAAATTATTTTATTCTAAACCGCAGAGAGCCAGCAAAAGGTTACAAAAAAACCCAACTTATATTTACCTTACCACTCACCTCTACAACCTCTCTGCCCCTCTACGTCACCCGTCTGGTCTTCATTGCATCAAATGATTGTTGCTGCGAGTGCTGGAATCTTCAGACCTTTCACACTAGGCTGGGATTTCTAGCTCTGATCAGGCCCAAGAAGGTTCTGTGCATGCGCGGACAAGGTCACAGTGCACATCGTGATGTCATGATGTTTTGCACGCCTCATCTGAGTAAGAAGTCCCAGCCTCTAGTGTCAGAGGCTTTCAGCATTTACAACGGTGAGGAGAAGATGTCGTGAGGACTGGACAGGTGACAGTGAGGAGCAGAAGAGCTGGAGAGGGGTGAGCGGAGAGGTTAGTATATGTATATTTTAAATGTTATGTTTATTATGCTCTGGGGAGGACATTAAACTTGAGGAGAACAGCATCATGATGATGCCTGAAAAGTGCTACAGAATATGATGACGCTATATAAACTATGCATAATAAAAAATAGTAATAATAAAAAGATCTCTGATATATCTCTAATATTTTATTTTACAGATCAAAATACAGACAATACTAAGGACCAGGGGGCACTCACTGCGAGTGGAAGAAAAGTGATTCCGGCAGCTAAATAGGAAAGGGTTCTTTACAGTTAGAGCAGTCAGACTGTGGAATACACTACCACAAGAGGTAGTAATGGCAGATACTATAACAGCTTTTAAAAAAGGGCTGGATGATTTCCTCAGTACACACAACATTGTTGGTTATAAATGATTTAGTGACCAAAATGTAGAACTGGTGGAGGAAGGTTGAACTAGATGGACTGAGGTCTTTTTTCAACCTAAGTAACTATGTAACTAAGTAACTAAATTGTATTTCTTTTCTGTAGACTGGAAATCTAGTAATAATAATAATAATCTAGTAATAATCTCAAAATCTAACCATCAAAAGGGCTACCTTCCCTATGGTCATAAAAACCAAATTACATTACATTTTATTTACTTAAAGGGGCTGTCCAAGACTCACATCTCGATAAGATATTCCTAGGAAAAGTCATCCATATGAGTTGGGTGTGGTTCTGACAGCCGGTAGCAGTCACTAAACAACATATGGAGCTGTGGTTTCCCGGCCCGTGCTTGCTTACACTCACAGGCATATGGAACAGATAGATGATCCCTGGGAATTTGAGTTTCAGACCTTCATCAATCTCATATTAGTGACCTGTTCTAAGGATAGGTCATCAATATATGAATCCCAAGTAACCCCTTTAATGGCAGTATGATAAAGAATACATTTTCTGACCATTTAATAAAATAGTTACCTCCTTGATGGCTGATTTAGTCTAGAACGCAAGTATCAAGAGAAAGCTTCTCTTATTCACACTTAAGAACTGTCTTATATAGGATCCAAGAATACATTTGTTGTGATTCTCTAGGATAACACTTAGGGGTACTTTGCATGCTGCGACATCGCTAGCCAATGATAGCGATGCTGAGCACGCTAGTACCCGCCCCCGTCGCACATGCGATATCTTGTGATAGCTGCCATAGCGAACATTATCGCTACGGCAGCTTCACACGCACTTACCTGCCCTGCGACGTCGCTCTGGCTGGCGACCCGCCTCCTTCCTAAGGGGGCGGGTCGTGCGGCGTCACAGCGACGTCACACGGCAGGCGGCCAATAGAGGCGGAGGGGCATAGATGAGCGGGACGTAAACATCCCGCCCACCTCCTTCTTTCCGCATTGGCGGTGGAGGCAGGTAGGAGATGTTCCTCGCTCCTGCGGCTTCATACACAGAGATGTGTGCTGCCGCAGGATCGAGGAACAACATCGTACCTGTCGCTGCAGCGAAATTATGGAATGACCGACACTACACAGATCACCGATTTACGCCGCTTTTGTGATAGTTTATCGGTGCATCTAGGCTTTACACGTTGGAACGTCATTACTGGCACCGGATGTGCGGCACTTTTGATTTGACCCCGACGATATCGCAGTAGCGATGTCACAACGTGCAAAGTACCACTTAGTCCCTGGTGGCTCAGTGGCCAAGCACACCTGTACATATCACACTGTTGGTGTTTACATGGCTTATAGTAGTGAATACATTAATAGAAATAGTAACTCACATTTAGAGCTGCCACATTGGTCTTGTATAGATTACCACTCTTCTTTCCAGGTGACCTGTCCTAAAACATAAATATGATAATCTATTTATTTCCATTATCTATCTGCTTGTATCACAGTATACATTAGATAGTGAAATCCCAATAATATAGCTGGCTAACTTATTAAAGGGAATCTGTTACCCTTTTGAGCATTTTCAGTTATTAATATGAGCATAAAGGTTTTATACAGCTGAAATTACTTGTAATGTCTCCTGGATGATGGCTTGTACAGTAAAATGCATCTTTTATAGCTTTAGTCTTCCAGGCTGTGGGGTGTGCGCTGCTTTGAAGGTAAGACTGCCTCTGGTCTTCATTATACAAGAGTTTTCCTCCCCAACTCTTCAGTGTGCCTTGACATCAGATGTGGAGCCGCCAGAAGTCCCACGCATGCGCATTCTGCACTGTTCTGCCCTTCTGTGGTTTCTATTATGACATTTAAAAGTATAGAGCCTGCGCACATCAAAATGAAGACAGCGCTCACCGGAGGGAGGAACATTGCAGAGGAGAGACGGCAGGCAATTTCTCACCGTGCACCTAATGTCAAAGGGACACTGAAGAGAAGGGGAGGAAGAATCCTGTATAATGAAGACTAGAAGCAGGCTTATCTTCCGAGCAGAGAACACCCCATAGCCTGGAAGTGCAAACCTATAATCATATTTTTTTACAGAACAAGCCATCAACAAGGAGACATACAGGAATGACTAATTTCAGCTGTATACAACCTGCATGCCCATATTAAGAACAAAAAACCCCTCAAAAGTGTGACAGATTCCCTTTAACATAAATAACATAAATGAAAGTTCAATTGGAATGAGCTATGTGATTTTTATTCCCTTATTTTCAGTGTACTTTGCTTACAATACAACAGTAAAGTAAGAGAAAACAGATGGAAAACACAGTGCTGCGTCAACTTTCTGGCTTTCCATAAGAAGAAAAAACGATTTGGCCTAAACAAAACAGTACTATTTTATGATAAATAGATAATGGAATACAAACCGTGTCAAAACATGTACAAAGAATACCATGATTTTGGATTAGCTGCATATATACATACATTATATATATATATATATATATATATATATATATATATACAGTTAGGTCCAGAAATATTTGGACAGTGACACAAGTTTTGTTATTTTAGCTGTTTACAAAAACATGTTCAGAAATACAATTTATATATATAATATGGGCTGAAAGTGCACACTCCCAGCTGCAATATGAGAGTTTTCACATCCAAATCGGAGAAAGGGTTTAGGAATCATAGCTCTGTAATGCATAGCCTCCTCTTTTTCAAGGGACCAAAAGTAATTGGACAAGGGACTCTAAGGGCTGCAATTAACTCTGAAGGCGTCTCCCTCGTTAACCTGTAATCAATGAAGTAGTTAAAAGGTCTGGGGTTGATTACAGGTGTGTGGTTTTGCATTTGGAAGCTGTTGCTGTGACCAGACAACATGCGGTCTAAGGAACTCTCAATTGAGGTGAAGCAGAACCTCCTGAGGCTGAAAAAAAAGAAAAAATCCATCAGAGAGATAGCAGACATGCTTGGAGTAGCAAAATCAACAGTCGGGTGCATTCTGAGAAAAAAAGAATTGACTGGTGAGCTTGGGAACTCAAAAAGGCCTGGGCGTCCACGGATGACAACAGTGGTGGATGATCGCCGCATACTTTCTTTGGTGAAGAAGAAACCATTCACAACATCAACTGAAGTCCAGAACACTCTCAGTGAAGTAGGTGTATCTGTCTCTAAGTCAACAGTAAAGAGAAGACTCCATGAAAGTAAATACAAAGGGTTCACATCTAGATGCAAACCATTCATCAATTCCAAAAATAGACAGGCCAGAGTTAAATTTGCTGAAAAACACCTCATGAAGCCAGCTCAGTTCTGGAAAAGTATTCTATGGACAGATGAGACAAAGATCAACCTGTACCAGAATGATGGGAAGAAAAAAGTTTGGAGAAGAAAGGGAATGGCACATGATCCAAGGCACACCACATCCTCTGTAAAACATGGTGGAGGCAACGTGATGGCATGGGCATGCATGGCTTTCAATGGCACTGGGTCACTTGTGTTTATTGATGACATAACAGCAGACAAGAGTAGCCGGAAGAATTCTGAAGTGTACCGGGATATACTTTCAGCCCAGATTCAGCCAAATGCCGCAAAGTTGATCGGACGGCACTTCATAGTACAGATGGACAATGACCCCAAGCATACAGCCAAAGCTACCCAGGAGTTCATGAGTGCAAAAAAGTGGAACATTCTGCAATGGCCAAGTCAATCACCAGATCTTAACCCAATTGAGCATGCATTTCACTTGCTCAAATCCAGACTTAAGACGGAAAGACCCACAAACAAGCAAGACCTGAAGGCTGCGGCTGTAAAGGCCTGGCAAAGCATTAAGAAGGAGGAAACCCAGCGTTTGGTGATGTCCATGGGTTCCAGACTGAAGGCAGTGATTGCCTCCAAAGGATTCGCAACAAAATATTGAAAATAAAAATATTTTGTTTGGGTTTGGTTTATTTGTCCAATTACTTTTGACCTCCTAAAATGTGGAGTGTTTGTAAAGAAATGTGTACAATTCCTACAATTTCTATCAGATATTTTTGTTCAAACCTTCAAATTAAACGTTACAATCTGCACTTGAATTCTGTTATAGAGGTTTCATTTCAAATCCAATGTGGTGGCATGCAGAGCCCAACTCGCGAAAATTGTGTCACTGTCCAAATATTTCTGGACCTAACTGTATATATATATATATATATATATATATTAGTACAGACCAAACGTTTGGACACCGCTTCTCATTCAAAGAGTTTTCTTTATTTTCATGACTCTGAAAATTGTAGATTCACATTGGAGGCATCAAAACTATGAATTACCACATGTGGAATGAAATACTTAACAAAAAGTTGTGAAAGAACTGAAAATATGTCTTATATTCTAGGTTCTTCAAAGTAGCCACCTTTTGCTTTGATTACTGCTTTGCACTCTCTTGGCATTCTGTTGATGAGCTTCAGGAGATAGTCACCGGAAATGGTTTTCACTTCACAGATGTGCCCTGTCAGGCTTAATAAGTGGGATTTCTTGCCTTCTAAATTGGGTTGGAACTATCAGTTGTGTTGTGCAGAAGTCTGGTGGGTACACAGCTGATAGTTCTACTGAATAGACTGTTAGAATTTGTATTATGGCAAGAAAAAAGCAGCTAAGTAAAGAAAAACGAGTTGCCATCATTACTTTAACAAATGAAGGTCAGTCAGTCTGAAAAATTGGGAAAACTTTGAAAGTTTTCCCAAGTGCAGTGGCAAAAACCTTCAAACGCTACAAAGAAACTGGCTCACATGAGGACCGCCCCAGGAAAGGAAGACCAAGAGTCAACTCTGCTGCAGAGGATAAGTTTATCTGAGTCACCAGCCTAAGAAATCGCAGGTTAACAGCAGCTCAGATTAGAGACCAGGTCAATGCCACACAGAGTTCTAGCAGCAGACACATCTCTAGAACAACTGTTAAGAGGAGACTTTGTGCAGCAGGCATTCATGGTAAAATAGCTGCTAGGAAACCCCTGCAAATGACAGGCAACAAACAGAAGAGACTTGTTTGGGCTAAAGAACACAAGGAATGGACATTAGACCAGTGGAAATCTGTGCTTTGGTCTGATAAGTCCAAATTTGAGATCTTTGGATCTAACCATCGTGTCTTTGTGCGACGCAGAAAAGGTGAACGGATGGACTCTAAATGCTTGGTTGCAACCGTGAAGCATGGAGAAGGAGGTGTGATGGTATGGAGGTGCTTTGCTGGTGACACTGTTGGGGATTTATTCAAAATTGAAGGCATACTGAACCAGAATGGCTACCACAGCATCTTGCAGCGGCATGCTAATCCACACATAAACACATCTCCAGGCTGTGTAAGGGCTGGATGACCTGGCCTCTACAGTCACCAGACCTGAACCCAATCGAGATGGTTTGGGGGTGAGCTGGACTGCAGAGTGAAGGCAAAAGAGCCAACAAGTGCTAAGCATCTCTTGGAACTCCTGGGAACTCCTTCAAGACTGTTGGAAAACCATTTCCGATGACTACCTCTTGAAGCTCATCAAGAGAATGCCGAAAGTGTGCAAAGCAGTAATCAAAGCAAAAGGTGGCTACTTTGAAGAACCTAGAATATAAGACATATTTTCAGTTGTTTCACACTTTTTTGTTAAGTTTTTATATTACACGTGTCTTAATCCAAAGTTTTGATGCCTTCAATGTGAATCTACAATTTTCAGAGTCATGTAAATAAAGAAAACTCCTTGAATGAGAATGTGTGTCCAACCTTTTGGTCTGTACTGTGTATATATATATATATATATATATATATATATATATTCATATTCAAATCCATAGCAGGCGGATGTGCAGTATTGAACTGATCATTTCTGGCTGCCTGCAGTCGCCGCCGACACTGAAAGCAGCTGATCAACGCGGGTGCCAGCATTTCCTTTTAACCAAAGTGGAACAGCCTTGCCATCACTTTCCAGACACATCTTTATGCAATCATTTTCTGTGACCATTCACTAGACCTTACATAGCAATGATTATGATGGAAGCAATAATAATGGAAATAATCATGATAATAATGATCTAAAAAGTTCAAACAGTTATGAACATTTTTGTCACAAATTGTCTCTCATGACCTCTTTACTCTTACAACACTGATTGAATATTGTAATGCACAAATATATACAGTATATCATAAAAGTGAGTACACCTCTCACAGTTTTGTAAGTATTTTATATCTTTTTATGAGACAACACTAAAAATATGACATTTTGATACAATGTAAAGTAGTCAATGTACAGCATGCATAACTTGCTATAATTTGGTGTGGCCTCTAAATAACTCAAGACACAGCCATTAATATCTAAACCATTAGCAGCAAAAGTGAGTACACCGCTAAGTGAAAATTGCCAAATTGTGTCCAATTAGCCATTTTTGCTCCTCATCATGTGACTCATTAGTGATACAAGGTCTCATCTGTGAATGGAGAGCAGGTGTGTTAAATGTTGTGTTATCACTTACACACTCTCTCATACTGGTCATTTGAAGTTCAACATGGCACCGCATGACAAAGAACTCTCTGACGATCTGAAAAAAAAATTGTTGCTCTACATAAAGATGGTGTAGACTGTAAGAAGATTTACAACACTCTGAAACGGAGCATGGTGGCCAAGACCATACCATGAATTAACAAAACAGGTTCCACTCAGAACAGGCCTTGCCATAGGCAACCAAAGAAGTTGAGTGCACGGGCTCGGCATCATATCCAGAGGTTGTCTTTTCAAATAAGATGTATGAGTGCTGCCTGCATTGTTGCAGAGTTTAAAGAAGTGGAAGGTGAGCCAGTCAGTGCTCTGTCCGTACGCTACACACTGCATCAAACTGGTCTGCATGGCTGTCATCCCAAAAGGAAGTCTCTTCTGAAGATAGTGCACAAGAAAGCCTGTAAACAGCTTTCTGAAGACAAGGACATGGATTACTGGAACCATGTCATGTGATCTGATGAGACCAAGATAAACTTATTTGGTTCAGATGGTGTCAAACATGTTATATACAGATAAGGCTGCACATCAAACTTAGATAATAGTATAATGCCTCAAGCATATGGACAAATATTGGAATATACAATGAAAAATGCTACTTGCTAATTTGAACATGTGAATAATGAATTGCATACCTGCCATGAATATTAGGAAAAAGGAGATATTTAGCAATCGCATTGATCAATGTAACTGAGCCCCAAGGCCTCATCAAGGCATATCTCTATATTGGGGTCCCTAGCTCTGTGACCCTAACTGTGTGTCATCTCATTGCAATTAAAAACTGCTATGGGTGGAGAGGGGTAACTAAGGACTTTCTTATATAGGAGATGGAAAAAACATGGCCGAAAGGGGCGGAGCTGTGTTCACATTCAGAAAAAAAACTACATATAACTGAATAGGATAACTGAAGTGAGCACTAATATATATATTATGAGTGCAAGCCAAAAATTACATACTATATACGGATAAGGCTGCACATCAAACTTAGATAATAGTATAATGCCTCAAGCATATGGACAAATATTGGAATATACAATGAAAAATGCTACTTGCTAATTTGAACATGTGAATAATGAATTGCATACCTGCCATGAATATTAGGAAAAAGGAGATATTTAGCAATCGCATTGATCAATGTAACTGAGCCCCAAGGCCTCGTCAAGGCATATCTCTATATTGGGGTCCCCAGCTCTGTGACCCTAACTGTGTGTCATCTCATTGCAATTAACAACTGCTATGGGTGGAGAGGGGTAACTAAGGACTTTCTTATATAGGAGATGGAAAAAACATGGCCGAAAGGGGCGGAGCTGTGTTCACATTCAGAAAAAAAACTACATATAACTGAATAGGATAACTGAAGTGAGCACTAATATATATATTATGAGTGCAAGCCAAAAATTACATACTATATACGGATAAGGCTGCACATCAAACTTAGATAATAGTATAATGCCTCAAGCATATGGACAAATATTGGAATATACAATGAAAAATGCTACTTGCTAATTTGAACATGTGAATAATGAATTGCATACCTGCCATGAATATTAGGAAAAAGGAGATATTTAGCAATCGCATTGATCAATGTAACTGAGCCCCAAGGCCTCGTCAAGGCATATCTCTATATTGGGGTCCCTAGCTCTGTGACCCTAACTGTGTGTCATCTCATTGCAATTAAAAACTGCTATGGGTGGAGAGGGGTAACTAAGGACTTTCTTATATAGGAGATGGAAAAAACATGGCCGAAAGGGGCGGAGCTGTGTTCACATTCAGAAAAAAAACTACATATAACTGAATAGGATAACTGAAGTGAGCACTAATAGGGTCACAGAGCTAGGGACCCCAATATAGAGATATGCCTTGACGAGGCCTTGGGGCTCAGTTACATTGATCAATGCGATTGCTAAATATCTCCTTTTTCCTAATATTCATGGCAGGTATGCAATTCATTATTCACATGTTCAAATTAGCAAGTAGCATTTTTCATTGTATATTCCAATATTTGTCCATATGCTTGAGGCATTATACTATTATCTAAGTTTGATGTGCAGCCTTATCCGTATATAGTATGTAATTTTTGGCTTGCACTCATAATATATATATTAGTGCTCACTTCAGTTATCCTATTCAGTTATATGTAGTTTTTTTTCTGAATGTGAACACAGCTCCGCCCCTTTCGGCCATGTTTTTTCCATCTCCTATATAAGAAAGTCCTTAGTTACCCCTCTCCACCCATAGCAGTTTTTAATTGCAATGAGATGACACACAGTTAGGGTCACAGAGCTAGGGACCCCAATATAGAGATATGCCTTGACGAGGCCTTGGGGCTCAGTTACATTGATCAATGCGATTGCTAAATATCTCCTTTTTCCTAATATTCATGGCAGGTATGCAATTCATTATTCACATGTTCAAATTAGCAAGTAGCATTTTTCATTGTATATTCCAATATTTGTCCATATGCTTGAGGCATTATACTATTATCTAAGTTTGATGTGCAGCCTTATCCGTATATAGTATGTAATTTTTGGTTTGCACTCATAATATATATATTAGTGCTCACTTCAGTTATCCTATTCAGTTATATGTAGTTTTTTTTTCTGAATGTGAACACAGCTCCGCCCCTTTCGGCCATGTTTTTTCCATCTCCTATATAAGAAAGTCCTTAGTTACCCCTCTCCACCCATAGCAGTTTTTAATTGCAATGAGATGACACACAGTTAGGGTCACAGAGCTAGGGACCCCAATATAGAGATATGCCTTGACGAGGCCTTGGGGCTCAGTTACATTGATCAATGCGATTGCTAAATATCTCCTTTTTCCTAATATTCATGGCAGGTATGCAATTGATTATTCACATGTTCAAATTAGCAAGTAGCATTTTTCATTGTATATTCCAATATTTGTCCATATGCTTGAGGCATTATACTATTATCTAAGTTTGATGTGCAGCCTTATCCGTATATAGTATGTAATTTTTGGCTTGCACTCATAATATATATATTAGTGCTCACTTCAGTTATCCTATTCAGTTATATGTATTTTTTTTTCTGAATGTGAACACAACTCCGCCCCTTTCGGCCATGTTTTTTCCATCTCCTATATAAGAAAGTCCTTAGTTACCCCTCTCCACCCATAGCAGTTTTTAATTGCAATGAGATGACACACAGTTAGGGTCACAGAGCTAGGGACCCCAATATAGAGATATGCCTTGACGAGGCCTTGGGGCTCAGTTACATTGATCAATGCGATTGCTAAATATCTCCTTTTTCCTAATATTCATGGCAGGTATGCAATTCATTATTCACATGTTCAAATTAGCAAGTAGCATTTTTCATTGTATATTCCAATATTTGTCCATATGCTTGAGGCATTATACTATTATCTAAGTTTGATGTGCAGCCTTATCCGTATATAGTATGTAATTTTTGGCTTGCACTCATAATATATATATTAGTGCTCACTTCAGTTATCCTATTCAGTTAGGTGTCAAACATGTGACGGAAATCAGGTGAGGAGTACAAAGACAAGTGTTTTTTGCCTACAGTCAAGCATGGTGGTAGGAGTATCATAGTTTGGCACATCATGATTGCTGCCGGCTATAAGTCGCTACAGCTCACTGATGGTACCATGAATGCAAACAATTACTGCTACATACTGAAGCAGAACATGATCCACTTTTTTCAGAAACTGTATCGTAGGGCAGTATTCCAATATGATAATGAACCCAAACACACCTCCAAGTTGATCACTGCCTTACTAAAGAAACTGAGGTTAAAGGTTCTGGACTGGCCAAGTATGTCTCCAGCCCTAAATGCTATTGAGCATCTGTGGGGCATCCCCAAGTGGAAGATAGAGGCGCGCATGGTCTCTAACATCCACCAGCTTCGTAATATCCTCATGGAGTAGTGGAAAAGGATTACAGTAGCTATCTGTGAAGCTCTAGTGAACTCCATCCCAAGAGAGATAAAGCTTTGCTTGAAAATAATGGTGGCCACAAAAAATATTGACACTTTGGGCACAATTAGGCCATTTTCACTTTGAGATGTAGTCACTTTTTTGCCAGCGGTTTAGACATTAATGGCTGTGTGTTGAGTGGGGCACACCAAATTTACACTGTTACACAAGCTGTACACTGACTACTGTACATTGTGTCTATGCGTCATATCCTTAGTTTTGTCCCATGAAAAGATATAATAAAATATTTCGAACAATGTGAGGGGTGTACTCACTTTTGTTATATACTGTAGTTCTGTACATTTGCTAGCTGTTAAGAATGTTTATGAACGAATCAGATTTAATAATATAGCCTTATTAAATAGATCGCTAAGAGCTGAAGAGGCTGGTGTAGTTTTCAGAATGGTTATATAATATTACATCAAAATACTTAAAAAGCATTCTTACGTGGATTTTCAAAAACTACACCAGCTTCTTCAGGTCTCAGAAATCTAATGTATCCAGTTTGTAGTATTAAATCTGATGACAGATGTGATTGATTTTGCTCAGTTGTTGGTAAAGATTCCTTCTGTTTCTTAATTTGGAACTTAAAGGGGTTGTCCCACGAACAAAGCATACTTTAATCATCAAATCATCCATGTCCTTCTTAGTTATTTGTTACAGGAGGAGTACAGGCGTGGTTTATTTTTGGTGCAGATAAGTTATCATACCTTGATCATGTCGCGGGCGGAGGAGGGGACACCGCGCTCTCCCCCTGCTCGGGTCCGGCTGCCGAGGCCGCTGCGGCCTGCCGCTGCTCGGTGGCTCGAGCGATGGGCCGGATCCCAGGGACACGAGCGGCGCTCCTCGCCCGTGAGTGAAAGGGGATTGGGTTTTGGGATAGTTTATTTTCCGTGACGCCACCCACGGCTGTGGTGATTGAGTGGACACCACCGCTGCTCTGCTTGGGGAGCCCGGGAGTGATGGTACGGAGCAGCCAGTTGTTGATTTGCCCCTCCGTGGGTAGGGGTCTTGGTGCTCCCGGGGCCCGGTGATGGGATTGGAATGGTGGACAGGCGGGTCTGGGGCCTGTGGAGGTGCAGGGGCACAGGGGCAGCGCTGTGCCGCACGGCACGGAGGTACTCACTCAGCCAGTAAACATGACACAGTTCTCGGTAAACAAATGGCTGGTTGGACGGGTCCCTCGGACGGTTCACGGTGCTGATGTTCCCTGCAGTTAGCGGTGATGGTCTCTTCCCTGCACCTATGAAAGTCTCTTTGGTAGCGATGGGTCCCCACCGGTTACCCACTCCTCGGCTTCAAGCTGGGCCGAAGGAGCTCTACTTTGCCCGCAGGCGCTGGCCCTGGGAAACTGGTGCCCTGGCGGTGGCGGTGTCTCCCCTTCACGGTCGGGCTGTTGCCTTCAGTCGGGACTTGGTTGTTAGGAGACAGACGTCCCCTTCACTGACGGATTTGGCAAATTATGGCGACTCCTAGCCTTGCCGGGATCCGAAAGGCCCCTGCCCTGGTGCTGACTGTTCTTCGTATACTGCTCTGGTACCGCCGGGTCACCACCCGTCCGCGGTCCTTCCAGCAACCTCCAAACAGTCCCCCTGCAGACTATCACCGCCGTCTGCTGACCTTGCTGTCTCAGTCCGGGGCACACACCCGGACCAACTTCAGGCTTTCAACTGTCACTTTCCCTTTCTTTAGCTTCTCTCCTTTGCTCCTCTACCACTTCCTTCTACTTCCTCCTCCTAAACTGCATTGCTTGGTTCTCCCGCCTCCAGCGCTGTGAACTCCTCGGTGGGCGGAGCCAACCGCCTGGCCCACCCCCTGGTGTGGACATCAGCCCCTGGAGGAAGGCAACAAGGATTTTGGGTTAGCTTGGTGTTCCTGCAGGGAATGTGGGGTGCGTGTGGTGTTGTGACCTGTGACCCCTGGCTTGCCCAGGGCGTCACAATCATATACATGTAATGGAACAAGCTGCAGGCTTTCAAAATTTGCAGCATGCCAAATATGTTGCAGAAAAACCGTGAATTTCATTGTATATTAAAACTCTTAAAATTCATTATAAACCAAGTATCCAAATGATTTTACCGTTTATCGATGATTTTCCTCAGAAAAGTCCTTTATAATGCTCAAATAAAACAACCATTTAATGACAAAATAACACTGTAATATTATGCGTAAAGAGTACAGGCGCTGAGCTGAGTGAGGTCTCTAGGGTTCTGGAGTGGAGGGGTTAATTGCAACCATTAACATTCCATCCATCATTTCACTTTTCACTAGCACATCATTTTAGGGTATAAAATGAACAAGTTTAGTATTTTGAGGATCTGTCCACTCTTAATGGAGCTTCTATTGCCATAAGTACAGGCCACTAAGCATCACAGGTCCATGGAATATTCTAGTTTTCACTTATTCATCCCTATACAAGGATCTGGCCTTCACTGCAGAGGCTCCTGGGTTACATCCATGGACTAGCTTCTACTTGGTGAAGAGAATTGAAGATGGTCACGAAGCCGAGTCAGTGCTAAAGAAGCTGGGTCAATGACAAAATCAGCAGCCAGTAGGATGGTCAGGGAAACACATGCAACCAATTCCAGTAGACCAAGAAGAGAAGGCAAATAACTGCAGATGTTACTGTCAAGTAGTCCAGGGTCAAAATCAACAAGGTGTTAATCAGCAAAGTAATAGGTTCAAGAACGAGATCAGAATGAAAGCATCAATCTGGTTTAGTGCACTAAAGCCCTTGTCACAACCACGATACGACCTGATAAGGATCGCTGGTAAGTCACTGGGAGGTTGCTGGTGAGATGTCAAACAGTCAGATATTCCCAACAACGCAGCAATGATACAGCGACCGTAGCGACCTGTATAACGATCTCGGTGGTACGTGTCTGAGCTCTGAGTCGTTAACGGGGTCATTGGTAAGGTGTCAAACACCGATGCATCCTGTACAGCAGGACCTTGCCCATCAAAAAATGGTCCAGGCCATTCCAACATGACCAGCAATTTCACGGCAGGGGCCTGGTCGCTGCTATGTGTCAAATGTAGTGAGATCGCTGGTGAGGTCCTTGTTGCGTAACAGAATCTGTGACTCTGTGATCTCGCTAGCGATCTCGTTATGTGTGAAGGTACCTTATGAGTAATTGGAACAATACAATAAATAGAAATTAACAGGTGCCAGGTGGAGATTTAAATAAGCCGTTATGCATGCTGATTGAGTGCCAAACCTGTTCTACCATTAATCTGCTGACTTGCCCCAGCTATTGACTGGGTGCAGAACCTAAGTTATATAAATTAGAACATGAGACCAAATGGCCAAGTGTTGGTCATGCTATCAAGGATGGCAGGTCACTCCCTAGTATCTAAGTCACAATGAATGAAAGGTGGGTGGTGAGTAGAAATGAACGGACCCATGGAAGTTCTGGTTTGCCGGTGCCTGCAGGACTTTAATTAAAATTTAGGTTTGAAATCTGGACTTGACTGGAACTAGACCCCGGACTCCAAACCCCATACAAGTCAATGAAGACCCACCTATTTTTGATAACCAGTGCAGGTAAAACAGACAGCAATGGGCTGCAACCCTCAGCTGTCTGCTTTATCTTGGCTGTTTATAAAAAATGAGGAGATCCCACAACTTTTTTAAATTATTTAAGTAAATAATCTCACCCTGATAATACCAGCCCTGATCTGTCTGCTTTACCTTGGCTAGTTATCAAAAATATGCGGGACCCCATGTTGTTTTTTTTTAATTATTTAAATAAATAGTTTAACATGGTGCCTTCTATTTCTGATAACCAACCAAGGTAAAGCAGACAGACGAGGGTAACAGCCCATAGCTGTCCATTCTACCTGTGCTGATTATCAAAAATAGGTGGGAGCCTGCGGCAATTTTATCTACTCTTTATTGTTCACAGCAGCATACAGTCATCTTCTGCATGGAATAAATCTTTTTGATTGGCTATACTGCAGCCTTTCAACAAACTTTATTAACGTACGATCAGCACCCGAACACTAAACTTAGACACCGACTTTTTTTTAAAAAGTCCATGTTCGATTCCAAGCCCCAAAAACCTGGTATCCGGTAAGAACAACAAAGCCGCTAAAATGGCATATGCATCAATGCGTTTCTGGTGTGTTTCTGTAAGGGGTGGACGGACCCCTAGTGTGGAGAAGACGTTTTTCCTCCCCTGAAGATGCCACAGGAGTATGGTGGCACATTGTACAATGTTGTGTGTTATGTACGGTTCTCCCCCCCTAGGTGCCAGTGTAGTGAGTGGTTCCCCTGGTAACAGTGACAGGGAAGGAAGGGGCAGGGCAGGGCAGCCTAGGAGGGAAGAGAAGGGGGGGTTGGGCTCTGAATGCAGGGGAGTGTGCTGTGAGATGTAACATGGGAGAGAGCTGAGGAGAAGTGACGGGGCAGAGTGCAGGAGTGGGTGCTGTGGCAGTGGAGCGAAGAAGTTGGAGCTAATCCGGAGCCGGTAGTGAGTACTGGAGCCGTCCCCTAGATCAATACAAATCCCTGGGAAAGGGCTGGACTAAAATCGGGATAGGAGTACCACTGCTAGGGGGATAACAATTGGCCCCTGCAGGCAAAGGAAAGTGCCCGTAGAGAAAAAGGAAACTGTTTTCGTAGAAAAGGACTTGTAACTTGTAACGTACTAAAGTAAGCCTGCTGCAAACAGAAAGATGGAAGCTTTGTTTAATAAAACGGTGTTTGGTTTACCCGCTGCCTGCAATTGTCTCTTTCCTGAAAGTGAAGAAGGAGCTGGAGAGCACAGAAAGAACGCTGTCATGAATGGGCCCCATGCATCCACACTCTGCCCCAACAACACACCTGTTTTGCAAGTAACCGGCGGGCCGGTGTTCAGCCTGCGGCCCACAAGGCGAGTGGACCCGACTACACCCCCTGAGGCGCCCCCTGTCCCCATTACATTTTGGCATAGTCGGCAGGATCGGGCTCGCATGCGAGAGACCCCGACCAGAAACTGTGAAGATGACCAAGTGGTGCCTGATGTGCTGTACGGGCCACAAAATGGCGGCAAGATGGCGGCCGTCTTCATGGGTTTACTTAAGGCGCGAAAATTTGGCGACAAACGAAAAGTGCTGGGCTGGCCTGGGCGGAGGAAGAAGCCCAGAGTGAGCGGAGTGCACCGCCCAAAGAGGGGAGGTACCGGCCCCAAGAAGCTGCAGAGGTCCGGAGATGTGGGCGGCGCTGCAAGAAACAGAAGGCATCGCCAGCACAGCATGGACCCGGTGAGTGAAGCCGGGGGCGGAGTTTGGGCCGAATCGGAGAAAGAAGTACCGGAGCCACAGCCATGTTACGAGCCGTTCCACAGGCTACCCTGCTTACCTGGACAATCCCTCTCCGAATCTGTGAGGGCCCAGCGGGCTGAATGGCTGCGTGCATACCACCCAGCGTGAGGGTTAATCATCCGGAAGAAAAAGATCTGTTTGTTGTCGAAAGCCGTTACTGTTGGAAGCCGGTGAGTGTTTATGGTCAAAGCTACGTTAAAAGAACTGAACCCGGGAATAGAAGAATGCAGGGACTATGCATGGACTTCTCCCGTGACTGTTAAGTAAAGAACCCTTTTGTTTCTGTTGGTCGCGGCTCATCTAAGACCGGGAGCGCTTGAGGAGAGCCTCCGGGCAGAAGATAAGCCAAGACCGGGGGCTCCACCGGAGGGACTCCGGGCACCGGACTTGTGTGCCAATCTGGTGTGCTTTGATACGTTAGTTTTAAAATGTTTTTTTTTTTTATTGATAAGAAAGAAAAAGAATACTGCTGAAGAAACGTGTGTGTGTTTTCCATATGCGTTGTCTTGCAGGTGCGGAACCTCGCCAGGAGGCTGAGGTTAAAGAGGGGAGGAATGTAAGGGGTGGACGGACCCCTAGTGTGGAGAAGACGTTTTTCCCCCCCTGAAGACGCCACAGGAGTATGGTGGCACATTGTACAATGTTGTGTGTTATGTACGGTTCTCCCCCCTAGGTGCCAGTGTAGTGAGTGGTTCCCCTGGTAACAGTGACAGGGAAGGAAGGGGCAGGGCAGCCTAGGAGGGAAGAGAAGGGGGGGTTGGGCTCTGAATGCAGGGGAGTGTGCTGTGAGATGTAACATGGGAGAGAGCTGAGGAGAAGTGACGGGGCAGAGTGCAGGAGTGGGTGCTGTGGCAGTGGAGCGAAGAAGTTGGAGCTAATCCGGAGCCGGTAGTGAGTACTGAAGCCGTCCCCTAGTTCAATACAAATCCCTGGGAAAGGGCTGGACTAAAATCGGGATAGGAGTACCACTGCTAGGGGGATAACAATTGGCCCCTGCAGGCAAAGGAAAGTGCCCGTAGAGAAAAAAGAAACCGTTTTCGTAGAAAAGGACTTGTAACTTGTAGCGAACTAAAGTAAGCCTGCTGCAAACAGAAAGATGGAAGCTTTGTTTAATAAAACGGTGTTTGGTTTACCCGCTGCCTGCAATTGTCTCTTTCCTGAAAGTGAAGAAGGAGCTGGAGAGCACAGAAAGAACGCTGTCATGAATGGGCCCCATACATCCACACTCTGCCCCAACAACACACCTGTTTTGCAAGTAACGGCCGGGCCGGGGTTCAGCCTGCGGCCCACAAGGCGAGGGGACCCGACTACACCCCCTGAGGCGCCCCCTACCCCCGTTACATTTCCACCCTTGATCATGATTAATGGTGGAAACACCAGAAACGCGTTGATGCATACGCTTCCTTTTGAAAATTTTGATGTCCCATGTAATTGAAATTCTCAAGGAATAAAGAAGAAACTGTTCATTTGAGCTAGATTTACCTGTGTTGTCAGACCGTGGCGAGGCCTTTGTCCGGACTCTAAGCAGACAGTGGATGCAGAGATGGTGAGCTGGATTTGTTGCTACTTTTACATCCAGTAAGAACCCCGAACTTTACAGTTTGGGTTCGCTCATCCCTAGTGGCAAGCATGCCACCCAGCGATCAACAGGGTCAGGCTACAATTAGCAACTCAATGTGATTACTATGGGCAATGCCTCAAGTGTATGGCTTCTGCACATGAGGCCCAGAGTTTGCTATGCCAGCTGGGCTCCTCTATTAGCATACATTCCTGTGATAAAGTGTAATTCATGGTAATAATTACAATGCATCATACCGTATCAATTCCATCCAGTAGTAAAGTCTGCTTACCTGATTACAGGCCTCGCTTCCTGTACATCTGCTGTTTTATCATCATCATTTTATAGCTGTTTACCGATATCTTTAAGCAATTCATATTATTGCAAGGGTATGCTTTATGTCATAGTCTTCTAGGACTTCAGACATTGAAGAATTAAAGGGAACCTGTCACCAGATTTGGTGACTATAAGCTGCGGCCACCACCAGTGGGCTCTTATATACAGCATTCTAACATACTGTATATAAGAGCCCAGGCTGCTTTGTAGAACGTAAAAATCACTTTATAATACTCACCTAAGGGGTGGTGTGGTGCAGACTAGTTGGATGGGTGTCTCCGTTCTCTGGTGCCTCCTCTTTCGGCCATCTTTGTCTTCCTTCTTCTGAAGCCTGGGTGCATGACATGTCCTACATCATGCACACGCGCCGGCATTAAGGTCCTGCGCAGGCGCACTACAATACCTTGATCTGCCCTGCTCAGGGCAGATCAAAGTGCACCTGCGCAGGACCTCAGTGCTGGCTAGTGTGGATGACATAGAACGCATCATGCACCCAGGCTTCAGAAGAAGGGGGACAAAGATAGCTGAAAGAGAAGGCACCGGTACCGGAGAACAGAGAAACCCGTCCGACCAGTCTGCACTGCACCGTCCCTCAGGTGAGTATTATAA
This sequence comes from Anomaloglossus baeobatrachus, assembly GCF_048569485.1. Lineage (NCBI taxonomy): Eukaryota > Metazoa > Chordata > Amphibia > Anura > Aromobatidae > Anomaloglossus > Anomaloglossus baeobatrachus. The sequence goes on from NC_134353.1 coordinate 523,997,055, forward strand.
ATTGATTTTTATGTTCTACACAGTGGCCTGGGCTCTTATATACAGCATGTTAGAATGCTGTATATAAGAGCCCACTGGTGGTGGCCGCAGATTATAGGCCCCAGATCTGGTGACAGGTTCCCTTTAAGTTACAATCACAAATAGTTGTTTCACATTGATTAACATTTTTGTGTTTCTCTGATATCACCCACTATCAAGTAAGAAGACATTGCAATAATGTATTTATTAATTTTATGTAAAGACTAGTAGGGGATGAGTTCTCTGGAGCAAGGGGAGTCGATTCCTTATCTTTATGGTCACATCAGACCTCTACTGTCTATGGTTTATTTTCACTAATGCTTTTTATGCTTACTTGATTTGCACAGTCAACCTGTTTTTATGACCTTTATTCCAACAGTACCCAAAATACCTACTAAGTTAATTCAGCATATTACTAGTATTGATTATGCAATACTTCTAACCAAGGTGTGAATAAAGATAAAAGCATTGGGGGAAGTATGGAAAGCCAAACCATTGTTCAAACCTCCCATCTATCAAGTGTGAAATCCTTTGTAGGAAAATGGCAGAGTATCAAAGAGATTCCAGATTCGTGCCATATGAAATGTTACTTGTTTTTCTCTGTCGTAAAATGAAAGAATTAATATTAGTTGGCATTTGGCACTTTAACCTCATGGCTGTAAACTGCAGAAAAACAAGTTAATGTAATGAAGATGATGAAGGTGGAGTTGCTATGCATTAAGTGGGGTGTTCTGAGATAAAAAGGGAAGAAAATGGCCCAAATGTGGGTGGTAGAAGTCTGCATAGCAACTTTTTGCTGTATAATGAAAGTATGCCCAAATATGTGAACGTATTACACAGTCTTGGGGTCCTTTGTCAAATCCATGTTGATACCAGCCCCAGCAAAGCAATTATGCTACTGGGACCAATAATCCCCACCACTCTAGTTCTGCTGTATAGTGTTGATCATATGCGATTGCAGAACTGATGGACTACATCTTGGATCATACTTTTCTTAAAGCCGCCCATTATATAGATTTCCATCATGGCTGAATGAGATCAGAAAATCCAATGAAAAGAGTCTTTATTTACCCAGAATTCAACGTTTCAGCTTACACTATGATGTTTTTCTCAAGCATTGGATACAGGATACATTTATTGGGTGAGAGTACAGTGCCTGGTGTAAAGACAACTCCTCCAAGAATTCTTAACCATCATACTTACCAACATTTACATGGAAAAATCCAATTACCTCACCAAAATTCCCTGGGCCACCCCTAGCCAACCCGTTGTAGGTGGGGTTTCGTTCATCCCATACCTTTTGCATGCTGTTTGTTGGGATGTCCGAGTAAAATTGAGACTGTTGACAAGTTGGAACCACATAATTTAGATTTCTATCAACATATAGGTCTTCCAGCTACAATCATGTGCATTGCCATGTATAGCCCAATGAGTTAAACAGTTATGTTCCACCAAGATAAAACAAGCAATGCCAAAATGGTATTTTAACTGCTTATATCTATTATCTATGTATATATATGTATATATATATATATATATATATATATATATATAAAAACTATCATGACATTTTGACCCAATAACGATGGACTTGAGGAAGGTATGTGGCCACCAGATAAATATTAGGTCTTCCATTATTTTATATCTGGTAAGCTTTATTGAGATGGGTACTACTATGCTTGGTCAATCACATACAAAGTGTACTGTAGACTGTAAAAAAACAACTGAAAGGCCTGGCAACTGAAAAATTCTACGATGACTGCATTTTAATTGAGTTCAATGCTACATTCTACAGGATTTCTTTGAATGAAGTCACTGAATTGAAGAATAGTCATGCTTTGTAAGAATAAGAAGAAATCTGTTCCTTTATGACCCTGTTTTAAGTACTCAATGTCCCAAGGAGATGATTAGCTGAAAGAGCTGTTAGCATGACGTGTACTGAATTCTAAAACATGCCTAGAAGTGGATGGGGGCCATTATTTATGGGCAGCGAGATGAGGGATTTGCTGGCATGAACACAGCAGGATCTATTTATTAGTCTCCAGAAAAATAGCATTTGCAGACAATTAACAGGGTGATGTAGTAAAGTGAAAACACAGTGTTTGAGAAGAAAGAGGACACGCTGACGCCACGAATGCTGGAAAATATGACAATAGGTGGAGGGAGATTACAATGGTAATGAACGACGACAACGTATGGAAAATTCTGCTAAACTCAATGGCATTTTCTATGCCAGAATAGTCAGACACATAAATATTATTCACACTAGTCAAAATTTGCATATGTCTTAAAAAAACAAGTTATCCCGAACTAGACAACCCATACTTAAGAAATAAGGTCACTCATACACTTTCTGGACCGATGCTGTTCCTCCGGTGTTGGAGCTGCACTCATGTGACGTTATAAAACGCAGTCAATCAGTGGCCTCAGATTGGCTGAAGTGAACACAAAACATACCAGTATTACATGAGGAGAAAAGGAAACTGAGCTTTATATGGCCACACATAATAAAAGGATAGAGGGTGCAACTGTATTGTATATAAATTATTTTATTGATAATTACAAAATTTCAATAAGAAGCACTACCATATTACATATATAAAGTTGGTAAAAAACACACAAAGTGAATGGAGATATAGGAATCAGAGATCAGAAAATTCCCTACCTAGGACCTCAGCAGCATATAAATGTATAGGTATGCATAGTGGCCCCATGTATTAGTCAATAGCCAAAAAATACACAGGGAGACCTATTATGAAAGGCCCAAGAGGGCATACACTTAGGAAAAAGTCCTAGCCCTGTGAAATAACAAGGGACAATGCTTACCCATGAATAAGGTGCAAGTGCAGTTGCTGGATTGAGAGTCCTGTGGAGAGAGAGGAAAGACCCGACGCGTTTCTCCACAGGACTCTCAATCCAGCAATTGCACTTGCACCTTATTCATGGGTAAGCGTTGTCCCTTGTTATTTCACAAGGCTAGGACATAGTGTATGCCCTCTTGGGCCTTTCATAATAGGTCACCCTGTGTATTTTTTGGCTATTGACTAATACATGATAATTTATATACAATACAGTTGCACCCTCTATCCTTTTATTATGTGTGGCCATATAAAGCTCAGTTTCCTCTTCTCCTCATGTAATACTATTTTGAGTGGCGCTTTACATGCTATTGGATGTCCATCTGCTATCCTTTTTTTCTGTTTAACAAAACATACCAGTGTCACATAGCCACCAACATCGGAGGGACAGCCCTATTCCGAGAGGTAAGAATAATATTTCTTAAGGAGCACCTTAGCTGATAAGAAAGGTTGTCAAGTCATGGATAACCCCATAAAGGATAATCACTAGCTCATATATTGTATAAATGTGTCCAATGATGAGTCAGTCCATGTTCTGTCACCAATCACTTACACTACTCCTGTCATGTTACCTAGTAAGTGCTGCTGTGATTACTGCGTGATTACTTTGGGGCTTATGCCAATCATACAGAAAAGTAAAGACTGATCGTTGTAAACACTGTTGATTTACAGCGCTGGGGTCCTAGGATTACATCTGACCAAGGACAACATCTGCAGGAAGTTGATATATTTCCCGCTATTTGTGTGTATGTCCTCCCAAACACAAAAATATACTGATAGGTAAATTAGCTCCATTAAGGTTATCCACATGTCTGAGGTTTAGAAATCAGATTGTGAGCCTGTGAGAACATTGTGAAGAGATTGGTGACAACATTTCTACAGTGCAGAACATGTGGGTGAAAATATCAAAATCTTATTATGTTGTACTTAGGTATAATTTCAACCGGTGTTCAAATAATATTGCATATTATGCCTAAATTCCTACTCCTATACAGATATCACATACTAATATTGTCATATAACTCCTAAATACTACATGTATACAGTAACCACATAATATTACTGTCATACTATATTACATTGTCCAAAGAATGTAGTGAGCTAATAATATCGCATACAGATTAGTCCAAAACAGAAATTACCATATTTCTGTATGAAGCTGTAAGTCTGGGTTGGCAGACCTACAATCAGTCAAGATTTTTGGTTCATAAACGAAGATTTCAAAGTATTACTCTAACTTGGCACTGGATTTACAACCTTATCACTGGCATCTATCCCTAGCCGGTGTGACTCGTATGAGTTCATGTGACTTTGTGATGTCATATATTTGATGGATTTTTTCTCTATTATCCAGTGTGACTCAGCTCCGACAGTCACACTTGAAAGTTTGTAGAGTGGCGTAAAGTGGTAGATGAGGCTGAGGGATTGATTCTGGACACCCTGGCATGCTACATGAAACAGGTCCTGGCTGGGTGTGTGGACATCGGCCATGTGGGTTTGGAACCCATGTAGGCCACATACTACCGTTAGTGTTGACTGGCCAGGACTGGATGATGACTCACACGCACAAGGAGACCAACTATTCACCCTAAACCACAACACTTTACTGGACGGTTCATTGTTGTTCACAACTTTAAACTCCAGATAGCAGACATACAGAGTATATCACATAAGTCAGTACACCCCTTACAATTTTGTAAACATTTTATTGTATCTTGTCATAGGCGAACACTGAAGATATCACACTTTCATTCAATCTAAAGTAGTCAATGTACTGCTTGTATAACAGTGTAAATTTGGTGTCCCTTTAAATAACAATACACAGCCATAATTGTGAAAACTGCTGGCAACAAAAGTGGGTGCACCCCCTAAGTGAAAATGGCCAAAATGTACACAAAGTGTCAATATTTTGTGTTGCCACCATTATTTTCAAGCGTTAATTTAACTCTCTTTTGCATGAAGTTCACTAGAGCTTCAAAGGAGTAACTGGAATCCTCTTTTACTTCTCCCTGATGACATCACAGAGCTGGTGGATGTTAGAGACCTTACACTCCTCCACCTTCCTTTGAGTATGCCTCACAGATGTTCAATAGGGTTTAGGTATGGAGACTTGGTTGGCCAGTCCAGTATCTTTACCCACAATTTCTTTAGTAAGGTAGTGCTCATCTTGGAAGTGTGTTTCGGGTTGTTATCAAATTGGAATACTGACTTGTGGCCCAGTTTCCAAAGGGAGAGAATCATGTTCTGCTTCAGTATGTCACAGTACATAATGTCATTCATGGTTCCCTCAATGAACTGTTGATCCTCACAGTCAGCAACACTCAGGCAGGGCAAAATCATGATACTCCCTCCACCATGCTTGACTGTAGGCAAGACACACTTGTCTTTGTACTCCTCACCTGCTTATCACCACACACACTTGCCACCATCTGACTCAAATAAATTTATCTTGGTCTCATCAAAACTCAGGACATGGTTCCAGCAATTCATGCACTTAGTCTGCTTGTCTTCAGCAAACTGTTTGTGGGCTTTCTTGTACATTATCTTTAGAAGAGTCTTCCTTCTGGGACAATAGCCATGCAGACTAATTTGATGCAGTGCAGTACTCATATGACTATTTTGATAAGATAACCTCTGTATATGATGTTGAGCATGTGCACTCAACATCTTTGGTCTACCATTGCGAGGCTTTTTGTAAGTGGAACCTGTCTTGTTAAATCGCTGTATAGTCTTTGCCATCATGCTGCAGCTCAGTTTCAGGGTGTTCTTTTTCAGTGCACTTGTCAAAAGGGTCTTTTACAACAGATTTGTATGTTTAAATTGGTTGCTATCTATGTAAAAGCATACTATAGTTGTAAAGAATACAGAAATAGTTAATGACTAAGATGTTTACAGCAGGGAAAGTCATCATAAAAACAGTTCAAGGGCTTCATGCAAATAAAACTGAACATTTATAATAATTGTTTATGCTGCTCATACTGCTGTCCACTCTGTAATCTGATCTGATTTTGGAAATACCATGGGTGCTGAGGTAAGAAGAATATTCTCACCTACTATCCATCTAGTCTTTCTGATGTAATTCTGAACAAAAAACAGGATAATTGTAGTATACTCTGCGCTGCTGTACAAAGAATCACTCAAAATAATAAAAGCAATGGTAATGGTTTATTCTACGCGTTTCAAAGAGCTATCCCCTCTTCTTCCTCAGGAAAATCCACTGATCGGCCTGATCTAATACTGGAGATATCAGGGCTGCTGAGGTCCGAAGATGCTGCTCACACTGTTGTCCACCCTGTCTTTCTAATCTAATACTAGAGATATCAGGGGTGCTGAGATAGGAAGACACTGCTCACACTGTTGTCCACCTTGTCTTTCTGATGTAATATTGTAGATATCAGGGGAGCTGAAATAGGAAGACACTGCTCACACTGCTGTCCACCCTGTCTTATTGATCTAATGCTGGAGATTTCAGGGCTGCTCAAATAGGAAGACACTGCACACACTGCTATCCACCCTCTCTTTCTGATCTAATGCTGGAGATATCAGGGCTCTGAGATAGGAAGACACTGCTCACACTGCTGTCCACCCTGTCTTTATGAATACTGAATGGCTTCTGTGACTTGAACATGTTATACCATATACTGTGGTAAGATTGTGGATACATTTTTGAAGCTGTTGGAGCCTGTTTTAACTGGATTCATCATTAAGACTTCGACATATCTACAACTGTTCGACTAAGGGGTGCTTCACACATAGCGAGATTGCTACCGAAATCGCTGCTACGTCACGGTTTTGGTGACGCAACAGTGACCTCATTAGCGATCTCGCTGTGTGTGACACTGAGCAGCGATCTGGCCCCTGCTGCGAGATCGCTGCTCATTATACACAGCCCTGGTTCGTTTTCTTCAAAGGCGCTCTCCCACTGTGACACACAGATCGCTGTGTGTGACAGCGAGAGAGCGACGAAATGAAGCGAGCAGGGAGCAGGAGCCGGCATCTGGCAGCTGCGGTAAGCTGTAACCAGGGTAAACATCAGGTAACCAAGGTGGTTACCCGATATTTACCTTAGTTACCAGCCTCCGCAGCTCTGACGCTGCCTGTGCTGCCGGCTCCGGCTCTCTGCACATGTAGCTGCAGTACACATCGGTTAAATTAACCCGATGTGTACTGTAGCTAGGAGAGCAAGGAGCCAGCGCTAAGGAGTGTGTGCGGCTCCCTGCTCTCTGCACATGTAGCTGCAGTACACATCGGGTTAATTAACCCGATGTGTACTGTAGCTAGGAGAGCAAGGAGCCAGCGCTAAGCAGTGTGCGCGGCTCCCTGCTCTCTGCACATGTAGCTGCAGTACACATCGGGTAATTAACCCGATGTGTACTGTAGCTAGGAGAGCAAGGAGCCAGTGTGACGCCCTGGGCAAGTCAGGGGTCACAGGTCACAACATCACATGCACCCCACATTCCCTGCAGGAACATCCAAGCTAACCTAAAATCCTTCTTGCCTTCCTCCAGGGGCTGATGTCCACACCAGGGGGTGGGCCAGGCGGTTGGCTCCGCCCACCGAGGAGTTCACAGCCCTGGAGGTGGGAGAACCAGGCAGTTAAGCTAGGAAAGTGAAGGAGTAAACAGTGAAGTGGTAGAGGAGGACAGTGACAGAAAAGGAACAGTTAAGCAAGCCTGAAGTTGGTCCGGGTGTGTGCCCCGGACTGAGATAGCAAGGTCAGCAGACGGCGGTGATAGTCTGCAGGGGGACTGCTTGGAGGTTGGTGGAAGGACCGCGGACGGGTGGTGACCCGGCGGTACTGGAGCAGTATACGAAGAACAGTCAGCACCAGGGCAGGGGCCTTTCGGATCCCGGCAAGGCTAGGAGTCGCCATAATTTGCCAAATCCGTCAGTGAAGGGGACCTCTGTCTCCTAACAACCAAGTCCTGATTGAAGGCAACAGCCCGACCGTAAAGGGGAGACACCGCCACCGCCAGGGCACCAGTTTCCCAGGGCCAGCGCCTGCGAGCAAAGTAGGGCTCCTTCGGCCCAGATTGAAGCCGAGGAGTGGGTAACCGGTGGGGACCCATCGCTACCAAGAGACTTTACATAGGTGCAGGGAAGAGACCGTCACCGCTAACTGCAGGGAACCGCAGCACCGTAACCGTCCGAGGGACCCGTCCAACCAGCCGTTTGTTTACCGAGAACTGTGTCGTGTTTACTGGCTGAGTGAGTACCTCCGTGCCGTGCGGCACAGCGCTACCCCTGCGCCCCTGCACCCCCACAGGCCCCATACCCGCCTGTCCACCATACCAACCCCATCACTGGGCCCCGGGAGCACCAAGACCCCTACCCACGGAGGGGCAAATCAACAACCGGCTGCTCCGTACCATCACTCCCGGGCTCCCCAAACAGAGCAGCGGTGGTGTCCACTCAATCACCACAGCCGTGGGTGGCGTCACGGACAATAAACTATCCCAAAACCCAATCCCCTTTCACTCACGGGTGAGGAGCGCCTCTCGAGTCCCCGGGATCCGGCCCATCGCTCGAGCCACCGAGCAGCAGCAGCAGGCCGCAATGCCAGCCGGACCCGAGCAGTGGGAGAGTGCGGCGTCCCCTTCTCCGCCCGCGACACCAGCGCTAAGCAGTGTGCGCGGCTCCCTGCTCTCTGCACATGTAGCGATGTTATGATCGCTGCTGCGTCGCTGTGTTTGACAGCTAAGCAGCGATCATAACAGCGACTTACCAGGTCGCTGTTACGTCACAGAAAATGGTGACGTAACAGCGACGTCGTTGTCGCTGTCGCTATGTGTGAAGCATCCCTAAAGCTCTTTCTTGAATTGGATTGCACTTAGCTATAAGAAATGATCATTACAATACTGACTAAAACAAGCACCTCTTTTACTAATATGTAGTTAGATTGCAGCCCTTTTAATGTACTATAGTGATTACCTCCCTAGACAAAACAATTATGATTTACTAATTAAAGGTAATTTTTAATGACATTTCTTTTATTTATCAAATCTTTTTGTATTGTTGGAGAACTTCTTTGGAGAATTTGTAACAGACTTATGGTAAGTACTGATGACATATTCTTAGGATTCATTCACACAGTATTTGTATGTCAGAACCAGGAGTGTCTCCAAAACAGAGAACAGGGTTCAATCTTTCAATTATAGTTTTCTCTGTAAGTTGCACTCCTGTTTTTTTTATACGAACACTGATGAAAAATACTCACATGTGAATGAGGCCTAAGGATTAGCTTTTTGCAGCTTCTTAAATTACATGCACTGCTGTTCGCTTGAGGTCCAATATTTCTACCCTAGATATCTCGGGATATATGATGCATGAATGGATATGGCTTAAGAGGACGGACCTTTAATACAGGAATTGTCCTGTGTGCCTGTGTGTACATTGGATGATCTGGTTGTGTACAAAGCTGATTAAAACTTCCCATTTTTTACCATAGGTTGCAATCATCTAAGTATAATGCTGGTGTCAAAGGAATAGCCCGGACTGCTGCCCCAAAGGGGCTCAAGGGAGGGCAGCATGACTAGGAGGGATGCCAGGCCATAGGGTCAGTAAAGGGTTAATGTGGAAAGTAGTTTGAGCGGGAAATCTGGGGGTGGAACTAAGGGGCAGTTAGGACTAGGGGTCAGTTTGATTGGTCAGGGGGAGGTGCTGTTGGGGGGTCGTATATAGGTCAGGTCAAGGGGGGGAGGGCATTCTTACTTGGACGGTGACTGTAATCGTTCCCGCCCGCCCGCCCTGATCATGGATTCAACATCGACAACGAAGAGGAGGAAGATCGTAATTTGTCGCAGCAGCGGAAAGGAGGGGGGTGTCTGAAGGTGGGGGTTTGCACAGAGGAGAGGACGGAACCCAGTGCCGGAGCGGGTTACCTCTAGCGGTGCAATTGTTTGGTGAAACGGGTCCTTGCTGGGTTGAGTCTCAGCGGGACATGGTGTGGGCAACATCTGGCCAGGGCTCTCGAGTCGGTGTGTTGCGGCTGAGGGTCAGGAGGTGGGCCGATGTTGCAAGGAACAGTTTGGTCAACCTTCAGTTACCCCCCCCTCCTTTTTCGGTGGTTCTTCAATGAAGATGTGTAATGTTATATGGCTTATGTTTTTGTTATTAATAAATGGGGCTGCTGTGGCCTTTATATCCAATGTCACGCAGTGTTTGTGTTTATTTTAGATAAGAACCTTGGTGGGTAGGGGTTGTTGGGTGAATGATAAGGCCTTCAGTCAGACATTCCGGAGTCATGTGCTGTTTCTGTTGCCTTTCAGTCTCTAATGACCTGTGTCTATAAAGCTGGGTTTACACACTGCAACATCGCAAAGGACATCGCTGTAACGTCACCGGTTTTGTGACGTAACAGCGACCTCCCTAAGTCTCTGCTAAGTCGCTGGTGAGCTGTCAAACAGGCAAACCTGGCCAACAACTCAACAGCGATCCGGACCTGCAGAGCGACCTAGCTGGTTGTTGGGGACGTTGATAAGCAGCCTTTTGAAAGGGAAGTTGCTAACAAAGTCGCTGCAAAGTCTTCACACACTGAAACTTCATTCTGCACAGCGGGAAACAAAGGACCTAGGAATGGTCCTGAACGATTTGTAACGATTACAACTTCACAGCAGGGGCCGGGTCGCTGATAGGTTTCACACACTGCAACATCGCAAACAACATCGCTATTGCGTCACAAAACCGGTGACGTTACAGCGAAGTCGTTTGAGATGTTGTAGTATGTAAACCCAGCTTAAGAAAAAGTTTTTTGAAGAGAGACAAGCTCTTTAAATTAAAAGATTACTTTAAAGGTTTGGTATTCCTATAATCATATTGACTTGTAGAGTCTTATTTCCTGGTAATTTTTACTGCATAATGAATGCTGTAAAAACAAAACCCCAGAAACAATGGTGAAATAGTTTTGGCTTTTGGACAAAGGGGCAAAAACAAAAACGGAAAGCACAAAAATTGAAAATTTCCTGGTTGGGAGGGGATTAAACTTCACGACTTGAAGACTTAAAGCAACAGGAAATGTTAGTAAAGTTAGATGCTTCCTATTAGGAATCAGTAGGATGTAAGTATCTTCCAGATAACATCTAAAGTACATATCCCTGGGGAAGTGAACTAATTGAATGTTTGTCAGAAACGTAAAAGAGTCCATAAAAAAAATATATCTTGGAGACATAGTTGCAAATTTTGGCCACTGCCTATTTAAAAGGAGGCTGCTAATTATGGAAGTGATTATAAGATGTGAGTAATATTATTACAGTGAGTCACTCAGACAACTTTATGAGGACGTCAATGAATTACTCCACCTCTCATTTCCACTTGATTTTCAGGCACATATATTTACAGGCAATGGGCCTAAAGCTTATGGCTACATAGATTCCTCAGTCTTAACTGAAATGTAAACGTCATCTGATAGCGGGTATATCCAAGCGTCACGGTATGTGAGTCTTCTCTATATCCCTACTGTCTTACATGCGCCTCTAGGAGTGTAAATCAAGGAGGTACACTGAAAAGGTACATTCTGAAATGTATTACGGTAAATCCAATATATACGGAATGAAAGTCTCATTTCTAAACTGAAAATACACCTCTTTTGCTCGTCCTCTCTATTTCTCTTTCACAGGGAGAGTTTTTAATGAAATTCCGGGAAATAATGATAATAAAAGCATCCTCTAAACGTCCTACCACTTTCTAGACCTATTCTTCACTTCATCATTTATATATTGTAAACTATGTATTAGTTAAGGGGGTTGTCCAGTTTTCAGATAGTAGTCTGCAGTTACTCTATGTATCTACAGACTTCCGAATCTTTAGTGTGCACACCACATGCTGTCAGGATTCTCCAGTATTGTTGGCCAGAGCTGGAGTTCACTTGACTGCAAATATGTGATTTTGATATATGCAGTCACATGCCAACTAGACATGCTCAGCCTTACTCAATACAAGCAACTTGAGTGAGGCTAAACATATCTTGTCAGCATGTCACAGTATATACGCATACTTGCAGTTTACTTTTACTGCCAAAATCGGAGAATCCTGATATAGGATGGTGCACATTCTATAGTGATTCAGAACTCTCCAGTAACATAGAATGAGGGCATATATTTTATCAGAATGCTGATGTGGCGCCCTGGGCAAGCCAGGACGTCACAAGCACAACACCAACACACCCCACACTCTTGGTCAGGCACACCGAAGTCAGACAAAAACCCTTGTTGCCGTCCTCCAGGGCCTGATGTCCACACCAGGGGGTGGGCCAGGTGGTTGGCCCCGCCCACCGAGGAGATCACAGTCCTGGAGGCGGGAAAAGTAGGACAGATTAGTTTTGGAAGTACAAGTGGAAGGAGGAAAGTGGCAGTAGAGAAGCCTGAAGTTGGTCCGGGTGTGTGGCCCAGACGGATCAGCAAGGTTGGCAGACGGTGGTGACCGTCTGCAGGAGTGGCCTATTGGAGCCAGCCGTAAAGACCGTGGACGGGCGGTGGCCCGGCGGTACCGGACCGGTACGCAAAGAGAAGTCAGCACCATCTGGCAGGGGCTTACGGACCCCGGCAAGGCTAGGAGTTGCCGTGAATTTGCCAAATCCGTTAGCGAAGGGAACCTCCTGGGTTTCCCAGCAGCCAAGTCCCGACAGAAGGCAACAGTCCAACCGAGAGAGGGAAACACAGTCACCGCCAAGGCTAAAGTTCCCAGGGCCAAAGCCTGCGGGCAAAAGGGGCTCCTTCAGCACCCATCCAAGCTGGGGGAGCGGGTTACCGGTGGGAACCCATTGGAACCGTACACGTTACACAGGTGCAGGGAAAGGCAGTCACCATCAACCTGCCGGGAGGAGAAACACCGCAGCCGTCTGTGGGACCCGGCCATCCAGCCGTGTGTTTTACAAAGAACTGTGTCCTCATCATTGGCTGAGTGAGTACCACAGTGCCGTGCGGCACAGCGCTGCCCCCGCGACCCTGCACCTCACCAGGCCCCGTAACCCGCCTGCCATCCATCCCTACCCCATCACCGGGCCCCGGGACAACCAACCCCCTACCCACGGAGGGGAGAACTAACAACCAGGCTGCTCCCTGTCATCGCTCCCGGGATCCCCCGTCCAGAGCAGCGGTGGTGTCACCAATCTCACCACAACCGTGGGTGGCGTCACGGACAATACCAAACCCCCACAATCAAATCCCCCCTTTTCACTCACGGGCGAGGAACGCCGCTCGAGTCCCCGGGATCCGGCCCACCGCTCGAGCCTCCACCGAGCAGCAGCGGCCGGACCCAAGCAGTGGGAGAGCGCAGCGTCCCTTCCTCCGCCCGCGACACTGGACAACTCTTTTAACCATATAGTCAAGGTCTAAAGGGAAAGCTATTATCCTTGCGGAGACTGAGACATCAATCCTGCATGCCAGTAGTGAGGAGACTTTAAGCCACAATGCTCCTCTATGAAATATGCAAATTCGGTCATGAAGTAGGCGAACTATACTTGTAGGTAAACTATACTTCAGTCATGAAGTAGGCGAGCTCCAGTGCCACCTATTGGAAGTAGCAGTCCTAAAAGTCAAAAGTAACCCTTTAACAAGCTTTAAGGGAAAGCTATTCTCCTTGCTAATTCCTCCCTGAAAAAACAATTTGCAACCATATAGTCAGGAATTCGCTAATTATGTGATCCCGAGGCTATTTTGGAATATGACTAATTCAATCCATAATGTCTCCTTTGTTCTTTAGGTTTGTAAAGTTGTAATTCAATTTACTACACCATTTACGCAGGTGTTTTTCCAGCCTGTGCCAGTAAATGCGCATATATTACTAATTACTAATTTATTTTGATTTACCTCAATGTAAAAAAGCATATAAAAACATTCTCTTGCAACCACTGTAAAAAACAAATCGGGCATATTTATCAAAAAAACTGATTAATTCTTAGACAGTCAATACTTATACTAGACACATTTATCACAGTGGCCCATGCTGCTTGATAAATCTGTATAATTTTAACCCCTTCGCCCCGAGGCCATTTTCCATATTTCTTTTTAGAGCCATAATGTTTTTATGTTTTATGTTTCCGTCAACATAGCCATACGAAGTCTTGTAGTTTAAAATGACACCATTCATTCTGCCACATAGCATACTGGAAATTGCAAAAAAGTGCAATGGAACAATGGTTCATGGAGGTTTTTATTTACCTGGTTCAATACATGATAAAACTGACTTGGTATTATGATTCCTCAGCTCAGTACAAGTATTCAATACCAAACATATTTTTATATGTATATAAAAAAAAAATTCAAGTGGTGAAAAAAATAAGAAATTTGTCTAAAAATAGAATCTAACTTTCCTCATCATATTCCGAGATGCTTAATGGTTTTATCCAACTTATTTTGCTTATTTTGTGTCATTTCACTACTGGGCTGCATTGGGGCAGGTAAGTAGATATTAACTACCTACCTGCCCTGCTCTTAGCTCCTCTCCCCCAGCTCAGAGCGGTCATGTGACCGCTCCTGCCAGGATTTTGCTGCTTCCTGTGATATCACGCCGACAGGGGCAGGAGTTTATGCCCCCTTGTAGACGGGCATCACAGCCGACATCATGTAGCCACCCTGCTGCTGACCAGGTACATTGTGACACAGCTCCCGCTCCTCTCATCCTTCCACTGCCCCCTCCCCACATCCTGTACTCTCCCCCGCAGCCTGTGCACTACTATTGTGAACTGTATATGCAGGGGTCCTGGACAAACAGGGATGTCTCACTTTCTGTTTGGGACACGATCAGTGCTGTTTGCCCGACGGTGTCCTTTATGATGTATGGGGCCCAGGTACCTGTCACCCCCCCTACCCCCATGTGCGCTCTCATTCCGTGCACTATATCTCCTCACTCTATGATACGTCCTGAGCTCCTGGCTTTTGAAATACTGCCGGGAGCAGAGAGCAGGGATGTCATCTGACACCAGCAGTCAGCAGCACTGATCTCTGCATCCGCTCAGCTGTAAGGATGCTGCACCTATTACAGTGCAGGAGTACAAGAGAGAGCACGGGGTGAGGGATGGGGGGGTACAAGAGAGTGCACGAGGGGATGGTGCTGGACTGAATACTGACAGCCAATGAGTGTGCAGAAGGCAGGGTTAGACAGTGAGGGTGGGCGGTGCCAACTCTGACTGTGAGGTTTGGCATAGGAAGATTTCATGTTTGGTTGAGCTGAAGGTAAATAAAGTGTCTGCAGAGAATAACGGGATAATTCAAGATTAACAAAAGTTAGAAACAAAAAATAATAATGTAGGGATGTTTTATATGACAATACAGCACAGACTAGCTTAAAAAAATTTTTGGAGTTTATGTCGACAACTCCTTTAATGGTCTAATTTTTCAAGATCTGGGGCTGTGTGGGCTTATTTCTTTGCACCCATGTTTTTTTATTTGAAAGTTACAGTGATGAAAAAAAACATAAATCTGGTGTTTTGATTTTTCTTTCATTTCTGTTTATGGAGCAGATCATTTTCTATTTTGATAGATTGTACATTTTTGAACGCAACAATACTAAATATGTGTAATTTTGTATTATTTTATTTTTAATGTGTCAAAAGGGTGTGATTTGAAAGTTTGTGCTTTTTTATATATTTTAAAACTTTTTAAATTTTTTACTGTAAGTAGAAGCTGCGTCTGATTGCCTGTGCCATACAGAGCAGTGCATCACAATCTCCTATGAATGTTGGCTCACCGCTGGCGATCACAGGAGGGTTAATGTCAGAAACAGGGGTGACCCCCGGCTGTCATGACAGCACATCGGCGCCAAGCGATAACATCACAGGTGTGCTGATGGGCAGGATCAGTGACGTTTTTCCTTTCTGCACGTGTTAAATGCCGCTGACAGTGATTCTCAGTGGCATTTTACTTGTTAACAGGTGGATCTTGGATGCACCCGCGGCTGTTAGAGGCATTTGATGGTTGATTAAAATAGCCGAGTGATGGGAAAGATGTGGGCTCAGCATGCAAGCCCACATCAAAGGCAGGGACACAGCCGATGACGTAAATGTGGGTCGTGAAAGGAGGTAGGGCTGTTTAGTCTACGATTACACTGCCTATTAGTTTGCTTACTTTGTGCCATAAATATACGTCACAATATTATACATTGTTGGGCCTATTTTGTCACACATTAAACAATGCTTCCTAATTGCACATGTCAAAAAAAGTATCCAAAATACCTCATGAATTTGATGCAAGTCATTAAACACAGCTTTTTTCTTGTACATTAGGCTAAAAATCTGGTGCATTTAGCATGAATATTATGCGCTGGTGTGCAACAGGTATATAATTGCATAGCTAAAGTGGACATCTCATGTTCAAAAAATTGAGTAAATACCTTGTAATAATCCTTGAGCTCCCCTGATTCTGCTGCCCTTTTGTGCTGCATCACTCCATTGCAGAGATATGCACATTTGTTGCTTTTGGATGGCACTATGTGAAATTTCTTCTTGCAGTCCAACTTTAGTCTACCCTTGGGGGCAGGCGCTTTAAATCCTTGCTCCCAGAAAATGCCAATCACAGCTCAACAGCTGTTTTTTTCAGTCTCAGCTGCTGCCAAGTTGTGGTTGGCATTATTTGTGAGTGAGGATTGAAAGTAGATGAAGGAAGAAAATTCAGCTCACCCCTCTTCACTCAAGGATACCACCACCGATGCACGGAGACACCCTGGCCAGGCGGGAAGAATTCAATAACAGAGGAAAAAATCCAGCATCATAGCGGAGATATGAGTATATTTAAAACTTAAATTTATTGGAATCCATTAAAAACGTGAATATATGTGTCCGCCCCTATATTCACGTTTTTAACGGATTCCAATAAATTCAAGTTTTAATATACTCATATCTCCGCTACGATGCTGGATTTTTTCCTGTGTGAGGACTGAAAGTGCCCACCTCCAGAGCAGACTGAAGAAATACCTGGTTGGATGGCAAGAAGAGATTTCAAATTATTTATTTCTACAAGGATTATAATTACCAGGAATTTCATCTGAGAGCCTTTATATTTCTAGTGTAATTCTTTTTGTTTAAATAATGTAAAAAAAATTGTCCACCTTGTCTCAGAATCCCCGCGATCTTCTTGTGGTGTATAATTTGAGCAAATCTTATCAATCTCGAAGGCAAACAAAACGCAAAAGACAAGAAAGTGTTTGAATTAGCTGCTCAAATATTGATCCGTCGTCCCCTGGGATGATTCATTTTATAAAACATGCAAGCTACTGTTGGGTTTAGAGGGATTACTATAGTGCTTCAGCTATTACATGCAGGTAAACAGAGGCATTTCCTACTTGTTATCACCCAGATTACACTCTGGTCAGGTGCTTTTGTAAAATGATTAATAAGAATTTGCAGAATCACTACCGTCGAGTTCTATTATTTATTACCAATATTATTCACAAATCTGTGTGTAGATGTTTATGCAGGTTGTCAGAACTGTAGATATCTAATTAAAGGGAAGCTGCCATGAGATTCATGCTGCCCAAACCAAAAGATGCATAAATCACAGTCTGGCTCCATGATTGCAGGTCGGTTTATTTTTCTCTATAATACTCTGGGATTCCAGAGAAAATTTGGTTAGAAGGGAGAAATCTTTCAATCACCTGAAGAAGCGCAGGGAAACTGTATTTTCTGTGAAACTCCGGTTCAGGGAAAACATACCTGGCTGCAATCGTAGAGTCAGACTCTGATTCATGATGCTTGTGGTTCAGGCAGCGTAAATCACATGACAATTTCCTTTCACGGGAACCTGTCACCACTTTTTTGGCCTATAAGCTGCGGCCACCACCACCGGGCTCTTATATACAGCATTCTAACATGCTGTATATAAGAGCCCATGCCGGGGGTATAACATAAAAAACACTTTATAATGCTTACCTAACAGTCACGCTGTGGGCCTTGTCGGTGTCTCCGTTGTCCGGTGCACCTTATGGGTGTCACCGTTGTCCGGTGCGCCTTATGGGCGTCTCCGTTGTACGGTGCCGACGCCGCCTCTTTCGGCCATCTTCGTCCTCTTTCTGAAGCCTGTGTGCATGACGTGGCTACGACTACAATACTTTGATCTGCTCTGCTCAGGACCTGAATGCCGGCGAGTGTGTATGACGTTGGACCAGTCATGCACCGCGGCTTGAGAAGAAGGAGAACACAGATGGCCAAAAAAGGCGGCGGACAACGGAGATGCCCATAAGTTCCGCAGTGCGACCGTTAGGTAAGTATTACAAAGTATTTTTTATGTTATACCCCTGGTCTGGGCTCTTATATACAGCATGTTAGAATGCTGTATATAAGAGCCCAGTGGTGGTGGCCGCAGCTTATAGGCTGGAAAAGTGGTGACAGGTTCCCTTTAATCTGGTGTTATTGACATAATGGCTAGCCTGCCTTCAGCTTCACATTTCTGCTCACAAAGTGATATTATTTGTATTCTCATGCATATATGAGAGATCTGCTCTAAACTATAGTGGCGCATGTTTTTGTTTGCATCATTCAAGGAGAAGAAGTACACGCCCCCAGTGAAAACTTAACAAAAATTAACTCATTAGGGTCCAAAAATTCTGCTAATTTCTCTTTCACGAAGATGCAATATAACAAAAAAAAATGTTTTTATTCCACTCTGCAGCTATTATTATATCTTGTGTCCAGTTTAAATTGAAATATTTTGTGAAAGCTCCTCTCGTACGAGTGAAAATATTCTGCAAAGATATTGACCAATGCAGGCAGGATAATCAGAAATCAGATATAGTGTAATGCTCTGGAAGTCCTGGTCTACCTTGTTCCAGAGATGCTCTATATATCTATGAATACCAGGGAATGAAAACTCACTTTCGTGATCCTAGAATGAATCCATGACTTTTTAATCTTTGTAGCATGGTGCATTGGCCAGCTGATAGTGACCTTCTACAACAATCTAAACTGCTGCCATGAAGGGATGAATTTTGTTGGCGACAATGTTTAGGCTGTAATGTCCAAATGTCCATTCAAAGCTAACAGAGGACCCTAGGTGTGCTTAGAGGTCATTCCCAATACCGTTGCTTCACCTCCATTTGCTGTAATGATGACAGATGGCCTGGAGGATTCATGCTGCTTGCACTAATTTCTGAACCTAAAGGCCCCGTGTCAGGACCGGGAGGACAGATGGGCCCAGGAGGTGGATCCACTGGACCGAGTATCCCACCGGGGGGCAGGGTACACGGCAGCCGGAGCACTGGCGTGGCAGGGACAGGTATAACCAGGTCAGCAGAGTCACAGAGTTCTTCAGGACGGTAAGGAAACAGGCACAGGTACCAGGGAGCAAAGACAAGAAGTCTACAGGACACGGCACCAGGGGGCCTGAGCACCTAGCTCAAAAGACAAAGCTTCCAGACACGTTGATCAGGCAACGCCCCTATGGAAGGGCAAGTCTTATATATCCAGCACAGCCGTAGGTCACTTCCTGCTTCAGGTGTGCTGGGTCCATAAAACCAGGAGAGTGGGCGCGGCCTGGTCCTATACAGAGGCATGAGGCTAATACTCAGAGTCAGACTCATGAGACCAGGAGCAGGACACAGGAGAGCACGAGCGGGAGCGGCAGCCATGACCGGTGGACACGTGGAGTGGATCAGTGGGTAAGGAGCAGTAAAATGATGGTGAGGCTGGATCAGTGGGTACGGAGCGGTGGTGCGATGCAGGTGCGACTGGATCAGTGGGTACAGAGCGGTGGTGCAATGCAGGTGCGACTGGATCAGTGGGTACAGAGCGGTGGTGCAATGCAGGTACGACTGGATCAGTGGGTACAGAGCGGTGGTGCGATGCAGGAACCGGCTCAGTGGGTAAGGAGGGCTGCTGGGACACCGGGAGCGTGACAGTACCCCCCCTTGAAGCCCCCCTCCCCGCGGCCGGGACATGTAGGCGCGCCGAAGAGGGGCAGCAACGTACTTCCGGGACAACCAGGACCGAGCCTCGGGACCGCAATCCACCCAATCGACCAGGAAGGACTGCCTACCCCGGACCGTTTTCATGGCCACTATGTCCCGTATTGGAGAACCCAAGTCAGCGGCAACGGAGGCAACGGATAGGGGAAGACAGTCAGAAGCAGGACTGGAGTCGTGGGCGACCGGTTCGGGCGTCTCGGACCGGGTACAGGATAGTGTGTCATCCTCAGTAGCAGGGGGCATCAAAGTCTCAAGTGCCAGGGATGGTGGCACGACGCTGGACTGCGTCGACTCTGCTTCTGGGTCCGGTGGCACCAGAGGCACAAGTGCCAGGAGCTGTGGTACACCGCTGGACTGCGTCGTCGCCTCTTCTTCTTCCGGCGGCATAGCAGGTTCAGGTGACAGGGGCCGAGGAACGGGCTGTAGGCAGTGGTCATGACACCAGGACCCCCAGCGAGTAATAGCGCCAGAGTGCCAACTAATGGCAGGGTCATGGAGTTGAAGCCAGGGTAGGCCCAACAGGAGCTCAGGAGCCATCCTCGGGATCACATAGAAGGTGATGGTCTCAGTATGCACAGTGCCAACCTGGAGTCTCACTGGTTCAGTGGTATATCGGACAGGTTCGTATAGCAGTTTGCCGTCCACGGAGGCGAACCAGAGGGGCTTGGCAAGCGGGATCACAGGTACCTGGTATCGGTCCACTGCAGACTGGTGTATGAAATTAGCCGCTGCCCCAGAATCAATGTGGGCCTCTGCTGTGAACCTGGTCTTCTTCGTCGTCACCTGGACAGTCTGTGTAAGTGGAACGGAGGGGATTCCGGTGCCCAGGGTAGCGGTTCCCACCATCCCTTGGGCCGGGGGTCTACCAGGTTTCTCAGGGCATGTCCGAAGCATGTGTGACCCGTCTCCACAATAGAAGCACAGGCCCAGGGCGAGCCGTTCTGCACGGCGTTGCTTGGCTTGGTTCAGTCGGTCGATTTGCATGGGTTCCGGAAACATGTCACAGGAAGGCAGGGGCAAAGGAGCGGTAGGCCTCTGCGGGGACAAGGCGTGACGGGGTGGTCGCTTCTCCCGGAATACCTCTTTGGTTCGTTCCTGGAAACGGAGGTCAATCCGGGTGGCTAAGGATATTAAAGCGTCCAAGGTGCGTGGAACGTCACGGCCAGCAAGCTCGTCTTTGACGCGGCCAGAGAGTCCTTCCCAAAAGGCCGGCGTCAAGGCCTCATTGTTCCAGCCCAGCTCAGAGGCGAGCGTGCGGAACTGGATGGCGTATTGGCCGACGGTCAGGGTCCCTTGGCGTAGCCGGAGGAGCGAAGAGGTCACTGTGGTGGTACGTCCGGGTTCATCGAATGTACTTCGGAAAGCATGCAAGAATTCCCGGATGTTAGTGGTCATTGGATCCTCATTCTCCCACAGGGGGTTAATCCAGGCTAGAGTTTCGCCTTCCAAGTGTGACATCAGGAACGCCACTTTAGCCTGGTCTGAGACAAACAAATGAGGAAGCAACTTGAAATGCAGGGAGCACTGATTCAAGAAGCCGCGGCAGGACTTGGGATCCCCTGCATAGCGAGGCGGAGCAGCGAGGCGAAGTTGCGAGGCCGTGGCGGAAACTGGTTCGGAGCCGGAGACTGGTTGCTGCGTGGACTCAGACGAGGCAGCGGTCTGCAGTGTATATAACCGGTGGTCCATGGACGCCAGGAATTTCAGCATCCGGTGTAAGGTGTCACGCTGTTGCACCAGTTCCTGGCGTAGTTCGGCCAGCTCAGATGTTTGTGCTCCAGCGGGATCCATGGCCTGATCAAACTGTCAGGACCGGGAGGACAGATGGGCCCAGGAGGTGGATCCACTGGACCGAGTATCCCACCGGGGGGCAGGGTACACGGCAGCCGGAGCACTGGCGTGGCAGGGACAGGTATAACCAGGTCAGCAGAGTCACAGAGTTCTTCAGGACGGTAAGGAAACAGGCACAGGTACCAGGGAGCAAAGACAAGAAGTCTACAGGACACGGCACCAGGGGGCCTGAGCACCTAGCTCAAAAGACAAAGCTTCCAGACACGTTGATCAGGCAACGCCCCTATGGAAGGGCAAGTCTTATATATCCAGCACAGCCGTAGGTCACTTCCTGCTTCAGGTGTGCTGGGTCCATAAAACCAGGAGAGTGGGCGCGGCCTGGTCCTATACAGAGGCATGAGGCTAATACTCAGAGTCAGACTCATGAGACCAGGAGCAGGACACAGGAGAGCACGAGCGGGAGCGGCAGCCATGACCGGTGGACACGTGGAGTGGATCAGTGGGTAAGGAGCAGTGCAATGATGGTGAGGCCGGATCAGTGGGTACGGAGCGGTGGTGCGATGCAGGTGCGACTGGATCAGTGGGTACAGAGCGGTGGTGCAATGCAGGTGCGACTGGATCAGTGGGTACAGAGCGGTGGTGCAATGCAGGTACGACTGGATCAGTGGGTATGGAGCGGTGGTGCGATGCAGGAACCGGCTCAGTGGGTAAGGAGGGCTGCTGGGACACCGGGAGCGTGACACCCCGTTACACGCAACGACGTATCTAACGATATATCGCCAGGATCACAGATTCTGTAACGCACATCCGGCATCGTTAGCGACGTCGTTGCATGTCACACCAACGAGCGGCCGTTAACGATGGAAAATACTCACCAAATCGTCCGTCGTTCATTTTCAAAAAATTGTTGATTGTTGAGGACGCAGGTTGTTCGTCGTTCCCGAGGCAGCACATATCGCTATGTGTGACACCTCGGGAACGATGAACTGCAGCTTACCTGCGGCCGCCGGCAATGAGGAAGGAAGGAGGTGGGCGGGATGTTACGGCTGCTCATCTCCACCCCTCCGCTTCTATTGGGCGGCCGCTTAGTGACGCCGCTGTGACGACGCACGAACCGACCCCTTAGAAAGGAGGCGATTCGGCGGCCACAGCGACGTTGCTAGGCAGGTAAGTCCGTGTGACGGCTCCTAACGATATTGTGTGCCACGGGCAGCGATTTGCCCATGACGCACAAACGACGGTGACGGGTATGCTCGCTAGCGATATCGCCCCATTTAGATTAGCATGGTGCAACAGAAATCTGGAATCCTGTGACCAATTTAATAGTTTTCCACTGTTAAGTGATGTGATTTTTGCACTCATTTGCCCACTGGGATTCAGTTTCTGTACTTACTGTAACAGATGTGCCCTTCAGCTATTACTAAATGTACAACTTTGTGAAGCATTATACTGTACTTACTATATCTAAACTGATATAATTAACCATGACTGTGTTTAGAATTCCTTGGGGGATTTTCACCCTCTTCCAATTTTCATGGTTCATTCATTTTCTACAAATCCACTGTAAAGTGACATTTATATACTGCTAATAAGGCTAACGCCTTCATACTCACGAGGTGACATAACATGTATTGATACATTGGTATTGGCTCTTACATGTACAAGGCTGTTTATCATTAATCATTTATTTAAAAAAAATAAATAAATAATAAAATTAAAAGCTATTCCAATCAGCATGTCTGTACGGTTTTGGGCAATGGAAATGTACACACACAGTGAATTTTCATCATTCAATGCAATTTCATAGAAAAAATCCGCACATAAGACTAAAAAAAAGTGACATGCTGTGGATTTGAAACTCACACCGCAGGTCAGTTAATCCTGAGTTAAAAAAGACACAGTGGGCAGGAGATTACTATTACTCACATCCACTTTACTTAAACTGTAAGAAAAAGACAACAGAAAAAATTAGCGTAAAAACTCACAATGGGCACACAGCCTAAGGCCTCTTTCACTCGTCCGTTAAAAACCACGCACGTTTTTCACGGACGTGTCAAAAGTTCGTTTTGCCCTCTGTGTGCTGTGTTTATGGCACTACGTGTGTTCTCCGTGTGTTATCCGTGATAACACACGAAGAACGGAAACTTTCTACTCACCTGTCCCTGGTGTCGCTGTCCGTGGTGCTGAACTTTGGTCTCCAGTCCTGCCGACTCCCCGCTGCTGCTGCTGCTTCCGGCCGCAGTGAAGTGAATATTCAATGAGCATAATGAGCGCTGGTCGGCAGCAAGTGACAGCAGCGGCAGAGACAGGAGGGCTGGTGAAGGTGAATAAAGTTTTTTTTTCTTTTTCTCACGGTCACATGTCTTCTCTCCGGTGCGTGTCACACGGAACACATCCGTGTGGTCCGTGTGTGTTACGTGTGGCATGTTTGCGTTCCGTGTGACACCCGTGATGTCGGAGAGAAAACGGACATGTCGGTGTGAGAAACACACGGACACACGTACGTACGGAACGGACACACGTTCTGTGCGCAAATACTTACGTGTGTCCAAAACCATAGGAATACCTAGGTTTACGTGTGTATGTGTCTCCGGTACGTGAGAAAACTGCCAAACACGTACCGGAGACACGTGCATGTGAAGGGGCCCTAAAACATGTTTTCCAAGTCAATCAGTATCAATATTCCAAAAAGATGGAGAATATTCCAAAAATCAGAATTTGAAGGATAATGACGATGTGAGTCCATGTGTACAGGCTCATTCTGATGTCCATGTTGCGCGTATGTGTTGTATCCGTTTTTTTCACGGCTACAGCACATATACATTAAATCAATGGTGCAATTCACACATCCATGGTTTTTCATGGATCGGGTGTCCATGTAAAATACACAGAGACAGCTATTTTCTTTCAGCGGCAAAGATAAAAAAGGGCCAATACCAGTATGAGGGTCTGTAAATAACATATACAGCACAGGTGTAATATCTGTGTGGTATCCATGGGCTATATATGTTTAACATTGCAAAGTATAAGGGAAGCTTTGTAATTTATTTATCCATACCTGCCATAAGGTAAATTTTCACTGTAAGTACGTAAATGTGGCAATCACTACTGAATGCTGAGGTGCATACAATGAAGGATTATATCCTGATTGTTGACAGTGCTGGCATCAGAATGTACTTTGGAGGCGAAGTATGTGCTGATCATGTGGCAATCACCTTGACTCCTATGATGTACAGTATATACCCCAGCCTCTCCTGTGATATATATGCTGCAGTACCTGCGTACTCTGTGATGTTTATGTCCCAGCGACTCTTGTGATGTATATGTCATAATTCTAGCATCTCCTGTGATGTACATGTCACAGCCCCATCTCCTATGTGATGTATATGCTGCAGCTCCTCTAAATAACTCAACATCCATCCATTAATGTCTAAACCGCTGTCAGCAAAAGAGAGTACGTCCCTAAGGGAAAAATGCCAAATTGTGCTCAATTAGCCATTTTCTCTTCCCAATGTCATGTGACTCATTAGTTTTACAAGATCTCAAGTATGAATGGGGAGCAGGTGTATTATATTTGGTGTTATCACTCACATGTGGCGCCCCTGAGGCTTCAGTCGCCACAGAGGTACTGCATCTCAGCCAGAGGTAAGACAGAGGTCACCCACCGGTTGACACAAAACACGAACACTCTCATTTAGCAACACTCCATTAGACCGTGGTTAGGGCCTAATGCAACTAAACTTCTATAGTAGTTAGCATCGTCTGCGAAGCCAGCCTGGGGTTGGAGCCTAGTTAGGGGGAGCAGACTGTAGAAAGGAGAGTTGAGAAGGAGCAGTGGAGGAGTGAAGACCTATGGTCTGGAGCTGGTGGAGCTCGGCACAGGCACAAAAGAGAAGAGGTCCTAGAGCCCACGGGGAGTGCGCCATACCCCCATGGTCTCGTTCCACATACTGTACAGCATATTGGAGTGGAGGGACTTGGCCGCAAACGGAGATCTGGTCCCTAAGCTAGAGGAGAAGAACCAACGTGCTCATCTAGTAAAACCAGAGGCTCAGGATACAGTTGGTGTGACGCCCTGGACAAGCCAGGTAGTCATAGATAGAGACCCGCACAACACCAGTCCCCTCACTAGGGAACACCAGCCAACCATTTAAACCCTAGTCACCTCCCTCAGGGCTGGATGGACACAGCAGGGGGCAGAACCAGGTGGTTGGCCACGCCCACTGAGGAGTTCAGAGAGCCTAAGGCAGGAAAAGCAGTGGAGTTCAGTGCAGGCTAACAAAGAGTCGAAAAAACAAAAAGCCAGCACTAAATGTGCACTTCAGCACTAAAAATTCCAAACTGTACTTATAAAAATTTTGAGATTTTTGGCAAAAAATTGCAATTTCTTGAGCTACCCCGCCACGTCACGGCAAATCTCATTTGGGGCAGTCCTACACTAAAATATTTTTATAAAATGTGCCATACGGCCTCACATATGAATAGTAGAACTGCTCTTAGCAGCACTCACCTGGTCTATTTCAATCCTGTACCCATGACTGAGTCATGGCTGTGGGCGGGACAGGTCCAAGCAAATGCTGCATGAAGTAAATAGCCTGTGGACAGGGCCTGATGACTGAATGTGAACAGTAACCAACCGCCAAAATCTAGACAGGTGGAATACATCCCAAATTGAGGTGCATAGCAAGGTGGGGGTTGCTCTTAGCAGCACTCACCTGGTCTATTTCAATCCTGTACCCATGACTGAGTCATGGCTGTGGGCGGGACAGGTCCAAGCAAATGCTGCATGAAGTAAATAGCCTGTCGACAGGGCCTGATGACTGAATGTGAACAGTCACCAACCGCCAAAATCTAGACACGTGGAATACATCCCAAATTGGGGTGCATAGCAAGGTGGGGGATGGACACACCAGGGGGCGGAGCCAGGCGGTTTGCCACGCCCACCGAGGAGTTCTGAGAACCTGAGGCAGGAAAAGCAGTGGAGTTCAGTGCAGGCTAACAAAGAGTCGAGTTTGAGAGTGCAGATGAGGAGGACAGGTCTGTGTGACAGGCCTGTGACAGACTGACAGGTGCCAGGGTAGGAGCCCTGGTACCTTTGGTTAGGAGGCATACGGATGCCTCTGCCTGCAGGAGCTGGGAAGACGGCTCGGTGGAACCGTGGTGGACCGGGACAGGGTAGTGGCCTGCCGTTACCAACCCGGGGAACCGACTCGGAAACCGGAGCACAAGAGGGGGGTACTCAGACCCTGAAATGAGGTCTAGAAACTACTGGACTGAGTTAATTAACTGATTGCGGTCTGGACTTTAGATCCTTTCCCACCCAAAGTCTCTCATAGAAGACAACAGACCAACGAGGGGGATAAGCAGCCACCGCCACGGCTCAGAGATCCCACAGGTCAGCGTCTGCGGGCAAATGGGCTCTTCCGACATCCATAAGCCGGGGAGCGGACTCCTGACGCTGCAAGCGCAGGTAGTCCAACATCTCAAACAGGTGCAGGAGAAAGGCAGAGACCACCAACCGGGTGGGGGAACCCGACTGCAGCCGGCTGTGGGCACCGACCACCATCACCTTGGTTTACCAGAGACTTGAGTGTTTCATTCTAATAGTCAGTACACCAGTGCCCTCCGGCCGCCCATCTCCCTGCACCGCCAAAGCACTCCCAACGGGTCCCGGGGGTTAACAACTTGCTGCATACCATCTCCCCCGGGTGCCCCTTAACTGCAGCGGTGGTGCCCACCTTCACCACATCCGTCACGAACTTAAAACACGGCTCCGGCCGTACACCTACGTCCCCAAACCGCCAGCCCCTTTTTAGTCGGAGTGACCGCAGGATCCCCGGGTCCGGAGACCCTCGAGCCACCCACTGAAGGTCCGGACCCGAGTGGCTCGGTTGCAGCCGAGCATGGGGCGGCACACTAGTACTGAAGCCAACTCTGCACACGAATCCGCTGGAAGGTGACCATAGAGGGTCAAGGAACAGAGCTTCAAGCTACCCTATAGGGTCCGCGGACACCGGCTCAGGGCACTGTGTGCATAAGCGTGGGACAGGAGGGAGAGAAGTCAGCGCAGGAAGACGACCAGGGAAGGAACATAAGAAGGGTGCATCGGTCTTGAGTTTTGAACTACCTGGGATCAACTGGAGCCCATCACAGTGAAACCCGGCACTCCAAAGGCGGTCACTGACTAGTCGTGTTACCTTGGAACCTGCTACAGTGAGTAAACACCTTGAGACTGCATCCCTGTGTCGTCCCACTATTCACCTGCGCCTCCAGCCCTGCACCCCCACTATCTCCGACTACTACTCCCAACAGCCCTGAGGCCCAGGTTTTCTTGTGAAGAGCTATACCAATCAAGCTGCATCACCATCTGCCAGGAGGCCCCATCCTGCAGCGTCGGCTATCTCTGGCCGAGTACTACAGGTGGCGTCACGAATAACTATCATCATCCCTTGAAAATCATTCAACTCTATATAATGACACTGCCGGGGTCATGAAACCAGGCCTCGCCGCCGCGACATCCCACCCCAAGACAGAGGACCGGCCCGGTAACGAGTGCCTCACGGCCCCGATGCGGGCGTGTCACACACACTCTCTCATACTGGTCACTGGAGGTTCAACATGGCACCTCATGGCAAAGAATTCTCTGAGCTGAGCATCAGAAAAAAAGAATTGTTGCTCTACATAAAGATGGCTTAGGCTATACGTAGATTGCCAACACTCTGAAACTGAGCTGCAGCATAGTGCTAAGACCATACAATAACAGTAAGTTTCCACTCAGAACAAGGCCTACCCATTGTCGACCAAAAAAGTTGATTGCACGTGCTCCAAAGGTTATCTTTTCAAAATAGACAGGTGTGTGCTGACATCATTGCTGCAAAGGTTAAAGAGGTGGCAAAGGGGGGGGGGGTTTCACTGCTCAGACCATACGACGCACACTGCGGCAAATTGGTTTGCATGGCTGTCGTACCAGAAGGAAGCTTCTTCTAAAGATGATACACAAGAAAGCCTGCAAACTGTTTGCTGAAGACAAGCAGACTAAGGACATGGATTACTGGAACCATGTCTTGTGGTCTGATGAGACCAAGAAAAGCTTATTTTGTTAAGATGGTGGTGAAGCCGCATGAGAGCTGCCAGTTCTGGGGAGCTACAGTTCATTCAGGGAACAATGAATGCCAACATGTATTGTGACATAATGAAACAGAGCAAAATCCGCTCCCTTCGTAAATTGGGATGCAGGGCAGTATTCCAACACGATGACCACAAAAATACCTTCAAGAAGGCTGCTGCTTTGCCAAAGAAACTGAGGGTAATGGTGCTTGACTGGCCAAGCATGTCTCCAGACCTAAACCTTATTGAACATCTGTGGGGCATCCTCAAATGGAAGGAAGAGGAACGCAATGTCTCTAACATCCACCAGATCTGGATGTTATCATGGAGGGAGGTGTGAAATAGCATTCTAGTGGCTCCTGTGAAGCTCTAGTGAACTCCATACCCAAGAGAATTAAGGTAGTGCTTGAAAATAATGGTGGCCTCACAAAATGTTGACACTGTGGGCACAATTTGGTTATTTCCAAATAGGGTTCTACTCACTTTCGTTGCCAGCAATTTAGACATTAATTACTGTGTCTTGAGTCATTTAGAGGGCATACCAAATTTACACTGTTATACAATGAAGGGAACACTTAAACAACAGAATGGTATTTTAGTGTTCCCTTTATTTTTTTGAGCATTATATTTTAAAAAATATGATGGGGTGTATTTTCTTTTGTGATATACTGTAGAGCAGAACCAGTGTTTCCTATGTGATGTACACAGCAGTCTCGGTGTCTCCTTTGTGATGTATACACATCAGTCTCAGTGTCTCTTATGTGATGTATACAACAGTCTCGGTGTATCCCATATGAAGTATACAGCAGTCTCCTATCTGATCTATATTTCTGACCTTGATGTGCTTGATAAACGTTATGTGATCAGTGATGAATTTCCCACTTTGAGGAGACATGTAGTGTAGTATACCGTAGTATACCTTTGTGTCCAGAACTTACTGCTGTGAGTTCTTTTCAAAATTCATCTTAGAGTCTACTGTGCTCTAGACCAATACAAATCTGGAAAAGCAGTAGCGAGTAGTATCATCATTACCACCCCACATCACACATCGCACCAATTTTATCACCGGCAAAATGGTGGTGAAAGAGAAACTACGTGGGAAATTCACCAGAGCGATGAGGTATATTGTTTGAAACGATGATATTTCACAATCATATTATTGATATATCATACATACAGAGAGCTGGATATCTATATATATAAAAGAAGTTATATAATGTAAAATATACAGGTGAATAAACTGCAGATGAGTTAATCCTTCATAAGAGCCACAACATTAGGGCATTTCTAGGTAGCAGCATATGGTAGTTCAGATACATCTAAAAATAACGTTTAAATAATGCCTCTAAATGCCTGTCCCAATGCAGAACTACAAATACAGATAACTATGGACATACAGCAATGTTGGTTACTACTAATGTACAAATGGATGTATTCTGATCATGCATATCATAGCACAGGTGACACGTCATATACATGGCAAAAACTAAACATACAACAATCAATAAGCAAATTTCAAGGTGTAAGTGCAATGAGAAACATTACAATATATGAAAAGTAAGTCCAGTGCAATCAATAACAATCATTATCAATGTTTTGCCCAAGCAGTATGCCAGTAGTTGATCAACACCAACAAACGTTTCACATATATAGGTTCCTCAGGGGTTGTGCAATAATAACGATTATAGAGAATTATAGAGAATGATAAAGATTCTTGAGGGTCACTAGAAATTTACTATGGCTGTTACAATATAAAACTACAGTATATCATCTAATGATAGTAATTGACATAACATAGGCTCCATCAATGATCATGACAGACCTTACAGTGTAATATGTTATCACTAGAAATATACCCGATGCTATTGCATCGGGAGTGCGGGGAAATGAACAGCTGTCTTTGCTTAGTGGTGCTGATAGGAGCAGTGGTGAGTGGGGCTGGGGGCATACAGATTTGGTGGGGGGCTGTAGGCATACAGATCTGGTGAGGGGGGCTGTGGGCATACAGTTCTGGTGAGGAAGGCTGGAGGCATAAAGATCTGGTAAGGGGGGCTGGGGGCATACAGTTCTGGTGAGGGGGACTGGGGGCATACAGTTCTGGTGGGGGGGCTAGGGGCATACAGATCTGGTGGGGGGGGCTAGGGGCATACAGTTCTGTGGGGGGGCTAAGGGCATACAGTTCTGGTGGGGGGACTAGGGGCATACAGATCTGATGGAGGGGCTGTTGGCATACAGATCTGGCAGGGGGGCTGGGGGCATACAGATCTGGCGGGGGGGGACTGGGGGCATTCAGATCTGGTGGGGGGGCTGATGTCCCCTGCAGTAATGAGCCCATTGTTTAGTAATGTGCTCCTGCTGGTTCCCTTCTGTCCCATATTATGCAGTGTCTCACCTGTCCTCCGTGCCCGCGGAGCCTCCAGCTGCAGCACACAGACCCCTCTGTGATAGTGTCCAGTGGACGGAGCGGCCGCTGCAGG
Source organism: Anomaloglossus baeobatrachus (assembly GCF_048569485.1). Lineage (NCBI taxonomy): Eukaryota > Metazoa > Chordata > Amphibia > Anura > Aromobatidae > Anomaloglossus > Anomaloglossus baeobatrachus. The sequence continues at coordinate 524,028,196 of NC_134353.1, forward strand.
ATGTTGTCATAGCTTTACGGCAGTTGAATGCTTTACGGCACCACAAAGCATTTAACTGCAGTAAAGCGCTGACTGCAGAAGCAGCGGCGGCCCCGGACAGGTGAGTATACAGCAGTGTGTGTGTCTGTGTTCAGTGTATACATGTGTGCCACCCCGGCGCAGACCGGGGTGCTTGGATCGAGGGTGGTCATGGCTCGAGGGGTCCGGACCTGGGCTCGGCAAACAGTCCAATCCTTGAAAGGGGACTATTTACAGGGGAGACGTTAGTGACGCCACCTGTGGGTTGCGGTTATGGTAGTATCGATGTTGCTACTGGAAGGAGTACCGGGGCAGATGGTGTGGAGCAGCAAGGTGTCAGTCCCTCCACAGGTAGGGAAGGCCCCGGCCTCCGGGGTATTGGTGGGATATTTGGGAGCGCAGGGTGCAGGGGAACCACGGTACTCACTGTGCGTAGTCGTGGTGCTGGATGAGGATTATAAAGCAGACACTCACACTGAAGATAAACCAAAGACTCTATGCATCACAGTCACTACGGGGAGCCCGTCCAGGTGTCTGCTCCCACCGGTGTCACTTGGTAATCCGGAGCTGCCTCTGTGCACAATTTAGTTCTCCGTTGTGGCCCCTTGGCTTGAAGCTGTTTGGGCCCAGCTCACTGTGGATAGTGTAGCTGTGCTCTTGATGGCTAGCACTTGGGATTTTAGTGGGCCGCTTTACTGGTAAGCCCTATCCCCCGCAGTGTGCTGTTGCCTTCAATCTCTGAGCTCCTAGGGAAGTTCATAAAGAGACTCTCCCTCCCAGGTTAATTATTAGGACATTGAATCGGTTCCTGACCTAGAGTCCTATACCCCGTCGTGCTCGGTACTGGTCAGTTCTTTTGGGTTTCTGATGCCGACAGTCCTCCTAGACTATGTCTGTTGCACCCTTTTCCAATGTTTCTGCCACCAGTCCCCGGCTCCTCTGGTCCCGGACCACCGTCTGCGACCCAACCTCGGTCCAACTCTCCGGGAGCTACTACTCCCCAGCTCCTCACTCCTTGAGGTCTCTCACTACTCTTCCTCTAGACTCAACTGGCTCACTTCCCTCCCACCAGCCTGCCTGACCCCCTAGGTGGGTGGCCCTTTTCCAGCTAGACCAACCCACTGGTGTATCTGACAGGTCATGATGTGAGGTGTATTTAGGATTTGTGGTGCTGATGGTAGTGACACCGGTTTCTTAGGAACCTGGAACCATGGGGGTGTAGGCCCTGCACGCTAGGTGACAGGATGCAGTTCCCTGTGGCACCCTGATATACTCAGGGGCGCCACACATGCATGTGCGCTATGTGTGTGTATGTGCTCGGTGTATCCATGTGTGTCTGCTATGCGTGTATATGTGCTCACGCGTGTCTGCTATGTGTGTATATGTGCTTGTGTGTGTGTGCTTGTGTGTGCGTGTGTGTGCCGCGGTGCATGCCGGAATAGGAGGACAGACACAACTGGAGATTATGTATGTAGATGTGAGAAATCATGTCATATCTCATTGCTCTTCTACTGAGAAATAGGAAAATGTAGCATTGGAAAATAATTGGTGAATGTGATCATCACTTATGAGCTTACATTGAAATATAGTTTGTAGAAATTCAATTTTTTCATCATTTACATATAATTAACATTCCTATTTATCCTGTGAGTTACAGAATTCCACTACTGAGGCTTACAGCAAGACAGCATATATTTACATTTGTACATCTATATAGTAATCTATATAACTAGAAATGAGGTTAAAACTATAAAACTAGAGTGAGGTTCAGTGTTTGGTGTTTGTACCAAACACAGACTTTCCAAAAAAAACAAAGTTTGGGTTCTTTACGTATGCAAATTACTCACATGAGCATCGCTGTGCTTGGGTATGCATGGTGGTTAGCCCAGTATGAGCCGCTTGCAGTGTCTAAGCGACTTACTGGGGGTAACAACAACGTGATCGGATGTAGTGTGCACTAAACGAAAAAAAAAAATGGAAAAACCTTCCCACCCACCCCAGATGTGATCTGTTCATGTGGGCAGAGACCTGAACTGCCCACTTAGTGACTTCCGGTAGGGTTCAGGTCAAGTCCGGGTCCCAAATCAAACTTTATCTAAAGTCCGGCTACACCTGCCAAACGAAACTTCCATGGGTCCGTTCATCTCTATATATAACTATGGTACATGCACACGTATGTAAGCAACACCTGCTGACTTAGCAGCCAGTCCTAATGCAAATTTCATGCTTAGCCATATGAGCCAAATAATACAAAAACTATAGGATCTCTTCACATGTTTTTAATGGAGTAAACTCCTCAAGATTATAGTGCCAAGAAAGTAAAAAGCCAGCCATTATGCAAAAAAATGTTGCGTACCTTCCGTATTACCAAATCTTCCATAATGTATTCATGTGCCAAGTGACAACAGCAGTAACATCAACAATATTAAGACACAATGTAATAATACAACTAAACAACAGACTATTTGAGGTCAAAGCTTTCAGTATACTTCGCACCTAAATTTGGCAAAGAGCTGTAATAAATTTACAAGGCTAATGGTTCAAACTTGTTTGGAAAAAATACAGATGTCTTTTAAAGAAAAAAATGTTAATTACACGTTGTATATTTTGGCTTTATTTCTAAGCTCCTGTATGTAAAGTTCGTTTTATTTTGTTAGCATGGGACAATATTTTATTTTATTGCAACGATGAAGCATGTTAATAGAGTCATATGAATAAAATGTGACCAAAATAATAAAATAGAATTTATCTTCTTTCTTGACTAGTACTAAGTAGAGATGATGGGATCAATCTGCGAAGGCATGGGTTTGAATTGAATTTACTGAAAATCGCTGTTTAAGACCCGCAACACACATCCGTTTAATTTGTACGTGTGCGGTACGTATTTGCACGTACCGGAGACACGTACACACGGAGACCCATGTTATTCTATGGTAGATGGCACACACACGTAAAATCACACGGAACGTGTGACCGTGTGGTGAGTACGTGTGTGCGCTTTTCTAAACGGACAACATGTTCGTTTTTGTCCGGCAGCACGCAGGCACGGACCCGCTTTAGTCTATGGGTCCGTGCCTGCACGTACCGCACATGGAGTATGTCCGTGTTCCGCACTTTTCGTGTGTGTGCGTTTTTACACTAGCGATCTTATTTTTTGTTTTTTTTAAATTAAATTCAGTATACTTACCTTTTTTTCTGCAGTTCTCAGTCATACTTACATTGGCGCTCGTTTTTTTTCTTCCCCCGGCTCATACCGCTCCCCGATCACCAGCGCGGCTAGGCGTGTTTTTTTTTTCTAATAAAGGATTGTTCGGGTGTGTGTGTTTATTTACTGTAATTTACAGATTAATCATGGAAGGTATCTCGGGGAGATGCCTGACATGATTAATCTAGGACTTATTGGCAGCTATGGGCTGCCAAAAACTCCTTATTACCCCGATTTGCCAACGCAACAGGGCAAATCGGGAAGAGCCGGGTACAGTCCCAGAACTGTCGCATATAATGTATGCGGCAATTCTGGGCGGCTGCTGACTGATATTGTTAGGCTGGGGGCTCCCCATAACGTGGAGCTCCCCATCCTGAGAATACCAGCCTGCAGCCGTATGGCTTTATCTGGCTGGTATTAAAATTGGGGGGGAACACACGCCGTTTTTTTAAATTATTTATTTATTTATTTTACTGCACAGTATAGACACGCCCACCGGCTGCTGTGATTTGGTGCAGTGAGACAGCTGTCACTCAGCGTGGGGGGCGTGTCTGCAATCCATCACAGGCGCCTGTGGGTGGGGAAAGCAGGGAATAAGAGATTGATTAATGAGCGGCCGGCATATTCAAAGTAAATGTTGCCGCGTATTCTCTGCACAGCTGTTCCTCGCCGCGCTGGTGATCGGAGAGCGGTAAGTATGAGAGAGGGCTGCTCACTTCAGTCACTCGGGGGATTAGCGGTCACTGGTGAATCCTTCACAGGTGACCGCTAATCTGTACGCGGCACACAGACAGAGCCGCGGCATGACAATGAAGTCAGGTGAAGTTCACCCGAGTTCATTCTCATCGCGCAACTCTGTCTGCTGTCAGCCGACATGTATCAACGACATTGTGCAACACACAAACGGACATTCCACACGGACATTCCACGTACACATACACGGGCATTTTAAACACAAACACGGACATTTTACACGTACACACGGCTCGCATACGCCATCACACGGATGCCATACGTACCGGAGAAACGCCCCAAAAAAACGGAACACGGACCCAAAAAACGGACCGTGTCACACGGACTTTTTTTTGCGGAAGTGTGTTTTAGGCCTAAAGGGAACCTGTCAGGTCCAATATGGACCCAGAACCACGAGCAGTTCTGGGTTCATATCTCTAATCCCTGCCTAACCGTCCCTGTATACACTAGCATAGATAAAGGGATCTTTAGAAATAGTGTTTCTAAAGATCTTTTATCATATGCTAGTCAGCAAGGGGACTAGTCCCCTAGGCATTACTTCCCTTGCTAGTCAGCTCCATTAGCATGTTAGTACACCCCTGTGGGTGTGCTAACATGCTAATGAATACACAGCATCAAAGGATAATCTCACTCACCTCTCTGCTGTCATCGCCGCCTGACGCTGGATTTTTGGCTCAGTGCGCATGATCTCAGACTTCCGGTCATGCGCACTACTTCAGTTTGAAGCCAGGACGCTTACACCCGGCTTCATAGTGCACATGACTGAAACTTTGGGGTCATGCGCCCTGAGCCGAAATCCAGTGTCGGGCGGGGATGGCAGCGGAGATGTGAGTGAGACCATCCTCTGATACTGTACATTCATTAGCATGTTAGCACGCCCACAGGGACGTACTAACATGCTAATGGAGCCAACTAGCAAGGGAAGACACCCTTGGGACTAGTCCCAGGCTCATTAGCATACGATACAAGATCTTTAGAAATACTTTTTCTAAAGATTTCTTTATCTATGGTAGTGTATACAGTGACGGTTAGGCAGGGATTAGCAATATGCACCCAGAACTGTTCGTGGTTCTGGGTCCATATTGGACCTGACAGGTTCCATTTAAAGAGAATTCAAACACTTTGAGATTCGATTTGTGGTTCGCAAAAACAAACAAAAAATTGCAAAGCACCATTTCATACACTGCATATCAGTGGACTAATGTGTTTCTGTGCGAATATTGGCGCCTCCCCATAATGCCCTGCAGCTATGACATTTAGCTGATTATCATACCGTGTACAGTGGTGGTCAGTGGGGTTCTCACTGTCCTATAGATTATAAGCTTTTATGGTCAGTGGGGTTCCCTCTCTCCTGTAGAGTGTAAGCTCTTTGGGGTACTTCTCACATAGCGAGATCTCTAGCGATGTTGCTGCTGAGTCACAGGTTTTGTGATGTACCAGTGACCTCATCAGCGATCTCGCTGTGTGTGACACTAAGGCTGCTTTCACACATCAGTTTTTTGGCATCAGGCACGATCCGGCGAAAAAACAGATCAGTTGCATCAGTTTTTTCCATCAGTTCCTTCAGTTTTTTGACAGATCGGTGTGATACTGAGCATGCTCAGTTAAAAAAAAACGGATCCGGTGGCCGGATCCGTTTTTTTGGCGCATTACGCTGGATCCGGCGTCCATAGGCTTCCATTATAAAACACGCCGTGCAGCGCCGGATCCGGCGAGATCGTTTGTTTTTTTTTGCCGGACACAAAAACGTTCACTTCAACGTTTCATCCGGCCGCTGGACAAGTAAATTTTGCCGGATAAAACGCAAGGCCATCCGGCACAATCCGGCACTAATGAAAGTCTATGGGGGAAAAACGGATCCGGCGGCAACAGACGCCGGATCCGTTTTTTCATGTTTTTGCCGGATTGTGCTTGATGGCAAAAAACTGATGTGTGAAAGCAGCCTAAGCAGCGACCTGGCCCCTGCTGTGAAATCGCTGATCGTTACACTATTCTGGTTCATTTTTTGCTTGTCGGGCTCCCGCAGGGCGGCACGCATCGGTGTGTTTGACACCTTACCCAATGACCTCGTTCGCGACTCACGTAGTCGTGCATCTTCGTTGTTTTCCACGCCCTCTCTGTTTCAATTGGTGATCGCTACTGCGTTCGGATTGGCTGCTTCCATCCTCTGTTCTGGCTTGTAGATTGCAGTACATTTCAGAGGGCTGAATTCACTTGTCCCTGACCGCGTGTAGCAGCAGATCGTAATACAGTCCATTCTGCATCGGGACTGTAAGACAGACAAGGATGGAGAAGGATGGAAGAGCTATTATGTTGCCTTCTCTAAAGGCAAGGCCGCCCAGTCACAACGCAGTTACGACCACCAATCAGAGCAGAGGGGGCGCGGAAAAGGCAATGTAGTTGCACGCCTATGTTACTAATCAAGATTTGAATCGTGCTAAGTGACAGGGTCCCAGTGACCGCCGTATCGTTGCTGCGTTGTTGGGAAGATCTGACTGTTTGACAGCTCACTAGCGACCCTGTAGCGACATATCAGCGATCCTGACCGGGTCGTATCGTGGTCGGAATCGCTGGTACGTTGTTTAGTGTGATGGTACTTTTATAGTCAGTGTGGTCCTCTCTCCCCTGCAGTGTGTAAGCTTTTATGGTCAGTGAGTGTTACGGTTGCTGCGAGCACTGGAGACTATGTCCAGATTTCTTGCTACTGCACATGTGCAAGCGCTGGAGACTAAGTCCAGATTTCTTGCTACTGCACATGTGCGAGCGCTGGAGACTAAGTCCAGATTTCTTGCTACTGCACATGTGCGAGCGCTGGAGACTAAGTCCAGATTTCTTGCTACTGCACATGTGCGAGCGCCGGAGACTAAGTCCAATCTTGGAGCCATTGCACATGTGCGGGTGACATCATCGCTGACACGAGGTCACATGTCTCTGACACCTTCTATGTCGATTGGTCGCTGGTCATGTGCTTGTGACGTCTTGCTCGGTGATAGGCCGTTGTTCTGGCAGCGGATTGGCTCTGGTGTCCTCCATCTTGGATGAGGCACAGAGTCTATATAAGACCCTGACACACGCCGCATGGTGCTCAGTCCTCTTGGTTCATGCATATGAGTAGACGCTCTGTGCGCGTTCCTCTAGGCATTCCTCTGTCTATGCTAGGTGAGCGCTACCGGCAGGGTAGCATTCTTATACCTTACAGCTTCGGCTGCTGTCCGTATCCTTACCTCTTAGGGGAGCGGACATAGGCAGGTGCCTGAGGCACATGGTCTGGCTGGGCCTTGTCATTCTACTCGTAGGTGGACGTTGCCGCTAGGGTAACGTTCCTTATACTGCGTCTGGCAGTTGTTCGTATCCTCGCACACTAGGGGAGCGAACAGAGGTAGGAGCTTTGTGCGGCTTACGCTGCTGTTCGTCTCTTTTGCACCACTAGAAGAGCGGACCTAGGCAGGTGCCATATCTAGTGGTTCGTGTCCTCGCACACTAGTGGAGCGAACGCAGGTAGGAGCTTTGTGCGGCTTACGCTGCTGTTCGTCTCTTTTGCACCACTAGAAGAGCGGACCTAGGTAGGTGCCATTTCGCACACATTGCCTTTGTCTCTGTGATTATTAACAGAGATCATTCCACACACCCTCCAAGTAAGGGAGGAATTGCTTTACTTTCTTATTATATCCTTCTGTGAGTTAACAGAGGTATTGCACTCTGCCATAGTCTGCAGCAAAGTCTTTGCACGGTGGACCCTGACTGTCTGATACTCCTTTCGGTTATTATCAGACAGCCCCCCGTAACAGTGAGGTCCGCTCTGTCTCTGTCCTGCAGAGTTTAAGTTTTTATGATCAGCTGGGTCCTCTCCCGTGTAGCTTGTAAGCACTTATGGTCAGTGAGGTCCACTCTCTCTGATTTGTAGTGTTTAAGCTCTAATGATCAGAAGGGTTCTTTCTCTTTCCCATAGTGTAAGCTGTTATTGTCAGTGGGGTCCTCTCTCTCCTTTTGAGTGTAAGCTGTTATAGTCATCAGAGTCCTCTTTCTATCCTGTAGAGGGCAAGCTGTTATTGTCAATGGGTTCCTCTCTCTCTCTCTCTCTCTCTTTCTCGCTCTCTATCTTTCTTCTCTAGAGTGTAAGCTCATAATGAGTGGGGTTCTCTCTCTCCTATAGTGTGTAAGCTCTTATGGTCAGTGGGGTCCTCTCTCTCCTGTAGAATGTAAACTCTTATGGTCAGTGGGGTCCTCTCTCTCCTGTAGAATGTAAACTCTTAAGGTCAGTGGAGTCCTCTCTCTTCCGTAGAGTGTAAGCTCTTATGGTGAGTCAGGTCCTCTCTCCTGTAGAGTGTAAGCTCTTATGATCAGCAGTTTCCTCTCTCTTCTGTAGAACGGTCAGTGAGCTCTTATGATCAGCATAGTCCTCTCTCTCTATCTCCGGTAGAGTGTAATCTCTTATGGTCAGTGGGGTCCTCTCTCTCCTGTAGAGTATAAGCTCTTATGATCAGCAGGGTATTATCACTCCTGTAGAGTGTAAGCTCTTATAGTCAGCAGGATCCTCACTCTCACTCCTATAGAGTGTAAGCTGATATTGTCAGAGGGCTCCTCTCGCTCCTGTATAGTGTAAGCTCTTATAATCAGCAGGGTCCTCTCTCTCCTGTAGAGTGTAAGCTCTGATGATCAGCAGGGTCCTCACTCTTGACTCGCCCGCCCCAGGGCCTTGGGTGACTCGGTGTTGGGCCGGACTAGTCCGGGGTAGTCAGCGGTGGCGGGACCCGACTCCGTGACCCTGGTGGAGTCAATTAAAATGTGGCGGTATGGGCGTAGATGATGATAAAGATTATATAAGATTCGTGACGCCACCTGTGGTAATTTGCAGCTATAGAGCCGAAGCTGCTGGAAGGGACCTCTGGGGCTTTGGTACTTGGTACAGTCTATGGTGTTTGTTGATGAGGTGCAGGATAAAGCAGACGACACAGGGCTTGCAGTTAAGATGTTTACTCACTGTTCAGTTTCAATCCTGCAGCTGACCGGTTACCCATGGAATGCCAAGATCCGCTGTCAGGGACCTCCGCTGATCACGGATAGTTCACGGCTCAGTACCGGTGCACCCCTCTGTGTGTCCTTTCTGGCTGTCTCTTTAGCGCTAAACTGTACTAGACTGTCTTGCGCCTCCACCACAGGGCCTATACAAAGGTAGCTGACCTCAGTCGTATCTTGCTCCCCTTCACCGGTGGTCTGTAGCGGGTTGCGGCCTTGGGCGCCTGCAACGATCTCCCAATCCTTCGGTTTCACTAAAAGTAATGTCTTTTTTTTTTCAGTCTAGGGACCGTCTCTGTGTTGCCGATACCTCCACCCGGTATTCTAGTGGAACAGGTCCACGGGACGTTCGTACTTCCGTGGCACCCTGGAATCCCTTCAATCAGTGTCACCTGGGCCTAGCAAGATCCCAGGATCTCCACCAGGAACCTCCTTCTGTCTCTGTCTGTCTAACCGCTGTCCTCTCCTGATAGCCCACCTCCTCACTCCTCTACTCCTTCTCACTCACTGTCTGAACTTGAACTTACTGGTTCCCCTTTCTACTCCCTGACCCCTCCCCCACCCTTCCCTGGCTAGGCCCCACCCCTCACCGTTGGGACAATGGAAGGGACTTACGGCCCCATGACCGGATCATCAATGGGGGTTACTGCCTCAATGCCTGACCCGGTGTATGTCTACCAATTGCTGTGTGCAGGTTTTGTCTGTGAACGGTAGATGACCCCATTCTTATCCGTGATGGGATACCATACCTCTGGGTGAGGTGCAGTATCTCTATGGTGACGGAAGTCTCAGGGGCGCCATACTCTCTCTTCTGTAGAGTGTAAGCTCCTATGATCAGCAGGATCCTCACTCTCTCTAGTGTAGAGTGTAAGCTCTTATTTTCAGAGGGCTCATCTCTCTCTCTTCTGTAGAGGGTAAGCTCTTATGGTCAGTTGAGTCTTCTCTCTTCTGTAGAGTGTTAGCTCTTATGGTCAGTGGGATTCTCTCTTTTTCTGTCCTGTAGTGTGTAAACGCTTTGTTTTGGCACACTGCAAATCGCATCTCTAAATGTTCACATTTGTTTGAAAGAGCAAATTTTAATCAAATTCAATCTTCCATGGATAAATCTACTTATCTCTAGTCACCATGTTTTTGCTAGCCCACTCTGAGAACAGCTTCACATAGTGGCAGAGACACTATTTCCAGTGTTATTTCATTAACTGAGCTTCTTGCTGAAGTTTTAAAGATTACTATTTTATTTGCTGCAGATTTAGCAGTTCTCTGAATGCTGGGCTCTGTATAACCCCGCTCACACCACTGATTAACAGCTTTCTGTGTACACTGTTTATAGGCAAAAAGCTGCCAATCAGTGGTGGGGGTGGGGTTACACAGCTCATGAATTTGGAGGACTACATGGCAGCAGGTTTACTAGCCCTCAAGTTGTAATCTCCTGCTGATAAAATAGTGATTTTAGCAAATCTACAGTTAAGCTGGGTTCACACTAAACGACAGCGACAACGACGTCGCTGTTACGTCACCATTTTCGGTGACGTAACAGCGACCTTGTAAGTCGCTGTTATGATCGCTGCTTAGCTGTCAAACACAGCAGAAGCAGCGATCATAAGGTCGCTGTGCTACATGTTCAGAGAGCAGGGAGCCGCGCTTAGCGCTGGCTCCTTGCTCTCCTGCAGCACACATCGGGTTAATTAACCCGATGTGTGCTGCAGCTACATGTCACAGTTCAGAGAGCAGGGAGCCGCGCTTAGCGCTGGCTCCTTGCTCTCCTGCAGCACACATCGGGTTAATTAACCCGATGTGTGCTGCAGCTACATGTCACAGTTCAGAGAGCAGGGAGCCGCGCGCACTGCTTAGCGCTGGCTCCTTGCTCTCCTTGCTACAGTATACATCGGGTTAATTACCCGATGCATACTGCAGCCACATGTCACAGTGCAGGAGCCGGCACTGGCAGCAAGAGCGGAGGCTGGTAACCAGCGTAAACATCGGGTAACCAGGGAAAGGGCTTCCCTTGGTTACCCGATGTTTACGCTGGTTACAGCTTACCGCAGCTGCCAGTGCCGGCTCCTGCTCGCTTCATTTCGTCGCTCTCTCGCTGTCACACACAGCGATGTGTGTGTCACAGCGGGAGAGTGACGACCAAAAAATGAAACTGGACATTCAGCAACGACCGGCGACCTCACAGCAGGGGCCAGGTCGTTGCTGCATGTCACACACAGCGACAGCGACGTCGCTGCAACGTCACAGAAAATGGTGACGTAGCAGCGACGTCGTTGTCGTCGTCGTTATGTGTGACACCAGCTTAAGTGATACAATCAATCAGGGTCTCTGTCTCTACATTATGCTACCCTCAGAAAACTAGTGACAGATTCACTTTTACGCTATGGTAGAGGTAGCAATATAATCAGCACAGAATGTTGGACTAACATAAGAAGTACACGTTAACCTATTTTTTACAAGAGATATATTTTGTTTGGAAGCTTTTGATTGATATTGATATTGATATTCTATACAGGGAATGGAAACTTATAGAATACTTATATTTATTCATTCTTTTGTATCTACTCTTGTGCTTGGCTCCCAAAACTGTACCAAAAAATTACATTAGTGACTCTGGCATCGAATGAAGCATGGAATAATATTTTTGTTGGATTCCATTATATTCAGTTAGACAAACCTTTGTAAAGTATTGGAGCTGTATGAACATTCAGTTGGACTTCATAGACCTCTATTTGTACTATATAATGGTTGAAATATATAGAGAGCCATTCATGAGGCCTACTAACTTTTTCTGTGTCTTCCCCAAGTTTCCATACAATAGAGCAGGAATATTTCTAGCTAAGTCTAGCTATTATGAATAGTATTTATCTGCCAGAATTACTGATACCCCCTCCTTGCTTCTGCTCACCGAACCCCATACACCAGTTAGGGCAGTAATGCCCGGTTGGCGGCCCTGGCATGACGTCATTATAACACATACATGTCCGCGCAAAGTGAACTGCATGTGGCCCTGTCCCCTGTACTATAATGCTGCCGGCTGACACTGTCTCCACCTGTAAATGTGTCAGTGCCGGCCCGACGGCATCACAGTACAGGAGACACGGCCGTGCGCAGTTCACTGTACATGGTCATGTGTGTGTTATAATGACATTATGCCGCAGGCGGCCGGCCCTATACAGCAGCTAGGAGAGCAGCCTGGGGGGCAATTGCCCGCCTGCCCCCCGGGCCAGCCAGCTCCTGCTGATAGTTAAGGCAAAGCAAAAATGATTTGAAGCAGAAATGCTGATATAGTGTCCATTTTAAATATTAATAGGCAAATCTGATTTTTCATTTTAAACACTATAACATCTGGGAACTAAAAAAGGCATGCAATAAAAAAAATGGACCATATTATAGCTGTAAAACAAATCTAGTTAAAATGTCCTAAGGGAAGAAGGGTTCAGAAGATGTCTGAATGTGAGCTGGGAACAGATGGAAACTTGATACCTGCTTCATGAGAAACTGCCCTTTCTTTACTGGGTCTATTACAACTTGTGGAAGATTTGTAAAACGATGGTTTTACTTTATTATTGTTTATCAACATGCCTCCTTCAGAGAGGAAAAGGACTTGAACTCTTGTGCCGCCTATTGGAAGTAGCAATTCTAGAAGTCAATATCGATCCTTTAACGAGTCTTGCCATATGACTTAGGATAAAAGCCAAACCAGAATCTCAATTTGCAGACATGGTTATTATAATTGTAATTTATTATTTTATCGCGCATTGGATAATACAGGGACCTACACATTGTCTGTCATGGAATGGGTGATTGATATAAAGTGCTTTTAAACAACCTAAAACCTATGAGCTATGCAGTGTAGTTCCTTTCAATGTTCATATCCTGCTGCCGGACGTTGTAACAGCTGATTGGTTTTGGTGTCAGTAAAATGCCCTTGTAAACATGATGGCCTAACCTTATGATAGGTATGGTGGGGGTTAGCATTGTTGCCTGGGTTCAATTTCCACCAATGAGAACAACTGCAAGAACCTTATTTTTGTGTGGGTTTACTCCCATACGCTATAGGCATTCTGCTAGGGAATTCAGAATTTGAGTGCCAATGGAGCCAATGATGATAATGTCGATAAATCTCACCAAGGACAACATTTGCAAGGAGTTTGTATGTTCTCCCCGTATTTGTGTGGGTTTTTTCTGGGTTCTCCGGTTTACTCCCACACTCCAAAAACATACAGCTAGGGAATTTAGGTTGTGAGCCCCAGTGGGGACAGTGATTATCACATCTGTAATGTCCTACGGTATTAATGGCACTATATAAGTGAATAAAATAAAATAAGTAAAAACAAAATAAAAAGTTGTACAATATGATGTGATAAACAAGCAAGCATAATAAATAAAAAGTTACCAATAGCTCTTGAATATACATTTCCTTTAATGGGCAAATTGGTCTGTTTCCATAATCTACCATACTGAAAAAAGCTGTGTTGACATATTTTGTGCCAAATTTTTCATTATGGTGTGACATTTCATAATGATAAAGTAAAAGAGTGGGCTTGATTACACTATGATTGGACCCCACTTCGCCATTTTTGATAACTGTAGGACAAGTTTTCAGTTTACTGCTATTATTGTGTATAAATGCTGTAAGTTAGTCAAGGCCCAGCATTTGATTGGCATACCAGCCCGTCTGCATTACCAACATGCCCAATGTGGCCTCAGTTTACACTCTTAGTTAAAAAACTTATTTCAACTGAGATCTAATACATTTCTAGATATGGTCACATGGGGTATATTGGCTGTGGAAATTCCACAACAAATTCATAGAACTGCAAGTGTGAAAAAAGTTGCAAAGTAAGAATTGTTGTGTCCCATGAATGGGAACAACGTGTTTGTATATATTTCTTGCATTGCATATTTTTCCTCCTATCAGGAAATTCCTTTACTGTTACTAGGTAGATTTAGACTGCATGAAGTTTGTCCCTATGTACCTCCCTTAGTTGGCTTCTGTATAGAAAGCTCCTCCCTTCTCCTTCAGTTTAGTCTAGAGAGGAACCATTGCTGAAGACATGTCTAAAACCCCGTACAGATTATTCCTTTTCACCTGCCTTTACTTTGTACTTAATACAAGATTCTAGAAGAAAACTACAGCGTTTCTCCTTGTCTTTCTGCAAGTCATCGTTGGGCTGAGTTAAAGCTATCTGTGGATGCCGGTAGAGTGAGTAAAATCATACAGTTATCTAAGGGACTGATAATTAGAGCGGTTGGATTCATTGCTACCAGGAAGAGACAGAATAAGAATTCTTTTAGAAATACAAATAATAGAATATTTTTATCAACTGACAAATGTAAAGTGAATGAACAAAAGAGGAATCAATATCCAATCAACAGTTTATGTGACCACCCTTTACCTTCAAAGCAGCATCATTTCTTCTAGGTACACTTGTACACAGTATTTGAAGGATCTCCAAACAGCTTGGAGAACTAACCACAGATCTTCTGTGGATACTGACTTGTACAGCTCCGTATGTCTCTTTATGTAATCCTACACGGGCACAATAATGTTGAGATCAGGGCTCTGGTGGGGCCATCTCATCACTTCCAGGACTTCTTGTCCATCTTTGCACTATAGATAGTTCTTAATGACATTGGCTGCACACTTGTGGTCTTTGCCCTGTTGCAGAATAAATTTGGAGTCAATCAGACCCCTCCTTGATGGTATCTGCAGCAACTGCTGTGGTTTCATCATTGTGGTTTCCACTGGGTAAAAGATGTTGCTGTACGGCCAACTTCTCCCTTTGCATTACAATGGGTGAGATCAAGGGCGAATATCTGCAGTGTAAATTTATATGCCTCAGATCTGTAATGCCGGTCTGTGTGTTTTATCCACAGTAACAGACACACAAGGAAAACAAACTACAGTGGATTTACCTCTGGATTTCTTTACTATAGTGGATTCTGCTGGAAAAAAAATCATTCTGGGTAGACAAAACATTGAAGAGGCAAGCAGAACAGAATCAGAGCAAATTCCATTCACTGACATGTAAACTTAAGGGTGCTTTACATGCTGCGACATTGCTAGCGATTGCTCACGATGTCGCGAGCGTTAGCACCCACCCCTGTCGTTGGTGCGATATGTGGTGATCGCTCCCATAGTGAACATTATCGCTACGGCAGCGCCACACGTACATACCTGTTGAGCGACGTCGCTGTTGATGCCGAACAATCCCTCCTTCAAGGGGGAGGTGCGTTTGGCGTCACAGCGACGTCACAGCGGCGTTACTAAGAGGCCGCCCAATAGCAAAGGAGGGGAGGAGATGAGCGGTCGTAACATCCCGCCCACCTCGTTCCTTCCTCATTGCCGTTGGACGGCAGGTAAGGAGATGTTCGTCGTTCCTGCGGTGTCACACGTAGCGATGTGTGGTGCCACAGGAACGACGAACAACCTCGCTACTGACCAGACAACGATTTTTGGTAAATGAACGACGTGTCACAGACCAACAATTTTTAACTCTTTTGCGATCGTTTAAGGCCGCTCATAGGTGTCACACGCTGCGATGTCGCTAATGACGCCGGATGTGCGTCACAAACACCATGAGCCCGATGATATATCATTAGCGATGTCGCAGCGTGTAAAGCCCCTTTAAAATTATAAGCACCAATTGTATTAGAAAATTGGATGAATTTTAATAATACAATAAATATGTTATTTATATAAAATGATAAAGCTCCAAAAAATATTGCTCCTGTTAGACCAGTTTAAAAAGTTTTTGAGGCCTTTTTCCAGTTTGCAACTTATAAATGAAGTGAAACAAAACGTCTTTTAAAATTTGAATATAATAATAAATAATATAGCAGATAACTATATTAGGTTGGGTTGGAATGTGTTTTCTATGAGTTTAAGTGACTTTTACTTTAGACCCATGTATGAATCAGGGCTTCCTTAGATGATCTATAGTACAGACAGTGTAATGCATTCACTATAATGTACTAATCCAAGCGATTGTGGAGATTTGTAGCAGGAATGGCTGCAGAGCTCCCAAATACAAGTAGGTGGCACCATCAGTAGCACCCTGCAGCCTCTCTACATACATCTGCAGTAGTGGGAAACAGGCAACCACTACAAAGCCCAGGCAATGAGCGTGTGGTGAAGCGTGAGGCTGCCTTTATTCAAACTGCGGAGAGACGCAAATAAAATTGTTCAAGATGCAGCAGATAGACATCAAAGACCACACTACATCGAAGTCAGCACACTGAAGACATTAACACTACATCACAGCCAAGGATAAGGAGCCTTGAAGTTGCCTTTGCAAAGCAGACTCAACTCTCTCCTTAAATACCCCTGAAAGGTCATTTTGTAAATGTTTTCATTGATTTTGCAAAAGTATCTAGTGAGCAAGCATGCTTTTACTGCTTAATACTTGATCGAGCATGCGCCTCAAGTGCCGAGTTTAACGGAATTCAATGGGAAACTCAAGCATTTTGAAACTCAGATGCTCGAAGCTCGATCGAGTAACGCGCAGTGGCGAACACCCTCCCTCATCACCAAACGGAACCTCAATCAGTACCTGGAAAGGCCAAATATATTTTAAAGGGGTTTTCCTCTTTCAATTTCTTTTAATTTACAACTTCAAGGTGGCCATGCATCTTTTCCACTACTCAAGTGATTGGGTACAAGCTGCAGCAGTGATAGTGTCAACATCTCTGCAGCCAATCACTGCATTGAGCTGCTCTGTCAATGTAGATGGCAAATATTGCTGTTATCGCTATACGACACCAATACCAGGCGACTCCACATTTGTCAGTATGGTAGTGTATTCCTCCATTCTTGTTATGGTGACTATCCACATGTCATTTTCTCTGATCTTTTCTGGTTACCCTTTCTTCTTTTTTTTCTATTCTTTTGTCTTTCTGCTCTAGACTTCCCCATTACTTCTGCATCTTGTCATATACCTTCATTTACCCATTGCACTATACTATAGTTTTTGGTTTTTGCTTAAAGGAACCTGTCACCAGATTTTTCCCTATTCAACCAAAAATACCACCTTCTGCAGCTGCTGGGCTGCATTCTATGAAGGTGCACCTTGTTGCTGACCCCCTTTTCAGACCTCCAAAACAACTTTATAAAATATTACCTTTTCATATGCAAATTAGTTTGGTTGGCCAGATGGGCGAGCTCTATTTTGCCTTCTGTCCCCCTTCCTGCCGCTGTTCACCGTCCTCCAGTCTTGATTTGCATGGATGACGACGGCCCCGTCATCCTCCACGCTGATGCCGAAGTCTCGCGAAGGCGCAGTTAGCAGAGGCCACTATCGCGGGCCTGAGCAGAATCTATCCCTCGCGTGCACCGGTGATGTATTTTTGCAGGTGCGAGATTATGGGTAGCGCTGTGCATGACCCCACCAGCGCCATCCTCGTACCCGCCCATAATCTCGCGCCTGCACATTTAGCTCACCGGCGCAAACGCAGGCAGCTTTGTTTTCTGCTCTGCCCCCGATATGGCAGAGCAGCATGCGCGAGCCAACCTAACTGCAGAGGCACGAGATTTGAAAATTCGAAGAGGATGAGGATGATGACAGAGGCTTCATCACATCAATCAAAAAAAGAGGATGGCAATCAGCGGCAGGAGGGAGGACAGGAGCAGAAAATGAGCCCGCCCATCTGGCCAACACAGGTAATTAGCATACCTAATGGCCAAGTTTTATAAAGTTATTTTTGGGGTCTGGAAGGGGAGTCAGGGCCAAGGTGCAACTTCATAGAATGCAGCCCAGGAGCTGCAGAAGGTGATTTTTTTAGGTTAATAGGGAAAAATCTGGTGACAGGTTCCCTTTAAACATATTTAATTTAGTTCCCTTTAAACATATTGTATGGTTCTCACGGAACTACATTTTAAAATATGTGGCGTTCATGGCTCTCTCAGACAAAAAGGTTCCGGACCCCTGCATTAGACTGTTGGAAGCCATCTCTAGTTGAGGGTTATCATAAACTTAGTTCCTAAATCTAATAAAACAAATTGCCCAATATTGATGCGTGCTTGTGGAATGAGTAG
This sequence comes from Anomaloglossus baeobatrachus, assembly GCF_048569485.1. NCBI lineage: Eukaryota > Metazoa > Chordata > Amphibia > Anura > Aromobatidae > Anomaloglossus > Anomaloglossus baeobatrachus. The sequence goes on from NC_134353.1 coordinate 524,046,222, forward strand.
GAAGGAAATGTGGCTCTGAACCTTAGTGACTATTGAAGCAGAAGCTCCAGTTGTTAGAAGGGCTTCTTAGTTGTGGCCATAACTGTAGCAAACTTTTTCCTCTCACAATAACCGCTAATTTAATTTTTGGTCCCAACATTGTTATTTCCAACTAGGAAAAATGTGTTCCATTGGCTGAAACGTTCTGCTATTCAATAACTTGACTATTGTGCCAGAATTTCATTGCATGGTAACTAAGTGTGCAAATTTCCGAATTAATCTAGAAATCAAATAATTTTCCAATTGTTAAATATTTACCAGTCACATTGTAGTGGTATATTAAAAAAGTATCATTTCTTTACTGATGCTTTATGTTAGTAATGAGAGACAGACATAATAGATCATAAGTTAATTAACGGACTGTCAACATCAAAACGTTCCCAATCTAACATCTGTGAAGTGTTAGCAAACTCATAACCTTTTATAATGACTGATGTGACACATGTAGAATTGACTTGTGAACTAGTAAAAAGTGAATGACCTTACCTGGTCTATTCCTCTACTTAGAGATCCACGTTGCAATATTTCAACCCAAGGAATCAAGCCAAAAAAGAAAAACCTCAGTAGATCTTTTTTTCCAAATCCCTAAAGAAAAACTGTCTCCCAATTCCGTCACTGAGAAACAGATCCACAAACTACTTGGAACATCATGGTAGAGCATAAAGCAGAGGAGAACAAGGAGAGAATAGTTATTGGTAATGTAGATTCTCCAAATTCTAGGTCACTACTAAAAAGATGTGGCACTGCCAAGTGTGATTGTGTATCTGGCCAGGATGGGTCGAAGGATAAGGTAAGACCCAACTTCTTTCTTCTTTGCTTTTCCTTCTTTCCTTTAAAATAAGGAATTTCTTTCAGTCCAGGTTTAGTAGAGATTGTGCTGCCAACCCTGGGATTAGGGAGTGTGGGATGATAGCACAGAGGCTGCCTGTGCTGTAATGTCTGGGGTGTGTGGAAAGCTTCTCACTCAGAATGCGAGTCCCACCTATGTCACTCCCACTCTGTGTGTACTCCCAGGCTCAGCCTCCACCTCTTGAAAATCTTATGAATGAAGAGGCTTATGACATTTGTTATCGCTGGCCCGGGGGCTATTTAAATAGTGGTGGCACGTTTGAAACACAGCATAGCAAGTCTGCTAAGCACTGCACTGCTAGATGCATTGTGTGACAGCGACATATCCTTCATTCTGTCACTGTTGGGTTTCTGAAAAATGTATCACTCCTTTCACTACTTGTAATGCCCCTTTCACACATCAGTTTTTTGCCGTCAGTCACAATCCGTTGAATTTTGAAAAAAAAAACGGATCCGGCGACTGATGCCGCTGGATCCGTTTTTTTCTCATCGACTTGTACTAGCGATGGATTGCGACGGATGGCCTTACGTTTCATACATCGTTCAATCCGTCAAAAATTGTTTGTCCGACCAACGGAGATTACGTTCAAAGTAACGTTTTTTGTCTACGTCGAAAAATTGGACAGCGATGAATCCATCGTCCGTCGTTTGGTAGAATGGAAGCCTATGGGCGCAGGATTTGTCGTAATCCGCTAAATGACGGAATCCATCAACAGATTCCTTTTTTTTTTTAACTGAGCATGCTTCAATCATTATTTAGCCCCCAGCTAGTCGGATCTGTCAAAGAACGGATCCATCGCATCAGTTTTGCCACAATCTGCGACGGATCCGTCAAGAAAATGGATTGTGACTTATGGCAAAAAACTGATGTGTGAAAGGGGCCTTAGGATATAGACCCACCTGCACCAAGATTTACATAAGATTTACATTGTATGTTCCTTTATAGGCACAGGAAACAGAATTAATGCAAGGGTTAGGCTAAGGCCACATGGGGATTACTTGCGAGTGCTTGCATGACACTCGGCATACGCTTGCAGCACAGCGGAAACCGAGTGTCATGCGTGTGTCATGTGACTGTGGTCCGATCGTGCAATCTGACCACAGCTGCAGAGGGGCGGGTTGGTGCTGCAGAGGTGAGGACTGGTGCTGCAGAGGAGAGGGAGGGATTTATCTCCCTATCCCCTCTGACTCACCCACCCCAGGGCTGTGGGACACCCGGTGCCGGGCCGGACTAGTCCGGTGGTAGTCAGTGGTGGCTGGGCCCAGCTCCGTGGCCCTGGTGGGTGTCAGTAGAATATGTGGCTTGAATTAAAGTTTGTGTTTGTGACGCCACCTGTGGTATGCGGCTAGTAAGCCACCGCTGCTGTATGAGGCCTCCGGGGGATGATATGGCAGCAATGGTGGTACTGCTCCCCACAGGTGGAGCGGTGTCCCGGGGCACAGTTGGTGCTTGTGCGTGTCTATGCAGATGAAATAACAGAGGCAACTCCAAGGGTACAGTTTCAAGTTCTTTACTCACAATTCTTGTCAGAGCTCTGTAGGGACCCTTGGACTGCTGGGACCACTGTCAGGGACCTCCGCCGTTTCTGGGTGATTCTTGGAGTAAAACCCGGTACCCTTCTCTTAAGTGTCTCTGTCTTCAGCTGTCTTCCTAAGCCTTGCCTTTGTAGGATGAACCTGGCTTGGCCTCCACAACAGCCTCCAGGCTGGGGGGTCACCTGTCGGCTGATTACCCCTTTTCTAGAAGTTCTGCTATGGGCTGTGGCCCGGGGAGTTTACAACATTCCCTGGGCCTCGGTTTTTACTGTTTGGAGATGATTTTGCACTCCTCCGGTTTCTAGGGACCATCCCCTGTTGCAGCTTGATCCCTCCACCGATGTTCTTGTGGAACAGGCCACCGCAGCTCTACAGCTACCCGTGGCCCTGGGACCCCTTCTGTTCTCTGCTTGGTGTCACCTGGATCCTCTGAGTCCCAGGATCTTCACCAGGAAGCGTCTCTTTCTTTCTTTCAGCTCCTGACTGACTTGGAGCTCTGTTTACTTTCTCTTCTCCTCCTTGCCTGCCTCCGGCAGGCCTCCTCCTCCTTCCCCACACTCTCTCTAACTCCTTCTGCTCAACTCACTAAACTAGACCTTCCGCTCTGTGTCTGCACTCTTGTGGCTCCTCCCACCTCCCCAGTTGCTCTGATCTACCCTATAGGAGCAGGGATGGGTCTTACGGCCCCTCCCAGCATGCAGCATGGGACGGTTTTCTGCCACTATCCCTGGTCCCAGTGTGTTCCTAGCAATGGGTGTAGTGTGGATTTACCAGGGGACCGGTGTTCACGCCCTTCCTCACCCAGAATGGGGCATCACACCGCTGGATGGGGTGCAATGACCTGTGGCGACGGAAGCCTCAGGGGCGCCACACTCCCCCACAGCGAATCCCAGCACGTCCTCGGGCTGAAAAACAACAAGACGTGGAGAAACTGCAAAAAAAAAAATTTTTTGTGTACACATTAAACATTAGAACTTTCAAACTTTTCTTCCCTTTATGGGAGGCACATATAAGTAAACGTTGCAAACTTCTTATAAAGAAAACTCTAAGTGTGCACTTCCAGTCCATTGCACGGTTCGGGCACATCCCCCATAATTCTGGTAGGGGGCACAACGGGTGCAACTAATTACATTTTTGGCTACTACAAGTCCAGTAGCCTGGCAGTTCGTTTCTCTCAATCAACAAAGTGGAAAACAAAACCAGCCACTAAGACCAGTGGCCTGGTTACACAGGACACTTTACACATCACATTTACCAGGGACCACATTCCAGTCTAGTGGCCCGGTACACATGCACAGGGGGGGGTGACTTCTTCAAAAAGTACAAGGGGCGGTAAGGCAGGAAAGGGTGTCATCTTCAAAAAGAACATTAGGGCAGCACAAAAGGGACATCTTCACAAAGCATAAGGGGCAGACAGGGGCTATTTACAGTTCAGCTTCTTCTTTTCTTTACTTCAATGGCTGGGATCCTGCTTCGGCAGGGCCCTGGGTAGCAGGTAGGCCATGGAGATCTGGGTCTGCGTCTCCTGTGTGCTGGTCCCTGACCTACTGCGAGGCGCTGCAGCCTGGGCAGGAATGGGGCTTCTTTCATGCTCAGCTCGGCGTTCCTGCAAAGGGCTGCTGGTTTGCAGAGGGCTGTTGCTGTGATCTTTGGGGTCTTGCTTTGGCCGTGCACCTTGCATCAAACAAGCCATGGAGATCCGGGTCTGTGTCTCCTGCGTGGCTGTTGCAGGCCTGCTGCTCAGTTCTGCGGCTTGGGCCTGCTTCGAGGTAGTGCTGCGGCTGCTGCTGACAGGGGAGACGCTGCACGCTGGCATAGTGCGGCGCCACTCCGGTTCTTCGGAGGCCATCTCCTCCCGCAGGATGTGGACGTGCAGGGCGTACCAGCCCCGGCTTCCCATCAGCCGTGTGTACTCCACAGCGTCACCCGGCTTAGCATCTCGCCCTGGGTGGCCTTTGGGCAGGTGTTCCTCAATATCATGTTGGGCCACAAAGACATCTTTACCCAGTCCGGGCTCTCTGATGAAGCCCCAGCCTCCTTTCTGCCGGAAATCTACCACTAGGCCCCGTCTCACTGGGCCCTGTGACCCCTTAAGGGCCTTACGGATTTCATCCTTGGAGGCCAGGTTGGACGCCTCCGCGGCCCTCCGCTTCTTCTCCCGGGCCTCCCGCTCCCGTTGGTACTCTTCCCCTAATCTCTGGCAGGTCAGCTCATTTGCCAGGGGGGTCTCCTTGGGCCGCAGTGGCTGCTGCAGTCTCCCACTCTCAATGGGCGCTGCGTCCCAGTTCACTCCCGGGGATGTTGTTCCCAGGAGGCTTACTGGGGGACTCGGTAGGGCGCCCACTAACTGATCGGGGTCCTCCCCTCCCCAGGCGCCGTCTTCGGGGGTTGCCGGCAGGCCTCCGGTGCCCCACCGGGCGTCAGCGGGGCTGGCGGGGAAAGCTAGTGGGACGGTGGAGGGACTGGGCGGTGGCGCTTGGTAGGGCCTTGGGTCTGGACGGGTCAGGGTTTCATATAGCTCACCCGGTCACTGCTCCGCGGCCTCCATCCGGTGACCCACGCTCTCCGGCACCATCGGGCTTCCACTCCGCCGGTCCACCTCCGTCTGCATGTTGTTCAGCCTCTGAGCCAGGATTTTCATCTCCTCCCGGAGCAGGTCCAGCTCAGGATCCATCTTCCTGGTCCCTGGTACGTACTTCTGCAGCCTCTCTGCCATGCTGCTGACCTGGGGAACGCTTGCTGGAACACTGCTCGGGTGCTCGACCATGCCACTCGGCTGCACCCTTTCCCTTCTCGGAGGCGGGGCCGGAGGCTGCACTAGCTTCTGGCGCCAGACTGGCGCCCAGCCCATCGCGGCCGGCACCGCTCCGCTCGCTATCAGGTACATCTTCTTTATCTGCTGGTCTGGCATTTAGATTCTTGCTGCCAGCCGGCCAGCTTGTCTAGTCGCCATTTCTTCCTCCTCCGCCTTCCATAGCGGGCACCGCTTTGCGCTCTTTTTGCCAAGACCAAGGGGGCGGGGCTTCTCTTCGCACCCTTTCTTCTGCCACGCCCCCCTTCTTCCCGCTCTTTGTAGCGCTAATGGCGGCAGTTCTCACAGTGAAGCACACAGTAACACAGTCTTTTTCACGATTCTTCAGGCGCTCAGTACCCGGAATAACCGGGCACGAAATCCTGTTCGTGACGCCAAAATTGACTCGCCCACCCCAGGGCTGTGGGACACCCGGTGCCGGGCCGGACTAGTCCGGTGGTAGTCAGTGGTGGCTGGGCCCGGCTCCGTGGCCCTGGTGGGTGTCAGTAGAATATGTGGCTTGAATTAAAGTTTGTGTTTGTGACGCCACCTGTGGTATGCGGCTAGTAAGCCGCCACTGCTGTATGAGGCCTCCGGGGGATGATATGGCAGCAATGGTGGTACTGCTCCCCACAGGTGGAGCGGTGTCCCGGGGCTCAGTTGGTGCTTCTGCGTGTCTATGCAGATGAAATAACAGAGGCAACTCCAAGGGTACAGTTTCAAGTTCTTTACTCACAATTCTTGTCAGAGCTCTGTAGGGACCCTTGGACTGCTGGGACCACTGTCAGGGACCTCCGCCGTTTCTGGGTGATCCTTGGAGTAAAACCCGGTATCCTTCTCTTAAGTGTCTCTGTCTTCAGCTGTCTTCCTAAGCCTTGCCTTTGTAGGATGAACCTGGCTTGGCCTCCACAACAGCCTCCAGGCTGGGGGGTCACCTGTCGGCTGATTACCCCTTTTCTAGAAGTTCTGCTATGGGCTGTGGCCCGGGGAGTTTACAACATTCCCTGGGCCTCGGTTTTTACTGTTTGGAGATGATTTTGCACTCCTCCGGTTTCTAGGGACCGTCCCCTGTTGCAGCTTGATCCCTCCACCGATGTTCTTGTGGAACAGGCCACCGCAGCTCTACAGCTACCCGTGGCCCTGGGACCCCTTCTGTTCTCTGCTTGGTGTCACCTGGACCCTCTGAGTCCCAGGATCTTCACCAGGAAGCGTCTCTTTCTTTCTTTTAGCTCCTGACTGACTTGGAGCTCTGTTTCCTTTCTCTTCTCCTCCTTGCCTGCCTCCGGCAGGCCTCCTCCTCCTTCCCCACACTCTCTCTAACTCCTTCTGCTCAACTCACTAAACTAGACCTTCCTCTCTGTGTCTGCACTCTTGTGGCTCCTCCCACCTCCCCAGTTGCTCTGATCTACCCTATAGGAGCAGGGATGGGTCTTACGGCCCCTCCCAGCATGCAGCATGGGACGGTTTTCTGCCACTATCCCTGGTCCCAGTGTGTTCCTAGCAATGGGTGTAGTGTGGATTTACCAGGGGACCGGTGTTCACTCCCTTCCTCACCCAGAATGGGGCATCACACCGCTGGATGGGGTGCAATGACCTGTGGCGACGGAAGCCTTAGGGGCGCCACACCTCCGTTGCCAGCTGATGCGAGAATCGCACAGCTTTCGTGTTACACCGGTGTAACGTGAAAGCAATGCGATGTTTCTCTCGCCCCATAGAATTGAATTGGTGCGAGTGGAACAAGCTTGCATCCCACCCACAGTATGCTGCGAATGTTTCCTCAGTCCGATTAGGGCTGCGAAAACAATCGCTCATGGGAGCTGCCCCATAGAGTAATATTGGTCCGAGTAGAATGCGATTTTTTTATCGCATTCTACTGTACTCGCTCCGTATTACTCGCTGTGTGTGCTGATCCTTAGTCAGATGGAGCTTAAATGACCTATTGACTATAAAACGGTGTGTCGTAATTCTGTTCTGGTGCCTATCATTTTACCTGTTTCTGTAATCTACTGATCATACCTTCTGCTTTAAAAAACATTAAATATGACAAGACTGATGTATTTTTCAGTTCGATATGTGTGAATAGGATCTGTCACTTTTCTAATCCCAAGGACTCAAAATTGCTGCTGCTTAGAAATGTGGAACTTTGAATATTAGGAGAGTCAGTTGCTGGCTTAGCCCACATTTCCAAAAATGCACTAGAACTACTGAGGAGTGAGTGTGTTCACCACTGCTTGATACTCGATCGAGCATTGGGGTGCTCGGACACACTCAATACTAGATCAAGTATCCCTGGTGCTCGAGCGCCTTGCTCAAGTCCCTGCCCTGCATGTTTCATGGCTGTAGTTCAGCAACTAAGCATGCGGGGATTGCCTGTAAATCACAATAATACCATAGTCATGTTGGCTACTCGCATTACTGTGATTGGCCTGGCATATCACAACATCGAGTCTATGTAAGACCTGATGATGCGCCGCTCGCTTATTCTACCCCTGAAACAGTATAGGGAGAGCTGCTAGAGAAGAAATAGAGTGATTATGCCTTACATTCCTTGCTACTGCAATGTAAAAAAAAATCTATTTTCTTCTCTAATTATATTGTTAATAGCTGTATGACGCCCTAGCAAAACCAGGTAGTCATAAAAGCAGTTCACCCTCCTTGATACCACCAAAAACCCACACTCAGGTACAACACACAGCCATGAAAGCCTAGCCACCCCCTCATGATAATAAGGGCACGCCAGTGGGCGGGATCAGGCAGATGAGAATGCCCACCTAGGGGTCCTGAGGTGTCAGGGGCGGGAACACAAAAAGTTTGGAGTTGAGTTCTGACAGTGAACAGTGGAGGAGTGAGTGAAGAGCAGTCTGAGCCAGAGGACACAGGAGTTGACAGCTGACAGTTGAAGTGAAGTGGAGTCAGGGGTAGGGCCCCTAGACTAACTGGCTAGGTGGCAGACAGTGAACAGGGCCACAGGCGACGGAGATCCGGTCACGGGAGACCTAAAGTGGACCAGGGCAGGGTAGTAGCCCGCCGGTGCTGACAGCGGGAATCCGGTCAAGAGGCCCAGAAGGGGTGCCTGGACCCTAGGACGAAGAAGGTTGCATTCCCATTGTTAATCAACCAGCAGAGGACGAAGTTTCAGGCCTTGTTCTCCGGAAGCCCAGAGAGCGAAACGGAAGCCCAACGCGGGGAATAGGGTGTCCGTCAGAACCCACAAAAATCCCACGGGTCAGATTTCGAGGGCCACAACTCCCAACACATACACAGTACCGGGAGTGGACTTCCCCATTCCATGCGGAGTTGTCCGACAGAAGACAAACACAGAGTGCAGGAGGAAGGGACCCCTGTTTGCTACACTCGGGTGTGGGACCCGAATACACCCACCAAAGGCGGCCGGCCACTGGAAACTTGGTTTACCACTGGACTCGTGTGTGATTACTGAACTGGAGTACACCATTGATACCCGGTCCAACCCGGCGCGCCACCTCCAGCAGCCATTACTCCCGGGTACCGACACAGGGCCCTGGGACTACACCTCCCCTACCCATGGAGGGGATCCCATCTTGCTGCCCCGCTCCATTAGCCCCAGGCGCCCCATCACCAGGCAGCAGCGGTATCACCATCCTTCACCACAACCCATGGGTGGCGTCACCGACACATCAAATCCCCTGTAAATATCCCCTTCCGATGGTTGTGAGGACAGACGGCCGTGCGAGCCCGGGTCCGGTCACCACTCGAGCCGCAGCAGCGAACCCGGATCCGAGCAGCCCTAGAAGCGGCAGTGGCCCCCACCCGCAACAACCCAAAATTGGCATCACGAACAGGATCTTACCCCATCTACTAACCTGGGTGAAGTGCGCCTTGTTCTAAACCGTGAAATGCTCAAAATTGTTGGACTGCCGCCATCTTGCCCGCCATATTTAGCGCCAAAAAAAAAAAAAAAGGGGGAGGGCAAGGAAGAGCGGCATGTCACCAGAGAAGATAAAGGGCAGGGACACCAGGACTCTGCAGCAACCCATTCCTGGACACCAACGCGGCAAGATGTCACAGCAGGCCGCAACCCCGATGACATCCCGTCCGGCCCCGAGCCAGGCCACAACCCCGATGATATCTCACCCGGCCCCGAGCATGGCCGCAATGGTGATGACGTCTGCTCCGGCAGTCCGCCCGGCTGCAACAGTGATGATGCTTGCTCCGGCAGTCCGCCTGGCCGCAACAGTGATAACGTCGGCTCCGGCAGTCCGCCCGGCCACAACGGAGGTGGCCCCTGACCTGAAGTCTACCCAGCAGCAGCGCCAACCACTCCTAAGTACCCCGTCCCAGCTGTGGAGCAGCAGGAGTGCACCTGCAGAGAGGCGGAGCAGTCCACTGATCGGTGGGGCCCATGGCAGTATGAGAGGCTGGTCGGCGCCGGCGCCTAGGGCATCCGAGAGAGCCTGGCTCCTAAGCAGGAGGCAGAGCACGGAACCAGTGCCCCGTATTGGGAGGCAAAGCAACAGTAAGCTGCACGAATGTTCTATTGTTTACAAGTTAAAAGTTACCAGATGACTGTTTAACGACTGCACCCTTGTTGAATTGTAAGACCTGTTAACATTTATATATATATAGGTTAAAAGACTGTTTGGTGGACTTCCTTGTGTTATGCTGCCACCTGCTGTCAAAACAGAGAACAGCGGGCAAAAAGTCCTACTGCTCGAGTGACTGGTTCAATCTGGAACAGGAGGAGGAGGAGTCGACTTGTAGCTGTGTTTTGCAGAGTGGAGTGTGCTCGAGTGGGCTGTAAGATAGAAGGCCTCAGTCTGCCCTGTTTTCCGAGGTCCAAGTACCTTAGAGTGTTGTGTGGTGTCCCCCCCAAGACACAGATCCAAAGAGGCTGGATGTGGAGCGAGGTGCCAGACAGCACGTGCAAATTACAAAATTACAGATCCAAAGAGGCTGGATGTGGAGCGAGGAGCCAGGCAGCACGTGCAAGTTACAGACCCGGGACAAAGACTGAACTTTAGAGGTGTCTGCCGGCGGAATACGGGCCCCAACGGTGACGAGGTACCCCACGCTGAAACCTGCAGTTAAGTGTGCACACTACTTTTAGTTAGGGACAGATAGGAAAAGACTCTGCCCTGTGTTATACAAGTAAGATAACAAGGACTCTGCGTTTTTTTTGTTTAATAAGGATTTCTGTGTTTTGCTTTTGGGAGCACAATCTGAGGCTTCCTATCTTTGACAAGTTATTCAAAGTAGTTGTATGTATATTGCATTATCTCTACTGCTGTGCTCCCTTCCCTCACTTTTCCTCCACCTGTGTTGTGCAATAGATTATTAAATTTGCATTGATTAACCCCCGTGGTTCCGTGCAGTCCTTGCGTATCCTGTTACCTGCAGGTTATTACATTTGGCGTAGTCGGCAGGAGACGCAGGCTGGTACGGAACCATGGACGGACAGGGGGGTGTCGCTGATGGGGGGTGTCGCTGATGGAGGTGTTCTAATACAACCTGATGGGGGAATACCAGCAAGGCAACTGTCCCTGGGGGCTATGCTGACCCATATACCAAAATTTACTGGCAGCAATGTACCTCTCCATGACTGGGCGCAGAGAGTGAGGGGGATGTTGAGAGTAGCAGGAGTGACTGCAGAAAATCAAGGGGAGATACTGTTGATTGCCCTTGAAGGCCATGCTCAAGAGACCATTTTATTGCACCCTGAGAGTGAACGAAAGACGTTAGAGCAGGTGGTGAAGATTCTTGAGAGAGTGTATGGCGGGAAACCAGAAGCAGGAGATTTACAGGCGCAACTGTTCTACAGGCTGCAGGGTGAAGAGGAAGGTCTGCCACAGTATGCAAATGCACTCCAGAGAATAATGAGACAAATGCTTACAGCAGAGCCAGAGCTAGCACAAACCCCCGGTTATGCTGACCGTACCCTACGAGATCAATTCCTCCGTGGGTTACGTAACCCCAAGATCAAAGGTGCCCTCCGTGAACGGCTCAGGGTAGAAAAAAAACTAACTTTCCAGGAGATATTGGAAGAAGCAGTCTCCCGCACACAAACTGAAAATTGCGACCCGCAGAACGCCTGGGGTGAAGTTTGTATGCATAAGGTAGTCCCGGGTGAGACAAACCGAGAACCGAGCCAGCTTGAGGCTAAAGTGGATCAGTTACAAGAGACTGTTACTGCTCTACAAGAGTTGCTGAAGAATATGCAAGCCCCGGCGTCAGAAGTAGGAACTACAGCACTGCGGCCAAATACCCGCACGCATACCTATCAAGAAGAGAGGGGACAGATCGAGCAGAGACGACCGAGACCCGCTGGAGACTACCAGTGTTGGAACTGTGGAAATCGGAACCATTTATTCCGACACTGTCCGGAGAGGAAGACGTCTCAAGAAAGACCGCCGTTTAAACTAGTGCCTCCCTCCATGGATGGGCACATGGCGGGGAGACCAACTGAGCTTAGAGAAAACCAACGCCCTGAAGATATAGCAGCCAGCACGCCGACGATCATGGCCGAATTTGAAGGGAAAGAAGTAAGATGCCTGATGGATACTGGGTCCCAAGTGACCACCATGCCAGAACAGTTCTTCTACCAACATTTTGGACAAACTGTATCCATTGACAGAGGGGCACATATCAAACTGAGGGCTGCAAACAATCTTCCCATTCCGGTTGTAGGGGTCGTGTGGATGAACATACGTGCCTGTGGCCAGAACTTAGGCAAAAAAGGGATTGTGTTAACGGAGGGCCGGTACGACAGAGAGGTGCCAGCTATTGTGGGCATGAACATCTTGAAAGAATTAGACCAGTTGCTCTTCGACACGGGGGGCTGTGATTACTGGAAGACGACAGTTGCTAACCGGCCTGCCCAAAAGGTCTTCCAACACCTTATCCGTGCCCGAGGACTGTGGAAGAATGGTGGGAGCCGCTACCCGGTGGGGAGGGTTCGAGTCCCAAGACAGACAACAATTACTCTACCTCCAAATCGTGAGACAGTCCACAACGACCAACGAGATTTTGAAAATGAATGACGTGTCAATGATCAACGATTAGGTGAGTATTAAACGCAACAACGTCGCTAACGACGCCGGATGTGCGTTACATATTCCGTGACCCTGTCGTTGCATGTAACAGGGCCTTAAGGGGATGGGAGAGAGCGAGCAGCAGTTCGGGGAGGGGGCAGTGGCTGATGGGGGAGTGTAGCAGCAGATGCAGGTGCGCAGCGGCTGTTGGTGAGTGCGGTGGCAGATGAAGGGGCACAGTGGCAAATGGGGGAGTGCGTTGGCTGATGGGGAGAGTGCGGTGGCTGAAGGGGAGACTGCGGTGGCTGAAGGGGAGACTGCGGTGGCAGATGGGGAGAGTGTGGTGGCTGATGGAGAGAGTGTGGTGGCTGATGGGGAGAGTGCGGTGGCAGATGGGGGGAGTGCGGTGGCAGATGGGGAGAGTGCGGTGGCTGATGGGGAGAGTGCGGTGGCTGATGGGGAGAGTGTGGTGGCTGATGGGGAGAATGCGGTGGCTGATGGCGAAAGTGTGGTGGCTGATGGGGAGAGTTCGGTGGCTGATGGGGAGAGTATAGTGGCTGATGGGGAGAATGCGGTGGCAAATGGGGTAGCGGTGCGGAAGATGCAGGGGCAGCTCAGCGGCGTCTGATGCAGGGGAGGTGCAGCGGCGGATACAAGGGGGCAGCAGAAAGAGAGCAGCAGCGTCAGATGCAGGGGGGGGCGCAGCGGGAGGAGAGCAGCGGTGTTAGATTCAGGGGGGCACAGCGGCATCACATGCAGGGGTGCAGCGGGAGGAGAGCAGCGGCAGTGCATTGGTGAAGCAGATGGAGCAGGGCAGCAAATAATCTGGGGCTATGACTCACAGATGGGCACCCGCAGCGATTGCTCTCCTCAGCTTCACGGACAGAGAAGCTGAGGAGAGCGATCTCCTACAGATCACCGGTCCCAGATGTCACAAGGCCGATCTCTCCAATCAAAGTTGGGGGCGGGTGCAGCAAAGGTCACCCAGCTCAAGCTGCTTTAGCTGCACTGATCATAGCTGGATTTCAATGTTTCAACCATTTTCAATGGTGAAACATTACACTGGCTGTGATTGGCTGAGCACCTTTGTCAGCCAATTACAGCCTCCATAGGTCCGGGGAGGAGACACCATCCCTCCTGAGGTCAGGTACAGGTCTTCTCCTTCCCGAATCTACAGTTTTTGAAAACTGATCGTGGTCACCGGGGCTCCGAGGCCACCATTTCGCCATGATGGACATATCCGTCATGGGTCTTTAAGTACCAGGGCACCATGATGGATACATCTGTCAAAGATCGTGAAGGGGTTGTTTATATCTGTTAATATTGATGATAATGGCTTACAACCAATGAAATCTCAAAAGTCATTATCTACGAAAATTAGAATAATTAACATAAACCACCTGCAAAGGCTTCCTAAGCATTTAAAATGGTCCCTTAGTCTGGTTCAGTAGGCTATAAAATCATGGGGAAGACTGCAGACTTGATAGATGTCCAGAAGGCAGTCATTGACACAATCCACAAGAAGGGTAAACGACAAAAGGTCATTGCTAAGAAGCTGCCTGTTTACAGAGTGCTCTATCCAAGCATATTAATGGAAAGTTCAGTGGAAGGAAAAAGTGTGGTAGAAAAAAGTGCACAAGCAACCGGGATAACCAGGATGGGCTACAACTGTTAAATTCTTCGTGTCAAACTCCTCATGACCTATAAACAATGCCAGATGCATCGTACCTGGGCTAAGGAGAAAAAGAACTGGACTGATGCTCAGTGGTCCAAGGTGTTGTTTTCAGATGAAAGTAAATTTTGCATTTCATTTGGAAATCAAGGTCCCAGAGTCTGGAGGAAGAGTGGAGAGGCCACAATCCAAGCTGCTTGAGGTCTATCTAGTGTGAAGTTTCCATAATCAATGATGGTTATCTCCTGGTGTAGGTCCACTGTGTTTTATCAAGACCAAAGTCAGCGCAGCCGTCTACCAGGAAAATTTAGAGCACTTCATGCTTCCCTCTGCCTACAAGCTTTTTGGAAATGGAAATTTAATTTTCCAGCAGGACTTGGCCCCTGTCCACACTGCCAAAAGTATCAATACCTAGTTTAATATCCAAAAATAGAGTACAGCAGCAACATCCATTGTGGATAAAAATAATGTTTTTACTTAACCCCTTCACGACCGGCCGATTTTTCGCTTTCCGTTTTTTTTTTCGCCATTCTTTTTCTGAGAGAAATAGCTTTTTTATTTTTCAGTCAATATGGTCATGTGAGGGCTCATTTTTTGTGTAACGAGCTGTACTTTTAAATGAAACCATAGGTTTTACCATATAGCGTACTGGAAAACAGCAAAAAAATTCCAAATGCAGAAAAATTGCAAAAAAAGTGCGATAGCACTATTGTTTTTGAGTTATTTTATTCACTGTGTTCACTGTATGGTAAAACTGATGTGTGGGTGTGATGCCTCAGGTCAGTGCGAGTTCGTAGACACCAAACTGTAAACAGCAGATACGCGCACTTCCTGCTTCTCTGGCCTCCGCACAAAGCGAAAGTGAAAGTGGTTCATGTCTAGCACAGGAGTCATCACATGACTCTGTGCTACCATGACAACCACCGGAAGTCACGTGATCTTGTCACCGCCCGAAACCCGAAGTCACGTAAGTAAAACTTTACCGCGATCGCGTTTATAATGGCGCTGTCACATATTGACAGCGCCATTACAGATAATGAGTCTGCTCGTGCCTAGCAGGCACACATCTCAGCTGTGAAAATCAGCTGAGATGTGCGCCAATCTCGGCATGCTGCTGCTGGCAGACCGCAGGCAGTAACGTTATGACCGCTAGGACTTAATTTTACTGCCTGCGGTCATTAAGGGGTTAAACCATGTCACAATACATAAAAAATGGACAGACGCATTTCGGAATTGCTTCCTTGCTCACAGTAGTGGAACCCTACTTTTGCTGGTCCTAGTGTTGTCGCCTACACCAATCCGTGCACCATCCTCAAGGACTTCCATCATTAAAGGGTGAGCTAGAATCAAGAAAATCTACTTCTTTCAGTTTTCTGGATTAATATCCACAGTATCACTGTGCTTGATTGGCCAGCAAACTCACCTGACCTAAACCCCATTGAGACTCTATGGGATATTGTCAAGAGGAAGATGAGACACCAGACCCAACAATGCAGACAGGCTACAATCAAAGCAACCTGGGCTTCCAATATACCTCAGCAGTGCCACAGGCTGAACATCTCCATGCCATGCCGCATTGATGCAGTAATTCATGCAAAAGGAGCCCTGACCAAGTATTGAGGCATTCACTGTACAGACTTTTCAGGAGGCGCCAACATTTCTGAGTTTAAAATCCTTTTTTCAGTTGCTCTTACATAATATTATAATTTTCTGAGATAATGACTTTTGGGTTTTCATTGGCTGTAAGCCATAATCATCAACATTAACAGAAATAAACACTTGAAATAGATCACTCTGTGTGTAATGACTCTATATAATATTTGTGTTTCACTTTTTGTATTGAATTACTGAAATAAATTAACTTTTTGTTGATATTCTAATTTATTGAGATGGACTTGTATGTTTAATGTATTTGATGTTTTTTGTTTTTGCTGTGCTATAGTATTTATTTTTTATTGTGGTATGCCGATATTTACTAGCCATATGGTTACCAAAAGGCATTTTTCGTCTCCTTCTTAGAGTACAACCTTATTCTTGACTATTTATTACATGCACTACTTTAGAAAAGTTTTATTGTGGTGCCGAAAAATTGCTGCAAAACTTACAAAAGATAATATCACGTTATATTCGTGTCCGTGGTATTTTTGGCCAGCGCATACAAACATAAAGCTGTTAATCAGGGTTTTAAAGATGGCAGGGGTGTATTGTAAGACCTACATAATGAGTAGATTGGGCATTTGGTTTTAAGTCTAGTAGGGTCATATGACATGAGCAGATTAGCCCTCGGATAGGATTAATGTGCCTGACAGGCACTTCTCTTTTACTTTCATTTCTCCCTCCTCACCAGATTTTCAGGAAATCCCCTCTCTCCAGGTAGTCTCCTGGCTCTAGGTGCTGTGTGAAACCTGATACCACAGTTGGTCTGCAGAGCTTCAAGAGGGCAGATATACCTGTGCTGGCTTCTCAGGCTCATTGTTCCCGAACACGTCACACTTTATAAGGTTAGTATTTATGTTTTTAGTCATCACAATGGTTTATTTAGCTTGTTTTATGAATGGATAGTGGAAGTTTTGTGGATATTTCATGTAAATAAGGCAGATTTTCTTACAAATGAAAGTGCTTCTCAGCCACATTATTCCCTAACGCATATTCTCTCCCTTGCTTCAGATTATCTTCTGAAATGGAGAGGAAAATGTATGATTTATCAAAACCTCATCATGTTTAGGAAATGAGAAACATGATGATGATGATGCAGACCCCACAATGAATGAGGATTTAGGAGAAGAAAGTGAGGTTGATTCTCATGATGAGATGGAAGTATGTGAATTAACTTCTGAAACAGAGCAAGATGGTGACACTGATGAGGATGAAGATGTAGAATGATATTATATGGGAAAAGATAAAAAAGACAAATGGAACAAAAATCCACCCATGAAAAAATGTAGGGAACCTCAAAACATTATCACTCACCTTCCTGCAGTTATGGGAACAGCAAGTAATGCGAAAACTGCAGCTGAATGCTGGAATGCTTTTTTCACAGATGACATTATGGACTCTATTGTCATATACACAAACCAATATATAGAAAATATAAAGGACAAGTTCATCTGTAACAGAATCATCAAGCCCACGGATGAAATCGAACTGCGTGCTTTTTTTGGATTATTATACCTTGCAGGAGCTTATAGGGCAAATTGCCAAAGTTTGGAGGAACTTTGGAGTAAAGATGGTGATGGAATTGAAAAATTTGGCCTTGTTATGTCTCCAAAAGATTCAAAGTTCTAATTCGTTGCCTTCGGTTTGATGACAGAACTACCCGAACCGAACGTAAAACATATGACCGGCTTGCTCCAATTCGCGATTTATTCCAAAAATGTGTGGAAAACTGTAAGAAAAACTATCGCCCTGGGGCGAATGTCACTATTGACGAAATGCTCCTTTGTTTTCGTGGCAGATGCGCATTTCGTCAATACATTCCATCAAAGCCTAGCAAATACGGAATAAAAATGTATGCCCTTGTTGATGCCAGTAAGACCTACACATACAACCTTGAAATTTATGCTGGAAAACAGCCAGATGGTCCTTACTGTGTCAGCAACAAACCCAGTGATGTTGTGAAAAAATGTCTGAGCCCTTATTTGGATCAGGTCGTAATATAACAGCTGACACTGGTTTTCAAATTGTGATCTTATTGATTACCTAAAAACGCAGAAGCTTTCATATGTCGGAACTGTAAGAAAAAATAGAAAAGAATTGTCGCCACAGCTTGTTAGTGTGAAAGGGAGACAACAGTACAGCAGTATGTTTGCATTCCATAATGGAAAGGTTTTGGTTTCCTATGTACCACGCGAACAAAAATGTACTTCTTCTCTGAACGCTTCATAATGATGATGCCATCGATCCTAAATATGAAGCACAATAAAAATAGAGATGATTACATTTTATAATGCAACCAAAGGGGGTGTTGATAGAGCTGATCAGATGTGCTCAACTTTCAGCATCAGCAGAAACACCAAGTGCTGGCCAATGGTCATATTTTTCGCTATGTTAAATTTGGTGGTATAAATTCACAAATCATTTACCTTGAAAACCAGCTTGAACCACTCCATAGACGAGTCTACCTGAAAAAATTGGCCCATGAACTAGTGCTTGGAGAGCTACGCAAGAGAAGTATGAAAACCACCGGTATCCCCTCTCGCCTTCAAGTTATGCTCAAAAGATTCCGACCAGATAATGATAGTGAAAATCCAACACTTGTACCACCTCCCAAAAGAAGGAGATGCAGCACCTGCACCATGGAAAGCGGACACAGAAGGCTTTCTAATTATGAATGTCTCAAATGTCATGAGGCAATCTGCCTGACACATGCAAAAATGATGTGCAATTCTTGCTCTTTGCTCTGCAAATGTGTTTTTTTTCTGGGGAAACTTCAGGATCTAATTCTTAATAGTTATGTGTGTAATATTAATTTATGTGCCTTGAAATTATGGGGTTTTTTTGCCAAATTTTTCTCTTTTTAATAACCGTTATTAAACTGGGGTCTATTTGGTGGGAGTTTTGAAATGTGTGTATTTCAGAGTTATTACTTTTATGTTGAGTAAATGGGTTTGTTTTGTACCTGATAATGTGTAGTCTCTTTTATTGCATCCCTATGAAGGTCTCTGATCACTTTTAGATCACTGAAATTGCAAAAATTAGATATTATAAGTATTTTTCTAGCCTGCTCCTGACAGGCACATTATTCCCAAACTCGTTATTAACCCCTTCCCGACCATGGACGGAAAGATCCGTCATGGTGCCCTGGGCCTAAAAGACCAAGGATGGATCTTTCCGTCATGGCGGAATCGCGGCACCGGAGCCTCCGGTGATTGCAAGCGGGTAACACAAACCGCAGATTCGGGGAGGAGGGGACCTGTACCTGACCTCAGGAGGGGTGGTGCCTCCTCCCCGGACCTACGGAGGCTGTGATTGGCTGACGAACGCCGCTCAACCAATCACAGCAACTGTAAAGTTCCAGCCATTTAAAGTGACTGAAACATTGAAATCCAGCCCTGGCCAGTGCAGCTATAGCACTGGCCATTGGCTGGAGCTGGGTGACCTCACTGGATCACCCTCCCCCAGCTCCAGTAGCTCTGATTGGAGAGATCGGCCTTGTGACCGATCTCTCCATTCACAGTGGACCTGTTGCCGGTGACCGCCCCATCAGCTTCACTTGTCGGCCCTGCAGCACGCCAGCATAGTGAGTGTATACAGTGCAATGGCAGGGCGACAAGATCCGGTCCCATGCTGTTATGTGACCGGAGCATGGGACCCGGAAGTTGCCGCGCTGCCATTGCACTGTATGAAACGGCGAAAAGCCTCCCGATCCGCCACCGCCACTGCCCTCTGCGATCTGCCACCTGTCTCCCCGATCTGCTGCCCGCACCCCCACCCCTCGTATCTGCTGCCCGCACCCTCACCCCCACCCCCACACCTCCCAATCCGCCGCTGCCGCAGTGCCACCGCTCCCCCCGATCTGCTGCCCAGCCCCTTTCCCTCGTGATCGGCTGCTCGTCCCCTCACCTCCGTGATGTGCTGCCAGCTCCCTCCACTCGAGATCAGCTGCCCGCTTCCTCCTCCGTTATGTGCTGCCCGGCCCCGCTCCCTCTCCAACGTTATGTGCTGCCCGGCCCCGCCCCCTCTCCTCCGTTATGTGCTGCCCGGCCCCGCCCCCTCTCCCCGTTATGTGCTGCCCGGCCCCGCCCCCTCTCCTCCGTTATGTGCTGCGCGCCCCCTCTCCTCCGTTATGTGCTGCGCGCCCCCTCTCCGTTATGTGCTGCCCGCCCCCTCCCCTCCGTTATATGCTGCGCGCCCCCTCTCCTCCGTTATTTGCTGCTCGCCCCCCTCACCTCCGTGATGTGCTGCTCACTCCCCCTCACCTCTCACCCCCGTGATCAGCTACTTGCCCCCTCCCCTGTCACCCCCGTGATGTGCGCTCCCTCCCCTGTCACCCCCGTGATGTGCGCTCCCTCCCCTGTCACCCCCGTGATCTGTGCTCCCTCACCTGTTACCCCCGTGATGTGTGCTCCCTCACCTGTCACCCCCGTGATGTGCGCTCCCTCCCCTGTCACCCCCGTGATGTGCGCTCCCTCCCCTGTCACCCCCGTGATCTGTGCTCCCTCACCTGTCACCCCCATGATCTGTGCTCCCTCACCTGTCATCCCCATGATCTGTGCTCCCTCACCTGTCACCCCCATGATCTGTGCTCCCTCACCTGTCACCCCCATGATCTGTGCTCCCTCCCCTGTCACCCCCGTGATGTGTGCTCCCTCACCTGCCACCCCCGTGATGTGCGCTCCCTCCCCTGTCACCCCTGTGATCTGTGCTGCCTCACCTGTCACCCCCTTGATCTGTGCTCCCTCACCTGTCACCCCCATGATCTGTGCTCCCTCACCTGTCACCCCCATGATCTGTGCTCCTTCACCTGTCACCCCCGCGATGTGCTCTCCCTCCCCTGTCACCTCCGTGATCTGTGCTCCCTCCCCTGTCACCCCCGTGATCTGTGCTCCCTCCCCTGTCACCCCCGTGATGTGCGCTCTCTCCCCTGTCACCTCCGTGATGTGCGATCCCTCCCCTGTCACCCCGTGATCTGTGCTCCCTCACCTGTCACCCCCGTGATCTGTGCTCCCTCACCTGTCACCCCCATGATCTGTGCTCCCTCACCTGTCACCCCCATGATCTGTGCTCCCTCACCTGTCAACCCCATGATCTGTGCTCCCTCACCTGTCAACCCCGTGATCTGTGCTCCCTCACCTGTCACCCCCATGATCTGCTGTCCGCTCTCCCTCACCTCTCATCTCCATGATCTGTGCTATGCTCACCTGTCTCCCCCGTGATCTGCGCTGCGCTCCCTCTCCCACCTCTCACCCTCCCCGATCTGCTGCCTCCTTCATCTCCTGTGATCCAGCTGCCTAGATCCATCCTGTAGGGTAACTATCCCCAATCTCACCTCCCACTCCCCTTCCCACCCCTCACCCCATCCCCCCCATCCTCTGCCGCTCCTGCATCCACTGCCCTCTCTCCCATCCGCCCCCACCCTATCCCAGCCGCCTCCACCCTATCCCAGCCGCCGCCATCTCACAATCACAGATGCTCCCTTTATATGCCGCTGCCCCCCATCTGCCGCCCACTCCCCATCTGCCGCTGTTCTGATCCATCCTGTAAGTATTGTTCGTGGCACTTTTCTAACTATCCCCAATCGCATCTCCCACTCCCTCTCCCCCCCTCCTCCCCCATCTGCCTGCCGCCAAGTGCTGATCAGCTACGTGATTGGCTGATCAGGTACGTAATTGTTGCTCTAGTTTTTGCTTTTTTTGTGCACCCCAAATAAAAAAAAACAAAAACAAAACAAAACTTGAACAATTAGGTACCTGATCAGCAATCGTCCTGCAGTCGTACTCGACTTTGGACAGGACTTTTTTTTTCCATCCCACCTAGTCCCCCCCCTCTTTTTTGCAGAACATTCGTGCGTGCGCACTGTTTTTTTTTCTATGCCATGGGGGTCTAGTTTCCAAAATGGGGTCACATGTGGGGGAGCTTTACTGTTTCGGCACCTCAGGGGCTCTCCTAACACAACATGGAATACGCTAATTATCCCAGACAATTTTGCGTTTGAAACGTCAAATGACGCTCCTTGCCTTCCGAGCCCTGCTGTGCGCCCAAACATTTGATTTCCACCACATATGAGGTGTCTGTGTACTCAGGAGAAATTGCACAATACATTTTATGGTGCAATTTTTCCTGATACCTTTGTGAAAAAAAAGCTACCTGGTTGAAGTAACAATTTTGTGGTAAATTTTTTTTTTTTTTATTTTCACGGCTCAACTCTATTAACTTTTGTGAAGCCCCCAGAGGCTCAAAGTGCTCAATAAACATCTAGATAAATTCCATGAGGGGTCTAGTTTCCAAAATGGGGTCACATATGGGGGAGCTCCACTGTTTCGGCACCTCAGGGGCTCTCCAAACGCAACATGGTGCGGCTAACGATTCCAGCTAATTTTCTGTTCAAAAAAGTCAAATGGCGCTCCTTCCCTTCCGAGTCCTGCCGTGTGCCCAAACAGTGGTTTTTCGCCACATATGAGGTATCTGCGTGCTCAGTAGAAATTTCCCAACAAATTTTGGGGGTTCATTTAATCCTGCTACCCTTGTGAATATGCAATATTTAAAGCTAAATTAACATTTTTGTTGCAAAAAGTAAAATGTTCATTTTTTCCTTCAACATTGCTTTAGCCACTGTGAAGCACCTGAAGGGTTAATAACCTTCTTAAGTGTGGTTTTGAATAGCCTGAGGGGTGCCATTTTTGGAATGGTTCACTTTTTGGTGTTTTGTGTCATGTAGACCTTTCAAAATCGCTTCAAATGTGATGTGGTCCCTAAAAAAAGTGGCTATGTAAATGTTGTTGTAAAAATGAGAAATTGCTCATAAACTTTGAACCCCTATAACTTCCTTAAATTTTTTTTTTTTTCCCAAAATTGTTCTGATGTAAAGTAGACATGTGGGAAATGTTATTTATTAATTATTTTGTGTCACATGTCTCGTTGGTTTTAGAGCATAAAAATTCAAAGTTTGAAAATTACAAAATTTTCTAAATTTTCGCGAAATTTCTGTTTTTTTTCACAAAGAAACGCAAAAAATATCGGCCTAAATTTACCACTAACATGAAGCCCAATATGTCACGAAAAAACAATCTCAGAATCACCGGGATCCGTTGAAGCGTTCCAGAGTTATAACCTCATAAAGTAACACTGGTCAAAATTGCAAAATATGTCCTGGTCTTTAGGGTCAAAATAGGCTTCGGGCTGAAGGGGTTAAAGATATTGTTCCCACCAGAGGGTTAGGGTACCTTCACACTTAGCGATGCAGCAGCGATCCGACCAGCGATCTGACCTGGTCAGGATCGCTGCTGCATCGCTACATGGTCGCTGGTGAGCTGTCAAACAGGCAGATCTCACCAGCGACCACTGAACAGCCCCCAGCCAGCAGCGACATGCAAGCGACGCTGCGCTTGCACGGAGCCGCCGACTGGAAGCTGCGGAGACTGGTAACTAAGGTAAACATCGGGTATGGTTACCCGATGTTTACATTAGTTACCAGCGCTGTGTGCAGAGAGCAGGGAGCCGCGCACACTGAGCGCTGGCTCCTTGCTCTCCTAGCTGCTGTACACATCGGGTTAATTAACCCGATGTGTACAGCAGCTACATGTGCAGAGAGCCGGAGCCGGCAGCACAGAGAGCTGCGGAGGCTGGTAACTAAGGTAAATATCGGGTAACCACCTTGGTTACCCGATGTTTATCTTGGATACAGCTTACCTCAGCTGTCAGACGCCGGCTCCTGCTCCCTGCTCGCTTCATTTGTCGCTCTCTCGCTGTCACACACAGCGATCTGTGTGTCACAGCGGGAGAGCGGCTTTGAAGAAAACGAACCAGGGCTGTGTGTAACGAGCAGCGATCTCGCAGCAGGGGCCAGATCGCTGCTCAGTGTCACACACAGCGAGATCGCTAATGAGATCACTGCTGCGTCACAAAAAGCGTGACTCAGCAGTGATCTCGGCAGCGAGCTCGCTGTGTGTGAAGCACCCCTAAGATAAAGCCAATTAATACAAATTTGTTGTCTGAAAGGGGTTACTTGGTTGTCCAGTTTGGGGGGGGTGATACCTGAACATTTATCATATGTTAAATTGTTTAACAATAAGGGAGTTCGTGTCCTACAGATGTTACATTAAGTGGGATGACTTTTCTATTTCTACTAATTGGGTGAGAATATGATCTCCTGACAATTGTTGACTCTGACCAGGTACATCATTGTTTCCTAGTGAGCCGCATGCTGGGCAGCCATGGGTAATGTAAATGTCACTATGAGCAGAATTCACATATTACTTTGTAGCCCAGAAACGTTTTATGGCGGTAACATCACTCAAGAAAAAGTTAATGCAGAAAACATTTGGGTGTATATTTCTGGTATAGCAATTGGGAACATGAAACTCTCATAAAACGAGCTGCTCAGTCAGTGATAGCCACGTAATCTGTCATTGTCAAAACATACTATACTGATTTCTTATACTCATTTATTCATGACCGTAAATATATGTGTGGCTACTAAAGCCTACAAACTGTGTGCACTAAATTATTAAATAAGATTTGTATAGCATAAAGTAATGTGAGTATAACTAGAAATTGAGGAAAAAAAATGTAAATGCAATACGGAATACCATATACTTTATGCAAGTGATTGGGAAGACTAGAGTAGGGAGTCATGTTACTGCCCTGCTGCACCCCTCGGCTTTTACAGGTATCCCACAGTTATTTGGCCATATTCAATATATTGGGGGGCAATCTAGCTTAGAACTCAATAAACAGTCAGAGATCATTTAGGAAATTACAAAAATGGTACCTCTAGGACTTAAAGGAAATCTATCTGAGGTCTTTGCTACTGTAGGAGGTTGGCAGAACCCCCTGCAATGTAAAACATATGGTTATGTAAATGTGTTAAGAATGTGTATTAAGCCTGCTTTACACGTTACAATTAAGCATACAATATCGTATGCGATCGTAACCGCCCCCATCGTATGTGCGGCACGTTCAATTTGTTGAACGTGTTGCACAAACGATTATTTGCTGTCACACGTACTTACCCTTCCATACGACCTCGATGTGGGCGGCGAACGTCCACTTCCTGGAGTGGGAGGGAAGTTCGGCGTCACATCCACGTCACGCGGCAGCCAGCCAATAGAAGCGGAGGGTCGGAGATGAGCGGGACGTAAACATCCCGCCAACCTCCTTCCTTCCGCATTGCCGGTGGGAGCCGCGGGACGCAGGTAAGATCTGTTCATCGTTCCCGGGGTGTCACACACTGCGATGTGTGGTACCTTGGGAACATTGAACAACCTCACGTTTAATTTTTAGCAATTAAACGACGTGCGTGCGATGAACGTTTTAACGTTCAATCGCAATCGCACGTAGCTGTCACATGCTACAATATAACTTACGATGCCGGATGTGCGCCACTTACGACGTGACCCCGTCAACACATCATAAAATATATTGTAGCGGGTAAAGCCCGCTTTAGTCAGAAAAACTTTAGATTAAGACATAGGTTTTAAGAGATATAGCAGAGTGGGGAATGTTAAGTAGGATGTAGTGTGAGGTAAAAGTTTAGGATGTCATTTATAGGAAGTCATGTAAAGTATACGTGTGTTATGTACATGAACTTTTTTACTATTAGAAATAGTCAATGTTTGGGTCAGCTCACTGAGGGTTGCGACTAGTGTTGAGCATAGTGAGAGACTTCCTGGTTAAATCTGGTCAGCCCCAATCTATACTATCTATAAAACATAAAACAAGTAAACATCCATAAACCATATGGCCCGTATGCCAGAATTCATACACCTACCCCTTCATGGCAGTTATTATGCCCCAGTCATTGACCCGCAGACACC
Organism: Anomaloglossus baeobatrachus; assembly: GCF_048569485.1. NCBI lineage: Eukaryota > Metazoa > Chordata > Amphibia > Anura > Aromobatidae > Anomaloglossus > Anomaloglossus baeobatrachus. Next base: position 524,071,590 of record NC_134353.1, read on the forward strand.
TTAGGTCTTTTGTTTCCCTTTTCCCTTCTCTGTGGATGACAGTCCAATCTTTTGCATAACACTGCCTGGGTGTGTAGCGCCCCTGAAGCCATCAGGGTGCTACAAGGTTCTGCATCCTCACCAGGATGCAGGGCCTACCCCCTAGGGCCCCGGAAGACCAGTGCCGGTAACACAGAAAAACTCCAGGTAATCCTAGTTTTCCCCAAGAATCCCCCATACAATGATACAAGGCTAGGGTCGGACCCATGGATGGCTGCCTAGAGGATGAGCCACTCCAGTCCACTAGCTGACCAGGTGGGAGGGGCAGACTGTGGACAGTTAGGAAGACAGTAGGAGTCTGACAGTAACAGAGGAAGTGAGGAGACGCACTGACTAGGAGTGAACAGTAACCTGGTGCCCAGGAGAGTAGTTGCTGGTGGAGTACGGTGGAGTACTTCCGGAACCACGCACCGACGGGGTACAGGACCCTAGGACAACAGAAGCTCCAGACAGGCCTGTTAACACCTGCACAGTGAGGGGACCATCAAGGATCTCGCTGACTTTAAAAATCTGAGACCAAGTAGCAAAGGGAGAACCGGACACAGGACCAGAGACTCTAACCCCATAGGGTTCACGCTACCGTCATACGGCCTGCAGTGAAAAACCACCGGACGGGACCTCCAGTTGCTCTTTGGCACGGGGACCGACCAACCAGAGACAAGTGCAGGGGAAGAAGGCACCAGATTACTAAACTAGCACTGGGATGAAGGGGACCTGAAAGGGAAACCAGCCGGCCTCGGGTAACCAGTTACCACCAGAAAAAGTGAGTAAAGAACCAGTTGCACTAAACTACTGTGTGGACTACCTTCTTCCGATGTCCGGCACATCACCCATCCTCTGGTGCCCGGCCATGCTTGCGGAGGGCTTACCATCCAAGCTGCAATTAACACCATCCCCAGTAGGGACATTTTGCAGCGGCGGCTCCATCCATATAGCTGCAACACTGCAAGTGGCATCACGTATGAACACTAATCTAATCCTCTGTAAATACACTGCCATTACAAAAAGGGCCCCGGCACGAAACCGGGCAGTGGCCACCACAGTGACATTCCCAAGATATACACTGCCGGGAACGAGTAGCCCATATCCCTGAGTGCAACAACCCTTTTTCCTGGCATCACAAACAGGATTGAACTGGACACGGTCAAACTGGGTGATGTGTGCCTTAAAGACTGTGTTTTATGGACTGTTCTTTATTACGTGAAAAATCACTGCCATTTTGCTGTGAAAAGTAACTGCGCGACAGCAATCCAAAAGGCGCAAAAAGAAACCCCGCCCACAACTCATGTAAGCGCAGGTGGAAGGGGGCAGTGACATGACCTGAAAGTTCCTGAGGTGCCCCAGTCCCGCAAGAGAGTGGTGAGAAACACCAAGGGGGACTGGAAGATGCAGTCAACTGATAGCGGGAATGCAGCGGGGTCTGCGCCGGTAGACCAAGCGGCAGCACCCGGAGCCAGAGCCGGCGCCAGAATGGTAGTACCAATCATGCCGATTACCCTGCCGTATGTACCTGGAGCGGCGTGGCTGCCCCAATACGATGGCAAACCAATTGCCTTACCTGGGTTTAAGAAAGAAAAGAAAATACGCACCGTGTTGGACATGTATGCAATTACCGGTAAGCACCGATTGTCTGTTGTGCTGGGACAGTTAATGGGTGCAGCAGAGCTGGAAGTAGAAACCTGGTCAGATGGGGATTGGGAATCTGTACCCACCATCTGTGAAAAGTTAAAGACTGCTTTTGAAACCCGCACAGGAACTGCGGATGGATTTTATAACTGCAGGCTGAGACCACAGGATAACATCAGAGATTATGTGCCAAGATTGCAAGCAGCACTACGGACTTTGAAACACATAGACCCCATCGATGACCTGGCAGGAAACAAAATGATAGTTGAACAGTTCCTGCAAGGGTTACAATCCGTAGAGGACCACAAACAACTGCGCCTATGGGTCCTAGAAAACCCAAACTTGGACTTTGATATTTTGAAAGACTGAGCTATAAAAGCACTGTAATCCCCTGTAACCACAGACTCTGTTTCCCAGTCCTTGCAAGCCAGTAATTCACCTGTGAGGATGGAACCGCCTTCTTCAACCATGACAGCAGCTAATGGGCAGGCTGCGCACCCTGGTGCTCCAACTGACTTGTGTTCCCAGGTACAGAAGCTGAGCAAGGACGTTGCTATGATCCTGAAAGTGATGCAGATCAAGCCGGAATCCAAGCCATTGGAAAAGGTCCAGTTAGCTGACTGCTCTGAGGACGTCCCATGGATGCGAGGTAGGAGAATCCCATCGTCCAGAGGGAGGAGCAGCAACCTCTACGACTCATCTGGACAACCCATCTGCCGTCGTTGCAACAAGACCCGCCATTTTGCATGCAGGTGTCCTTTAAACCGGCAAACTCTGGGGCCAAGGGCGAACCCTCAGGATTAAGTAGAAAAGGCCCAGCTAACTGGCGAGACCGGTATGTAGGAGGATGACCGATTCTGTCAATCACCCTGGATGGGATTCCAACTTTTGCATTGCTGGACACCGTCTCCCAGGTAACCACTATACCATATGTACAAAAGGTTTTGGTCAGATGCTGAACTTACCCGTCTGGACTCAGGTCTCACTATTTACGCTGTAAATGGACTACCAGTTACTCAAGTTGAGTTTAAGGAAGTAACCATAAAAGTGGGGAGGGTAGAGTTAAAAGGCCAAGGCTTAATTGTAGTCAAAACTGATGTAAATGACAGGAATCCACAGGTGATTCTGGGTACCAATGTGATTGAAAACTGTTTAGGAGAAGTGTTGTTTTTACTCCAACATATTGCTGAAACTGCAGATGCTGGATAGCAGACGGGCCTGCAAAGAGAAATCCGAACCCTCCTGCAAAAACAACAGCTAAACCTGTCTGGTGGAGAACTTGGTAATGTACGGATAATAGACCCTGGTCCCATTGTGATACTTCCCAGAAGTGAAATGATGATCTGGTGTCGGGCGGCCATAGGCTTAAAGGGGCAGGACTACCAGGCGGTAGTGGAGCCCATCTATTCAGAAAATTGTGCCACGGTCATGACAGCCAGGGGAGTGGTTGATGTCCGCCAGGGAAGAGTACCCATGCGAGTATTAAATTTGGGGAGGGGGAAACCAAATTGCCCAGGTACACCACCATTGCCAAATTATTCACCGTAACAGATGTCTCCATCCAGACAGGGGAATCCCTGGTCCCACCAGAGCCAACGGAGGTTGACAACCCCCAAAAACAGTTAGAGGATTGGTGTCAGGAGTTACATGTAGGTACTGATTCCACCCCTACACACCAGAAACACGAGGTTTACAGGGTAGTGCAGGAATTTACTTTAAACACAAACTAGACTTTGGGAGAATCAAAGTCTCTGTTGCGGAAGAGGACCAGGAGAAAACAGCATTTGCCACCCCGATGGGATTGTGTGAGGATAACAGCATGCCGTTTGCACTCTGCAACACCCCTGACGTTTCAAAGGTTGATGGAATGTTGTCTGGGACACCGTAACTTTGAGACAGTACTGCTCTACTTGGATGACATGATCGTCTACTCGAATAACTACGAGGACCATCTGGATCATCTGGCTGACGTATTCGAGGCACTATCCAGGTATGGAATGAAGTTGAAACCATCAAATTGCCACTTGTTGAAACCCAGGGTCCAATACCTTGGACACATTGTCAGTGCAGAGGGAGTGGCGCCAGACCAAGAAAAGGTGACAGCCATCAAGAACTGTCCGCGACCAACCACAGTCAAGGAAGTCCGTCAGTTCCTGAGCCTGGTAGGATACTACAGGAGATTCATCAAAGGCTACACGAAGATGGCAGCACCTTTACAAGAACTCCTGGTAGGCCAGACCAAAAAGTGGAAAACTTCCGGTCCTCTATTCGAATGGAGTGAAGGGGAAGAAAACTCCTTCAGACAGATGAAGTTGGCCTTGACTGGTGACGAGATTCTGGCATATCCTGACTACAATCTACCCTTTGTGCTGTACACTGATGCCAGCAACGTGGGAGTAGGAGCTGTGTTGTCCCAGGTACAGAACAGTAAAGAGAAAGTGATTGCCTACGCAAGCAGGAAACTTCGCCCTACAAAGAGGAACCCTGAGAATTACAGTTCCTTCAAGTTGCACTTCTTGGCATTGGTCTAGGCTCTCACAGAGCGGTTCAAACACTACCCGGCAACCGCGAAGTTTACCATGGATAACAACCCTCTGACCCACCTGAATACAGCAAAATTGTGTGTACTGGAACAACATTGGGTGGCTCAACTAGCAAACTATGATTTCACCATCAAATATAGGGCTGGTCGCAAGAATGCCAACGCAGATACATTATCTAGGATGCCTCACCTACCAGAGGAGAGAGAAGTGGATGAGCTAGAAGAGATTGAGTTGCCAGCCTTCCACCGCCCTAGTGCCTCTCAGTACCAGCGAGCCTATAACAAGCATCAAGAGGCTGCTTTAAACCTGTTACTTCAACATGTTTGGAACGAAACCCAGAATGGTGGCCCTGCAGTAAAGTTGGTCAAGGAAATGATCATTCAACCAGGTTCATGCCTAGGACCTGATGCTCCACCTGAAGCTCAACAGTTGTGGAAAGAAAGAAGCAGGCTATGCCTCCATCGAGGTAAACTATGCATAAGTGTTACCAAATCTAAAACTCATGAAAGAGTGTGCCAAGTGGTGATACCCAGAAGCCACATCCAGATGGTGTTAGATGCCTACCATGATCGAGCAGGACACTTTGGCTGGAAAAAGTTGGAAGCATTGCTGTGGGACAGATTTTATTGGATTGGAATGAGGAACTCCATAGAAAATTGGTGCAGAAACTGTGGCCCCTGTGCATTGAAAAGAAAGGACCGTAACAGTCAAAGATCGCCACTGCAGCCTATTGTTACCAAACAGCCATTGGAGCTTGTAGCCTTGGATCATGTGAAATTGATGTGACGCCCTGGACTAGCCAGGTAGTCACAGACATAACACCACACACACACCCTCCCCTGGATAGTCACACCAGTCAAACAAAAACCCTTGTTGCCTCCCTCCAGGGTCTGATGTCCACACCAGGTGGGGCGGAGCCAGGCGGTTGGTCCCACCCACCGAGGAGTTCACAGGTCTGGAGGTGGGAAAAGAGTAGTTGAGTTTTGGAGGTGAGAATGTGAGGAGTAGAAACTGCAAGTGTCTGGGTCGGAGCCCAGGCACTAACAGCAAGGTTGGCAGACGGTGGTGGCCATCTGCAGGAGTTAGTGTATCTCTGCGGAACCGTAGGACCGGAGTCGGGCGGTGGCCCGCCGGTACTGAACCAGGGAGTGGAGTGAAGCTAAGCACAAAGGCAGGGCCATCGGACCCCGACTAGGCTTGGAGCCGCCGACAACGGTCAAATCCGAGTGTGCCCGGAACCCCAGGGGTTTCCTAACAACCAAGACCCGACAGAAGGCAACAGTCCACTCTGTGAGGATACACAGCCACCGCCATAGGCTAGAGATCCAAGGGCCAGAGCTAGCGGGCAAAACGGGCTCCTTCGGTACCTATACACCGGGGAGCGGAATACCGGTGGGCAACCACAGGAGTCAGAACATTCTAACAAGGTGCAGGGAAAGACAGCCACCATCAGCCATCCGGGGAGAGCAAAAAAACTGCAGCCGGCTGCGGGACCTGTCCATCCAGCCGTTTGGTTTACCAAAGAATCTGTCATTGACTACCTGAGTGAGTACACCAGTGCCATCCGGCACCGCACCACGATGCCCCTGCAACCCAGCCATCCAGCCTCCCCATTACACCACCGGACCCCGGGATCACCAACCCCTACCCAAGGAGGGGACAACATCCTAGCTGCTCCCTACCATCGCTCCCGGGATCCCCGTCACCAGCAACGGTGGTGCCCTTTATCACCACCATTGGGTGGCGTCACAAACTATCTCCCAAAACAAACCACCCCCTTTTCACTCGTGGGTGAGGAGTGCTGCTCAAGTCCCCGGGTCCGGCCCACCGCTCGAGCCACCGAGCAGCAGCAGAAGCCCCGGACTCGAGCGTAGCGAGCGCGGCCCCTCCGCCCGCGACATTGACACCCAGTCAAACAGGCTACACTTGTGCACTAACTATAGTGGATCATTACTTCAGGTTCTTAGTGGTCATCCCAGTCAAGGACTTAACCGCAAAGACTGCAGCAAAAGCCTTTCAAGCACATTTGTTATTTAGGTCTGAAAGGGGGGCCAGTAGCAAGATGAAGCTTTCTAGAATGCAGCCCATGAGCTGCAGAAGGGGATTCTTTTGGTTTAATAGCGAAAATTCTGATGATAGGTTCCCTTTAAGAAGCTTATGTGTGAGGTAATATGATGTTGGTGGGGAGACGGATAGAGAGAAAGACAGAGGGAGACAGACAGACAGACAGAGAGAAACGGCAGGGAAAGAGACAGACAGGGAAAGAGACAGACAGACGGTAAAAGAGACAGACAGAGACAGACGGGGAAAGAGAAAGACAGAGACAGACAGGGAAAGAGACAGACAGAGACAGATGGGAAAAGAGACACATGGGGAAAGAGACAGACAGACAGGGAAAGAGACAGACAGAGAGAAAGACAAAGACAGATGGGGAAAAAGACAGACCTGGATAGAGACAGACAAGGAGAGAGACAGACGGATGACAGGGAAAGAGACAGACCGCAAAAGACACAGACAAAGAGATGGACAAAGACAATAAGGGAAATAGACAGGAAAAGAGACGGGGAGACAGACAGGGAAATAGACAGACATGGGAAAGAGACAGATCTGGAAGACAGATGGGGAAACAAACAGAGAGATAGAGACAGGTAGGGAAAGAGACAGACAGGCAGAGACAGACAGACAGGGAAAGAGACAGATGGGGAAAGATACAGACGGGGAAAGAGATAGGCAGAGACAGATGGGGAAAGAGACAGACAGAGACAGATGGGAAAGAGACAGACAGGAAAAGAGACAGATGGGGAAAGAGACAGACGGGGAAAGAGACTGACCTGGAAAGAGACAGACAGGGCAAGAAACAGATGGGGCAAGAGACAGACGGGGCAAGAGACAGATGGGGCAAGAGACAGATGGGCAAGAGACAGACAAGGCAAGAGACAGACAAGGCAAGAGACAGATGGGGAAAGAGACAGACAGACACAGAGACACAGAAATAGAGACAGATAGACTGATACAGAGACAGACAGAGAGATAGAAACAGACAGAAAGAGATAGACACAGACAGACAAGAAAGACACAGAGAGACAGACAGAGACACACAGTCAGAGACTGGGAGAGAGACAGTGACAGTTACTATCCCGGGCAACGCCTGGGTACTGCAGCTAGTGGTTATATAAATGTGTTAAGAATGTGTATTAGTCAGATAAGCTTTATATAAATACATAACTTTTAACAAATATAGCAAAGTGGGGAATATTAAGTAGGATGTAGCGTAAGGTAAAGGTTTAGGATGTTATTTATAGGAAGTCATGTAAAGTATAGGAATGTTATGTAGATGGATTACTTTGTTAGTGTCGCGGGCAGCGGGGCGCTGCGCTCGCTAACGCTCGGGTCTGGCGCTGCTGCTGCTCGGTGGTTCGAGCGGTGGGCCGGATCCGGGGACTCGAGCGGCGCTCCTCGCCCGTGAGTGAAAAGGGGGTTGGTTTGTTTTGGGGATTTAGTTCGTGACGCCACCCACGGGTTGTGGTGTAGATGGGCACCACCGCTGCTGGTGACGGGGATCCTGGGAGCGATGGTAGGGAGCAGCTGGGAAGTTGTTTTCCCCCTCCATGGGTAGGGGTTGGTGGTCCCGGGGCCCGGTGGTGTGAGGGGAGGCAGGGTCGGTGAGGTGCAGGGTTGCAGGGACAGCGCGGCGCAGTGCACTCACTGGTGTACTCACTCAGCAATAGATGCACAAAGTCTCCGGTAAACCAAACGGCTGGATGGATGGGTCCCGCAGCCGGCTGCAGTGTCTCTCCCCGGACAGGTGATGGTGGCTGTCTCTCCCTGCACCTTTGTGTACTGAGTTGACTCCAATGGCTTCCCAACGGTAGTCCACTCCCCGGTGTATAGATACCTGTTTTGCCCGCAGGTGCTGGCCCTTGGATTTCTAGCCGTTGGCGGTGGCTGTGTATCCTCACAGTGTGAGCGGTTGCCTTCAATCTGGACTTGGCTGTCACATTCGGATTTGACTATTGACGGCGGCTCCAAGCCTGGTCAGGGTCCAATGGCCCTGCCTGGGTGTGCTTAGCTTCACTCCGTTCCCCGGTCCGGTACCAGTGGGCCACCGCCCAGCCCCAGTCCTTACGGCTCTGCGGAGTTCCACTAACTCCTGCAGACAGCCACCACTGTCTGCCAACCTTGCTGTCAGTGCCTGGGCTCCGACCCAGACACCTGCAGTACGTGACCTCTCTCCGTCACCTCCTGAACTCAACTCCTCCAAACTCTAACTCTAAACTACTCTGACTGCTCTTTCCCGCCTCCAGGCCTGTGAACTCCTCGGTGGGTGGGGCCAACCGCCTGGCTCCGCCCCACCTGGTGTGGACATCAGACCCTGGAGGGAGGCAACAAGGGTTTTGTGTCTGACTAATGTATGTGTGTGTGTTTTGTCTGTGGCTACCTGGCTAGTCCAGGGCGCCACATTAGTAATAGAAATGTGGCGCCCCAGGACCTGGTCGCCACAACAGCATTGCCCTTCCAAAGGGTTAATGCTAAGCCTGGAGGTAATGGGGAGGTCCATTGGCCAGCAAGTTTAACATCCACCGCAGTTCTCCCTCCGGCCAGCAGGGGGAGCTCTGAACCTGGAATTCCAGGGAGCCTTCCTCAAGTCTGCCCTGAGGGAGGAAGTAGAGTTGAGTCTGCAGGGAGAAGTGATAGTGAGCAGACGTAGAGTGTGCTGTCCTGTGGATCTGGGGCCTAGAGCTAGAGCAGCTTGGCCCAGGGAAGCAGGAGTAGCAGAGAGGCAGCGAAGAGACTCGGACATCGGAGTCTGTGGCCACCAGGGCTTAAAATACTCCCTGGTAGCCGAATCCGAAGGGCAGGAGAGCTGCAAGCACCTGGCCCATAAACAGCCCGAAGGTACAGCTGCAGCATCAGGGCCCGGTGTGGACTCCAGCAGAGAAGCACCAGAGAGGGCCTGCGCAGCCTACTACAGAGGGAAAGGGACGTACCATCGGTCCCAGCAGCAAAGAGGGCCATTGCTGGATTCAGAGAAGCAGGGTCCTATCATAACAAAGAAAAGCACAGGAGTAGGCCTCATACTCAGCTGGCCAGAAAGATCACCTCAAGTACTTGCAGGCCGACCGGATCCCCATCACCACCTATGACGGTCTCCCAGGACTGGACTGTTCCTAAAGTAAAAGAGGAAAAGGTAAAGAGACTGTTGTTTGTGCCTGATTCTTTCATTGCCTTTCAGCCCTGCACCGTGTTAGCCACACATCACCATAGACTTTCACGAGCACTAACAGTGGTCCTGGGGTTCCGCTACACCTGTGGGGAGCAGTACCACCATTGCTGCCATAACATCACCCCGGAGGCCTCACACAGCAGCTGCGGCTTAATAGCCGCAGACCACAGGTGGCGTCACGAAACATATACTTTAATTGCTCCCAAGTCACCAGCCCTATTGCAACTGACAACCACCAGGGCCACGGAGCCGGGCCCAGCCACCACTGACGATTCCCGGACTAGTCCGGCCCGGCACCGGGTGTCCCATAGCCCTGGGGTGGGCGAGTCAATTTTTGGCGTCACGAACAGGATCTCGTGTCCGGTCCCACCGGGTACTGTGTGCCTGCAGAAACTGTGCTTAAAAGACTGTGTTACTGTCTGCAAACGGCCGCCGCCATTAGCCTCGCCGAGTGCATGAAGAAGGGGGGCGTGCCCAAAAAAGAGCGCAAAGGGAGCGCTCCATCAGAGCAGAGCGCCGTTAACCCCGCGCTACCCGGAAGAGATTGTAAAAAGAAAGCGGAGCCTGGTAAGGTTCACTAAGGGGGAGGAAGATGTCCGACACCGAGGGAGAGCCGGTGGCTCTAGCAGTTCAAGACGCAGCACCGCCGGCCGATGTAATCCCAGTCGCCGTCGCCCCGGCCCCCGCTGTAGCGCCGGTAATGCCGATCACAATGCTGTACATCCCGGGAGCAGAATGGCTGACGCAGTACTCCGGGGAGTCACATACCCTGAGCCACTTCAGAGGAAGCCTGCACAGCTTGTTCATAGTGTATCCGCTGACTGAGAGCCAGAAGGTGGGCATATTGATGGGGCAGTTAGCCGGTGTGGCCCAGCGTGAAGTGAAGTCCTGGCCTGATACAGATAAAGGGACAGCAACCCAGATACTGGCCAAGTTAAAAAGTACTTTTGACACCCGCACCGCAGCAGAAATAAAGATGAGATTCTTTGGGTGCAAACAACGGGCCACAGACAGCATAAGGGACTATGCCTTAAACTTGCAGGAGGCCCTGAAAGCAGTTAAACAGGTGGACCCAGAGAGTGTACGTGAAGAAGACAAACTCCTAACTGAGCAGTTCATAGAGGGGCTCCTGTCAGATGCCCACAGGACCCAGCTGCGTATCATGGTCCTGCAGAACCCTGCTCTGGACTTTGCAAAGTTTAAGGACCAGGCCATCCGGGTACTGAGAGAATCTACACCGAGTGACCCAGTACCCCTCCGGCCTCTTGCTATCACGTACCCAGGGGTGGTGCCTGCAACACGAGCCGCTGCAGGAGCTGAGGCGCAGTCCCTGGATAAGGATCCCACTGCAGAGCTCAGACAGCAGGTCCAGGAGCTGACCAAGACTGTAGCTGCCCTTGCTAGGACCGTACAGTCTCTACAAGTGACCCCACCGCCTGCAAGAATCGAGTTGGCCTCCAGCCCAGATGACGTCCCATGGATGCGACAGAGGAGGATTCCGCCGACCCGAGGAAAAGACACAGACCGGTATGATTCAACGGGACAACCGATCTGCCGCCGCTGCAGTCAGGCGGGCCATATTGCAAGACACTGTCCTTTAAATGGGCCGAGCCTGGGGCCAGGAGCCAACCCCCAGGTGTAAGGAAGCCCGGCTCAACCCCCAGTCGCAGCAAGTATGTGGGAGGACGCCCGGTCCTTCCTATTGTGCTGGATGGGATCCCGTTGAATGTCCTCCTGGATACGGGGTCCCAGGTAACAACCATCCCTTATAAACTGTACAAAAGATATTGGGCTGATTCAGACATTGACCATGGCCCAACAATTGTGGCCAGTAATGGTCAGCCCTTACCTCAAATTGGGTATAAAGAAGTAACCATTAAAGTGGGGCGGGTAGAATTGCTATGTCAGGGAATGATAATTGTAGATATTGATCGCAAAGAATCTGACCCACTGCTAACCATTGGTACAAATGTGATAGAAAATTGTATTGCCGAGGTGAAAATTTTGTTGCAACAGGCGTCTGAAACTGCCAGCTCCGGGCAGCAGCGTGCCCTACAGAGGGAAATCCGAGCCCTGATGAGGAGGCAGCAGGTAGAGCTGGCCGGAGGAGAAATCGGCAGTGTGAGGGTAAGTGACCCCCTCCCCATTGCAATACCCCCAAGAAGTGAAATGTTGATATGGTGTCAGCAGCAATAGGCCTCAAGGGTCAGGATTACCATGCCTTGGTAGAACCGGTGTATTCAGACAGTAGGCCTGGAGTCCTGATAGCCAGAGGGGTAGCAGACGTTCGCAAGGGGAGAGTGCCCGTCCGTGTCCTGAATTGTGGGGAGGAGGAAGCCAAATTGCCCCGGTACGCCACCGTAGCAAAACTGTACACTGTCAGCAACAATACCATCAAAGCAGTGGAACCCTTGATCCCGTCCGACCAGGCGGAAGACAATGGCTCCAAGGGGCAGCTGGAAGACTGGTGCCAAAAATTACATGTGGGCACCGACTCCACCCCCTCACACCAAAAGCATGGGGTTTACCGGGTGGTACAGGAGTACGAGCGGGTCTTCAGCAAACACCCCCTAGATTTCGGGCAGGTAAAAGGGGTTAAACATCAAATCCCCACGGGTGATCATCATCCCATTAAAGAGAGATACCGCCCTGTACCCCCAGCACAGTATCAGCGTGCCAAAGAAATGCTACGGGAAATGAAGGAGGCTGGGGTTATCAGAGATAGTTGTAGCCCCTGGGCAGCTCCACTAGTGCTCGTAAAGAAAAAAGATGGTACAATGAGAATGTGCGTAGATTACAGGCAAATTAACCGCATTACACATAAAGATGCTTATACACTACCCAGAATAGAGGAGTCACTAACAGCCTTAAAGTCAGCTAACTATTTCTCCACCTTGGATCTCACCAGTGGGTATTGGCAGGTTCCCGTGGCAGAGGCGGACAAGGAGAAGACTGCATTCACGACACCAATGGGCCTCTGCGAGTTCAACTGTATGCCATTCGGGCTCTGCAACGCCCCAGGGACATTCCAAAGGTTGATGGAGTGCTGCTTGGGCCACCACAACTTTGAAACCGTGCTGTTGTACCTGGATGACGTCATAGTCTACTCCAAGACTTATGAAGACCACCTGAGGCACTTAGCAGAAGTGTTTGAGTCCTTGTCGAAATATGGCCTGAAGATAAAGCCGTCCAAATGTCTCCTCTTGAAGCCAAAGGTACAGTACCTGGGTCATGTGGTCAGCGCAGAAGGTGTGGCACCTGATCCGGAGAAAGTCACCATAATCAAGGACTGGCCAAGACCCACCACGGTAAAGGAGGTGCGGCAGTTCCTTGGGCTGGTGGGCTACTACCGAAGGTTCATTGATGGTTTCACAAAGATAGCAGCACCCCTTCAAGATCTCTTGGTGGGCCAGCCAAAGCAGGCTAAGAAGCAGAGCCCTCCATTTGAATGGAGCAGCCAACTGGAAACATCCTTTGTCCGGCTGAGAGGGGCTCTCACGGGAGAAGAAATTCTGGCCTACCCTGACCACAGCCAGCCATTTGTACTGTATACAGACGCCAGCAACGTGGGACTGGGAGCAGTTCTGTCCCAGGTGCAGGGAGGCAGAGAGAAGGTGATAGCTTACGCCAGTAGGAAGCTTCGGCCCACAGAAAGGAATCCAGAAAACTACAGTTCCTTCAAGCTGGAGTTCCTCGCTATTGTTTGGGCAGTGACTGAACACTTCAAGCACTATCTGGCATCGGCCAAGTTCACCATCTTCACGGACAACAATCCGTTGACACATCTGGCAACAGCCAAGTTAGGTGCGTTGGAACAGCGATGGATGGCCCGGCTGTCTAACTTTGACTTTACCATCAAGTACCGGGCTGGCAAGAAGAATAACAATGCTGATGCGCTGTCCAGAATGCCTCACTTACCTGAGTCTGGAGAAGACCTGGATGAACTCGAAGAGATAGAGTTACCGGCTTTCCATCACCAAGGTGTTTCCCAGTGTGAGCATGCTGTAGGAGTGAAGCGCTCGAGCCAGCACGAGGTCTTGGTCAACCCGTTACTCCACCATAATTGGGAAGAGACACAGAACGGTGACCCAGCCGTGCGATTGGTGAAAGAAAAGCTAGCACAAGCTGAGACCCACCTTGGCCCAGATGCTCCAGAAGAAGCCCAGCAGCTGTGGAAGGAGCGGGGACGACTGTTCACGAACCAAGGCAAGCTCTGCAAGAGATATGTCAACTGGCGAACGAATGAACTCGTCTGGCAGATAGTGGTCCCACAGAGGGATGCTCCAATGGTCCTAGCCGCTTACCATGATAACGCAGGACACTTCGGGTGGAAGAAGTTGGAGACCCTACTCCGCGATCGGTTCTACTGGGTGCACATGAGAAAGACAGTCGAGAAGTGGTGCCGAGACTGTGGTCCGTGTAACCTGAGGCGGAAAGATGATGCCAGCCAGAGGTCTCCCCTACAGCCAATTGTCACGAAGCAGCCCCTGGAGTTGGTGGCCCTGGACCACGTGAAGTTAACACCAAGCCGGTCAGGCTATGTGTACGCCCTCACCATTGTGGACCATTACTCTTGTTTCCTGGTAGTAGTGCCTGTGAATGACCAGACAGCCAGAACAGCAGCTAGAGCATTTCAGGCATACTTTTGTCGACCTCATGGTTACCCTGAGAGGGTACTGACTGATCAAGGTCCTGCATTCGAGGCAGAAGTGTTCCAAGAGTTCTGTAACATGTACGGTTGTAAGAAAATCAGAACAACACCATACCACCCCCAAACCAATGGATTGTGCGAGAAGATGAACCATGTGGTCATTGATATGCTCAAGACTCTACCTCTGGAAGAAAGAAACCAATGGCCGGAGAAGTTACCAGATCTGGTAGACCTGTACAACCATATCCCAGTAAATTCGACCAACTGCAGCCCTGCTTACCTGATGCGAGCAAGACCTGGCAAGTTACCTGTAGACTTTGAGATGGGGACTGTGTCACCTGAAGCGGTTCAGGAGATAGAAGATTGGGATACAGAGCGACAACAGCAGTACCGCAAGGTCCAAGAATGCGTAGAAAGGAGCCTGTCCCAAGCAAGAACGAGACAAGAGCAGCATTACAATCAAACAGCCCCAGCAACTCCCTTAACACCTGGAGAACAGGTCCTCAAGAAAAAGCGGAGGGCGCATAAATTAGATGATCAGTGGGAGAATAAACCCTACACCATTAGTCCCTCCAACTTTGACAATAGTAAGGTATGCCTCATAAGCAAAGATGAAGGCAAGACCTATCAAGCAGTTTCTCGAGACCGCCTGAAAGCGTGCCCCGAATGGTGCAGAACCCAAAAAGAAGTAGAAGAAGTACAAGAAAGTCCTCAAAGTCAAGAAAAAGAGGAAGAGATGATCCAAACAATCCTTGGAAAATTCCCCAAAACTTGGACCCGAATAAACAATGCCATAGTGGTACCAGTGTTGACGTTCCTGCAGTTGGTTGAGCCAGAAACAGAAGAGGTTCCAGATCCACCTAAAGAACCATCCGCTCCAACACGAGAAGACACACCAAGTAGTCAGGGACAAACACCAGAGCTACGCAGGTCTCAACGCAGCACTCGGGGACAGCCCCCTCCAAGGTATAGAGAGTAAAAAGAAAGAGTACTTATTAGAATGTAAATAGTTATGTGAAATGTCTGTAATGTTGTGTATAAAATGTTTTTCTTTTTTGATTGAGAAAATGGACAATTGGGCCACTGGACTATGGGTGGCCAACACCTAGCTGTACATAGTTAGCACCAGTGTGCTCAGCACCCCTGAAGGAAAACCCGTCCGGCGTGCATAGAGTGGGGTCATCAATGCTCTGACGCATGCCCAGAGCCTACGTTGGAGGTTTTATCGCGGCGGGTCCCCCATGGAGCAGTGTAATGGACACCAAGCAGGGAGCCACGCTGGACTCTTATAGTTGTTTAAGGTTGTAACATGTTTTGTTTTGTTTCTACAGTCTGAGAGTACTGAATTTAACTAAGGGGGAGTGTGGCGCCCCAGGACCTGATCGCTACAACAGCATTGCCCTTCCAAAGGGTTAATGCTGAGCCTGGAGGTAATGGGGAGGTCCATTGGCCAGCAAGTTTAACATCCACCGCAGTTCTCCCTCCGGCCAGCAGGGGGAGCTCTGAACCTGGAATTCCAGGGAGCCTTCCTCAAGTCTGACCTGAGGGAGGAAGTAGAGTTGAGTCTGCAGGGAGAAGTGATAGTGAGCAGACGTAGAGTGTGCTGTCCTGTGGATCTGGGGCCTAGAGCTAGAGCAGCTTGGCCCAGGGAAGCAGGAGTAGCAGAGAGGCAGCGAAGAGACTCGGACATCGGAGTCTGTGGCCACCAGGGCTTAAAATACTCCCTGGTAGCCGAATCCGAAGGGCAGGAGAGCTGCAAGCACCTGGCCCATAAACAGCCCGAAGGTACAGCTGCAGCATCAGGGCCCGGTGTGGACTCCAGCAAAGACGCACCAGAGAGGGCCTGCGCAGCCTACTACAGAGGGAAAGGGACGTACCATCGGTCCCAGCAGCAAAGAGGGCCATTGCTGGATTCAGAGAAGCAGGGTCCTATCATAACAAAGAAAAGCACAGGAGTAGGCCTCATACTCAGCTGGCCAGAAAGATCACCTCAAGTACTTCCAGGCCGACCGGATCCCCATCACCACCTGTGACGGTCTCCCAGGACTGGACTGTTCCTAAAGTAAAAGAGGAAAAGGTAAAGAGACTGTTGTTTGTGCCTGATTCTTTCATTGCCTGTCGGCCCTGCACCGTGTTAGCCACACAACACCATAGACTTTCACGAGCACGAACAGTGTTCCCGGGGTTCCGCTCCACCTGTGGGGAGCAGTACCACCATTGCTGCCATAACATCACCCCGGAGGCCTCACACAGCAGCGGCGGCTTAATAGCCGCAGACCACAGGTGGCGTCACGAAACATATACTTTAATTGCTCCCAAGTCACCAGCCCTATTACAACTGACACCCACCAGGGCCATGGAGCCGGGCCCAGCCACCACTGACGATCCCCGGACTAGTCCGGCCCGGCACCGGGTGTCCCATAGCCCTGGGGTGGGTGAGTCAGAAACAGTTAATGTTAGTTCCTGCAGAGTGAGCAGAGTGAGAGACGTATTGGTTACAAGAGAGAGGGATCTCAGAATGTTCTGCCTAGCAGGATACGGGCCTAGGTCCCGAGGTCGTCCCTGAAATCTTGATGTGAATCCCACAAGGTCTGGAGCTTAAAGCTCATCCCGGTGGGCTTGGTGAAGCCGCCCAGGTGTGACGCGCAGAGGAGTTGGATCGAGTAAGACGGGACGATCTTTGGGTGCCGTGTGAAACACTCTGAGGGTATTGATTGGACAGGCTGTGGCTGCCCTTGCTTATATGGCAGCCTGGGAACAACAAAACAACAGAACTGTCCCACTCATAGTGGGAGCTTCTAGATAGAAGTTCTAGTGGGGAGAAATACCCCAGTCAAAGAAGATCATTGAACATTTTTTTTTACTATGCAAATTATAACTAGATTAAAATGTAACTTTTAATATTGAAATTTTTTTAAAAAAAAATTTCTTATACCACACAACATAAATGGTTGTAAAACCAACCAACTAATTGGAGCTAGTATTTAGGCTCCTATCATTACCCAATAAAGGACACTGTATAACCGGTAGTAGTAGTCCTACCGGAATAACACCCGTTGAGACAAAAGAAAACGTTGTCCCATATGTGATGTAAAGATTAGTAATCCACAGCATGAAAAAATTCAGCAGGAGTGATCCCACCAAGATAACAGTGTTAGAGACCCAAGTGTTACTGTCTCCCAAATAGTATACACAGTCTATAACGATAGATAACCATAGTAAGGTCTCACTGTGATGAATGAAACAAAAAACTTGTTTTTTGTTGTCCAGTAACAGGGGGGGGGCGCCAATCAGCCTCACAATACCCCTTAGCTGGCAACAATCTGACCTGATATTTTCTTAGACCTCCCGACGCGTTTCTTAATTTATCTTAATCCTCAGGGGACTGTGGTCAAGAAATTACAGCTGCAAAAATAAACAGTATAATCAGACTAAAATAATGCAAGGATTTACCAAAAGGTAAATTCTCTAGCTCGGTTACTGGTCGCTCCTTTGACATCAGGAATTTCATAAATTGTCGCTCGAAGGGCGTTATTTACAAAGCGAGATGTGGCTGTGGACTAGAATATGTAGGCAAGACGAGAAGGAAGTTCAGGAGAAGGGTGGGGGAACACCTTAGAGATATAGCCAACAAGAGGGATACCCCCCTAGCGAAACACATGGAAGTTATGCATAATAGTGACATCTCAGGGTTAACCTTCATGGGAATTGATCTCATAAACTACCCAACCCGAGGGGGAGATTGGGATCGGTTGATCCTCCAACGGGAGTGTAAATGGATTTACACATTGAAGACCCAGACACCGTGGGGTCTTAATGAGACACTTACCTTTGGGTGCTTCCTGTAGTTCCTAGGGCCGTGCTAGGGACCCTTAGGGACAGCCACCGTGGAGCGGGGGCACCCGGTACTTTAAGGTGTTGTTACACTCCGTTGGTAGGTAGGGGATTGATAGGGCTGAGTAGGGACTGCTACAGGGGGCCCCTACATGAACATCCCGCTCAAAACTCCTCCCTCCCCTGTTCTAAACTCATACTTTGGTATTTCATTTGCCACTTGCCTCGTGCCCGTGTCGATTGTGTCTATTGTGGGTGCCTGCCTTAATCCAATTTGTGTGTCCTTGTGTTATTTAGGACAATTTTAGTATTCTCAACCGCTCCCTACATTACACATTTCAATTAACCCCCCACACCCCCCCTGCCAAGCTCACTCCATATGTCATGCCCCCCGTGTTAAACATCATAGCACCTTATTATGGTGTTTCTTATGTGACAAGCTCTTAGCCCAGATGATGGTTGGGGAGACGCCAATTGTTTATGCGTCTCCGGTTCCATTATAACCAAGGGCGTTCTATGTACACTGTGACAGCGGTCCTGGTGACCGGTCATGTGATTCGGTGATGGGCGGTGCCCTGGTGACGTTCTGATTCGTTGCTGTGCCGTGCGCCCGGATGTGCGCTGGGTAGTTCCGTGCGCTTCCGGTTGCTTGGGTGACGCCAGCTCGCTGTCACGTGGGCGGTTCACGTGACCGCTATGTGTGCCGGAATCTCTATGTAGTTCCGGTCACACAGCACTATGAGTACTAATGAGACTGGCATTGCTAGCATGCTGTCAGGTGCCCGGATGTGCGCCGAATGATTCCGCGCGGTTCCGGTCACGTGGCGTTATGGTTAGAGACAGATTGGGTGACGCCGGCCTGCTGTCACATGGACGGCTGTCACATGGGCGGTTCACATGACCGCTTTGTGCACTTAAACTCTGTGCAGTTCCGGTCACATGGCACTATTGGCAAGGATGTGATGGGCGGAGCTGGCGTGATGTCAGGGATCACATGACCGCCATATGCGGGGACGTCACTGAGGGACGGTTCTCCGTCTGTGGCGCTGATTGGTCCCTAAGGGTGAGGTTTTTGTGACGTCCACCACTTGCTGTGGTTGGATACCACGGTGGGCGTCACACCTTTCTGCTCATTGGCTAACGGCCGATCAGTCTTGGCAGAGGGACGGTGCTCTCGTTTTTTGGGGGTGGTAATTATGATAAGTGGGGCGTTCCGCCCACAGGATATTTAAGGGCGGCAATTTTGAAAGCCTAGTGCTTGATACCAGCCCGGACACAGCATGGTGTATGTCCGTCTTCTTAAGGAAGGTAGGTAGGAGATCTATTTGAGAATGCTTTGTGAACTTTTTGGTAATTCCTTGCATTATTTTAGTCTGATTATACTGTTTATTTTTGCAGCTGTAATTTCTTGACCACAGTCCCCTGAGGATTAAGATAAATTAAGAAACGCGTCGGGAGGTCTAAGAAAATATCAGGTCAGATTGTTGCCAGCTAAGGGGTATTGTGAGGCTGATTGGCGCCCCCCCCTGTTACTGGACAACAAAAAACAAGTTTTTTTGTTTCATTCATCACAGTGAGACCTTAAGGCTGCTTTACACCAGGCAATCTATCGTGCGATAGATCGTCGGGGTCACGGTTTTTGTGACGCACATCCGGCATCGCTGGCGATGCCGGCCTGTGTGACACCTCCTAGCGACGCATCTAAAATCTAATGGTTAATATTCAGACATCAAATGTCATGTAATGTACAAAAATCCATAAAAACAATGTAGATCTACACGTTTCAGATGGAAGCCAGCCTTCATCATGATAACATTGCAAGTGCTATATGAATAGGATTTGATTCTATACATTTGTCGAGCTTAATTAATTTAGACACGTGATTTTATTATATGCCAATGTGTGAATGGCTAACAAATTGTTCGAATCTTGTTCACATTGTAGCACCTATATACCAGGGTAAATAATAAATTGCAAATACACAAAAATGAAAAAATAGACCAGACAAAAAAATGGCACCTTTCCAAAATTGTAAACAACTTTGTTTCAAGCATGTGATGCTCGTTTGGCAAGTAACAGGAGTGGGTAATATGAAAATCACAACTGAAACCAGAAAAAAGTGAAGACATTGACTCAATATTTTCATTGTGTGTCTGTGTGTTCAACACTCAAGGCTGCTTTACACCAGATAATCTATCGTGCGATAGATCGTCAGGGTCACGGTTTTTGTGACGCACATCCGGCATCGCTGGCGATGCCGGCCTGTGTGACACCTCATAGCGACGCAGTATCGCTCACAAATCGTGAGTCGTGTACTGCTCGCTAGGTTCCATAATATCGTTTAATTTAGTTGTTCATCTTTTCCGTGGTAGCACACACCGCTCCGTGTTACACCCCGGGAACGATGAACAGCAGCTCACCTGCGTCACGCGGTCGCCGCTGGCTATGTGAAGGAAGGAGGTGGGCGGGATGTTTACATCCCACTCATCTCCACCCCTCCGCTTCCATTGGCCGGCGGCTGTGTGACGTCGCTGTGACGCCGAACGTCCCTCCCACTCCAGGAAGTGGACGTTCGCCGCCCACAGCGTGGTCACACGAGAGGTAAGTATGTGTGACGGGGGGTTACCGACTTTGTGCGACACGGCCAGCGATTTGCCCGTGATGCAAAAAGGACGGGGGCGGGTACGATGGATTGTGAAATTGCACAATTGGTCGTACCGTGTAAAGCAGCCTTCAGGGGTACTTTGCACACTACGACATCACAGGTGCGATGTCGGTAGGGTCAAATCGAAAGTGACGCACATCCGGCGTCGCTGTCGACATCGGAGTATTTGAATCAATTTTATTACGATTAACGAGCGCAAAAGCGTTGAAATCGTATGATCGGTGTAGCGTCGGTCATTTCCATAATTTCGGAAGGACCGATGTTACGATGTTGTTCCTCATTCCTGCGGCAGCACACTTCGCTGTGTGTGAAGCCGAAGGAGCGAGGAACATCGCCTTACCTACGTCCCGGCTGCAATGAGGAAGGAAGGAGGTAGGCAAGATGTTTACGTCCCGCTCATCTCCGCCCCCCTGCTTCTATTGGCCGCCTGCCGTGTGACGTCGCTGTGACGCCGCACGACCCGCCCCCTTAGGAAGGAGGCGGTTCGCCTGCCATAGCGACGTTGTAAGGCAGGTAAGTGCATGTGAAGCTGCCGTAGCGATAATGTTCGCTACGGCAGCTATCACAAAATATCGCAGCTGTGATGGGGCGGGGACTATCGCGCTCGGCATCGCTACCATCGGCTTGCGATGTCGTTGTGTGCAAAGTACCCCTTAGGATGGAGAACAGAATGAGGAGAGAACTCTGACTACTTGAGAACCAAAATTGTTGAAGCATATTAACAATCTCAAGGTTACAAGTTCATCTTCAGAGATTTTGATGTTCTTTTGTCCACAGTGAGCAACATAATTTTACAACCTATGGCACTGTAGCTAATCTCCCTGGATGTGGACAGCAGTGAAAAATTGATGAAAGGTTGTGTTACGATGTGGCTGTCTGATATGATATAGATGCTAAATTATCAGACAGTCAGGGTCCACCGTGCAGTGGTTTTAAACTGCAGTTGGTAATGAACAGAAATGTAAAGGTAAAAGCAAATATATGTAGCGCCACTGAATCCATCAGGGCACTACAAGGTACTGCATCCTGCCAAAGATGCAGGGCCTACCCCGAGGGACCTGGAAGACCAGTGCCGGTCACAGCAAAACACATTATAATCCCAGTTTTCCCCATCCACACAGACTGGAGACAGACTAGACTTGGACCCAATGGATGGCCATCCAGAGGTGGAGCCAATCCAGTCCACTAGACAACGACCAGGTGGGAGGGGACAAACAGACAATAAGGGAGTTGGAGTGAGTAAGTGGAAGTGAGAGGAGACGGACGTAACTGCTCTGACATGGGAGTGTGACGGTGACCTGAGGGCCCAGGCTTGTGGTTGCTGGTGGAGTATGGCAAAGTACTCCCAGAACCATAGCACCGACGTGGTACAGAGCCCCAGGTCAAGCCAATGCTCCAGGCAGACCTGATAAAATCTGTACAGTGAGGGGACCATCCAGGACCTCACTGACCTTAGAAGTTCGGGGACACCAGCAGTAACGAGAGAACCAGGGACCAGAACGGAACACTGACCCTACAGGGTTTAACTGCCGTCGTACGGACCAGAGACTGAGAGACAAACAGGAGGGGACCCTCAGACGCTCAAAGCCACGGGGACCCACAAACTTCAGAAAGGTGCAGGGGAAAGAAGCCTCCAGGTCATCAACCAGCAATAAGGGACTAAGAGAACTAGAGGTAAATACCAGCCTTCCTCCGGGTACCAGTTACCATCTGCTGTGAGTAAAGGGAACCAGTTGCACAGCAACCACTTGTGTGGACTACCTTTCTTTCAGCACCCATCTCTATCACCTATCCCCTGGGACCCCAGCCCTACTTGCGGAGGGCCCAATATCCAGGCTGCCATCACATCAGCCCCAGTGGAAAGACTGTGCAGCAGCAGTTCCATGACCATAACCGCAACCCGAAAATGGCGTCACAACATAAACTTTATTAACTCTTCCCCTGTATATAACCCTTTTTTAAAAGCGCCCCCAAGGTCACGGAACCGGGCAACGGCCACATAGTGACACATCCTAGTAGTACACTGCCTGGGACCGAGTACCCCATATCCCTGGGCGTCACATATACACACTGATAAATGGTACACTGTTGGTGTTAACCTCCACACCTGAACTGTACCACAAAAGCAGTACTTGCCGCTGTTATCTCACAGCCCCGAAGTGCTGGATTACTAGCGACTAGCAAAATAAGAATATATGCAAATGAGCAATCCGCTGTTAACCTAGAGTGACTGCTGAAATAATATGATATGAGGAAAATAGACCACTGTTACTTCACAGAAGTCTATGATAACATACACAGTATGAATAGAAGTCAGTGCTAACCACACTGCACTGTCTGGTCTGAACCAGATTACTCAGTAGGCATAGGCTAATTGCTATAATAACCACACTATACCGCTAGGTAGAAACCAGGCTTGCCTGTATAGGATTAGTACCCTGCCTAACTGGCTGACTCTGTCCCTAACAGGCTCTAGGCAACATTCAGCTGCACAACAAGCAACCTGCGGATGTACCCAGAGAATGGCGCCTGAACCTAACACCACTTAAGAGAGCACATGCACCAGCAGTCACTGAATGCATGAACCAAGATGACTGAGCACACATGTGCCGGCTCCAGGGTCTTTTATAACTTAGTCAATGCCCACAAGATGGTGGCACCCATAGCCAGCCCAAACCTTGGCCAATAACGCTACAGAGCATCATTGGTGATGTCATCCACAACCAATGGAAAGGCAGCGTGTCATTGGTGACACCACCCTCAGCCAAAGGGAAAGCAGCGGGTCAGTGGTGATGTCACACGCTACCAATAAGCTGCTGCCACGTGGTGAACATGCTCATTACGGCCTTTCCTGGACTTAGCCTAGAAACAGCATTGTTTTCCTGCACATGCCCACAAGCAGCTTTTCAGGACTTAGTCCCAGAACTGTAAAATTTTCTACCCACAGAATGTGCTGCTGCAAGACGACTAGAACCCCGCCGAGGAAGATCGGGAGTGGGAGCAACAGAAGGTGGCACCAGAGTCATGGCAGCACCTTGGCATGTAACAGGTTGCAACTCAGAATAGTCCAGATGCTGAGTAAGTACCCCAATCAAGTTCCAAGAAAGTTCATGCAGGCTCAGGGTGCATCAGTGTCAGCTTGAACTATCCTTCAAAATTTAACTTAAATGAAACACTTTGGGAAAGGACCTAGAAGGACCCCAATGCTGACAAAGAGGGAGAAAAAGAGAAAAAAGTTAGCTTGCAGTTTGTCAAAATGCACATGAGTAAGTCGAAATCCATCCGCTTAAGCATCTTGTATACAAATGACACTAGGATAGTGATTTTTGGTAAAGTGCATCATTCTACTGTTTACTGGAAACAGAATGAGGCCTACAAAAAAAAGAACACAGTACCTACAGTCAAGTATGGTGGAGGTTCAAAGATGTTTTCAGGTTGTTTTGCTGCTTTTGGCATTGAGTGCCTTGCAAGGCATAACGAAATCTGAAGATTACCAAAGAATTTGGGGTCACAATATAGAGCTCAGTGTCAGATAGCTGGGTTTGCATCCTAGGTCATGGGTCTTCCAGTAAGATAATGACCTCAAAAAAACTTCAAAAAGCATTCAGAAATAGATAGAGGCAAAGCGCTGGAGAGTTCTGCAGTGGCCAGCAATGAGTCCGGATCCAACTCCCATTGAACACTTTAGGAGAGATCTTAAAATTGCTGTTAGGAGAAGGCACCCATCAAATATGAGAGAAATGGAGACGTTTGCAAAATTCCAGTTGAGACATGTAAGAAGCTTGTTGAAGGTTTTAGGAAGCGATTGATTGCATTTATTTATTCTAAGGAGTTTGCAACCAAATATTAAGATGAGGGTGCCAACAATTTTGTCCTGCCCATTTTTGAACTTTTGTGCAAAATTATGTCCAATTTACCTATTTTTCTTTGTTTTCATTCTTGTGTCGTTTCAATACACACAAAGGAAACAATCTGTATAACAAAACATATGTAATTGCAATAATTTTCTGAGGCAAATACTTCATTTTCTTGAACAATTTCAAGAGTGCCAAAATGACTGTAATGAACAGTATATATTACAGATTAAGACACATTTGTGAACTATATTTGAGAGGAAACGGCCTTTTGTGCACATAGAAGAAGTCTTAGATCTTTGAGTTCATGAAAAATGGGAGTAAAAATAAGTGTTGCATTTATATTTTTATTCACATGTACTATGTATATATATATATATATATATATATATATATATATATATATATATATATATATATATGAACAACGACAAGGCAGAGTCCAGCAATAACGTGAGCAATCCAGGATGCTGTTAAAAAAAAATTTCTTTCTTTTTATTCATAAATTCATTAAAATATAATGGTCCAAGCAATGAGATTCTGGACCGTGAAGAAGGCGGATTTTACCGCTGAAACGCGTAGTCCTATCTGCGCTATTTTCCTGCGATAATGCTGTTCTGAATTGCTTGGACCATTATATGTTAATGAATTTATGAATAAAAAGAAAGAAAACATTTTTTAACAGCATCCTGGATTGCTCACATTATTGCTGGACTGTGCCTTGTCGTTGTTCACATTTGTATGGATGGACTGCTACGTCCTGATCCGGGCACAACGGAGTTAACCAGGTCAGCTGAGGTTCCAGGTGATTCACAGGAGTGAGCTGGTCTACATTATTGGACATATATATATATATATATACACACACACACACACAATACAGACCAAACGTTTGGACACACCTTCTCATTCAAAGAGTTTTCTTTATTTTCATGACTCTGAAAATTGTAGATTCACATTGAAGGCATCAAAACTATGAATTAACACGTGGAATGAAATACTTAACAAAAAAGTGTGAAACAACTGAAAATATGTCTTATATTCTAGGTTCTTCAAAGTAGCCACCTTTTGCTTTGGTTACTGCTTTGCATACTCTTGGCACTCTCTTGATGAGCTTCAAGAGGAAGTCATCGGTTTTCACTTCACAGGTGTGTCCTGTCAAGTTTAATAAGTGGGATTTCTTGCCTTATAAATGGGGTTGGGACCATCAGTTGTGTTGTGCAGAAGTCTGGTGGATACACAGCTGATAGTCCTACTGAATAGACTGTTTGAATTTGTATTATGGCAAGAAAAAAGCAGCTAAGTAAAGAAAAACGAGTGGCCATCATTACTTTAAGAAATGAAGGTTAGTCAGTCAGAACAATTGGGAAAACTTTGAAAGTCTCCCCACGTGCAGTGACAAAAAGCATCAAACTCTACAAAGAAACTGGCTCACATGAGGACCGCCCAAGGAAAGGAAGACAAAGAGTCACCTCTGGTGCGGAGGATAAGTTTATCCGAGTCACCAGCCTCAGAAATCACAGGTTAACAGCAGCTCATATTAGAGACCAGGTCAATGCCACACAGAGTTCTAGCAGCAGACACATCTCTAGAACAACTGTTAAGAGGAGACTGTGCAGCAGGCCTTCATGGTAAAATAGCTGCTAGGAAACCACTGCTAAGGACAGGCAACAAGCAGAAGAGATTTGTTTGGGCTAAAGAACACAAGGAATGGACATTAGACCAGTGGAAATCTGTGCTTTGGTCTGATGAGTCCAAATTTGGGATCTTTGGATCCAACCATTGTGTCTTTGTGCGACGCAGAAAATGTGAACGGATGGACTCTACATGCTTGGTCCCCACCGTGAAGCATGGAGGAGGAGGTGTGATGGTGTGGGGGTGCTCTTCTGGTGACACTGTTGGGGATTTATTCAAAATTGAAGGCATACTGAATCAGCATGGTGTCACGCTCCCCGGGCCCCCTGTCCAGCTCCCCGGGTCCCCTGTCCAGCTCCCCGGGTCCCCTGTCCAGCTCCCCGGCTCTCCTGCCACGCTCCCCGGCTTCCCTGGCTCGCTCCCCGGCTCCTCTGTCCGGCGTCCCCCGCTCCACAGCCGCCAGGCCTCCTCACCTAGGATCCCCAGGCGTCCCGGTCCCCGCTCCCAGCGTCCGCTGTCAGCTTCGCTCCAGCCCGGCTCCCCTGCTTCCTGTTCGCCGCTCCCTGCCCTGGCTTCTGGCACCCGGGCCGCGCGCATGCGCATTAGGGCGCGCGCGCGGTCATTAACCCTTTCTTAAAGGGCCAGCATCCACAGACAGGATATTGAACACACAGGTACAGGGTATAAAGGGGTTTGATGTCCAAGTGGGCGGGGCCTGTTCTTCGTGTTTCCTAAGCTAGGAGTCAGGTCTCCTTGTCTCTGTGATATACTCACCTCTCTCTCTTCTAGAGCCGCTCCTGCCTCGCCATCCGGTCCTGCCGATTCCCGAACCCCGAACGCTGACGATCTGCCATCCCGTCAGTCCGTACCATCTCTGATCCCTGTGGTGACCCGTCCTCTCGCTCCACCGGTTCCGGACTCTGCCTGACAACATCTTGGCCTCCGAACCTGAGCTCCGTCACCCGAACTACCATCAGTGACTCCGTGGTCCCAGGGACTTCTACATTCCGCTATTTTGCACGGACTATCCTGCTACCTGTAGTGCTCCGGCTACCAGACTCCTTGCCTTCAGGAAGGCGTTCGGCCCAGTGGATCCACCTCCTGAGTCTGCCCATCCACCCGGCCCTAACAGTAAGAACAGGCCATGGATCCCGCCGAAGCACTAGCGGCCTTGCAGGAGGAACTCCAACGCCAGCGTGAGACCCAGACCCGCATGCTGAACTTTATGTCTTCTGTGGACGCCCGCCTGAACACGCTACAAGCGTCGGTTACATCTTCGGCATCTCGAGCTTCCACTGGACAATCCACGGCCCCAGCTCCCGTGGCAGTCTCCTCGGATGCTTCCAGGCTTCGTTTGGCCTCACCACCCCGGTACGCCGGAGATCCCAAGACCTGCAGGGGATTCATAAACCAATGCTCCCTCCATTTCAAGCAGCTGCCGCATTTGTTTGCCTCCGACCAAGCCAAGGTCGCGTTCATAATGTCCCATCTAGAGGGTGAGGCACTGGCGTGGATGAACCCCTTGTGGGAGAAGGAGGACCCTGTGACCACTAACATCCTGGAGTTCCTGCAGGCATTTCGTGGCACCTTTGACGAGCCCGGACGCGCCGCCGCGTCTGCCTCATCTCTCCTCCGGTTACGTCAGGGGACTCTGACGGTGGGTCAATATGCCATCCGTTTTCGCACCTTGGCTTCGGAACTCGGGTGGAACAATGAAGCTCTAACCGCAGCCTTCTGGGGAGGCCTCTCGGGTCGTATCAAAGATGAGCTGGCTGGTCGTGACGTGCCGTCCACCCTGGATGCCCTGATTGCCCTAGCAACTCGAGTGGACATTCGCTTTCAGGAACGATCCAAGGAAGTGTCCCGTGAGAGACGTCCGATACGGCATTCCTCTCCTCCGCAGAAGCCCGCCGTTCTTCAGTCAACGGCATCTGGTGTCTCCGTCCACGAGCCCATGCAGATCGACCGTTTGCGGCAGTCTGAACAACGCCGAGCAGAACGGCTCGCCAAGGGCCTCTGCTTCTACTGCGGAGAGGGCACACACCTTCTACGCTCCTGTCCAGAGAGGCCGGGAAACTCCAAAGCCTAGGGTTGGTAGGAGAGGCCACCCTAGGTGCTGGGACTCTCTCAGACCCGGTTACGTGGACTGTTCAAGTGACAACGGGAGAGACGCGGTTCACGGCTGAGGCGTACCTCGATTCCGGGGCAGCAGGCAATTTCATCCAGCAGGCCACGGTGGACAAGTACCAGGTGCCTGTTACTCCACTCGACAAACCCCTCGTGATTGCCTCTGTGGATGGGAGACCCCTCTCTGACACCATCTCGTGGATCACCAAGCCGGTGGAACTGCGTATCGGTGCCCTGCATACCGAGAACATCGCTCTCTACGTCCTCCCACACATGTCCCATCAAATCCTGCTGGGACTCCCCTGGCTACGGACACACGAACCGTCAGTCAGCTGGGGCACTGGTGAAATCACCCGATGGGGCTCCTCTTGCCACGAGAACTGTCTGAAGACCATACAACCCATCCGACGACCTCCGGTTCCAGAGTCCCTACCGGGACTGCCCTCGGCCTATTGGTCCTTCGCGGACGTCTTTGACAAAAAGGAATCAGAGGTACTTCCGCCACATCGTCCTTACGATTGTGCCATCGACCTGCTCCCGGGAACTACACCACCTCGAGGACGGATATATCCGCTGTCTCCTGCCGAAACAAGGGCCATGTCTACCTACATCACAGAGAACCTGGCAAGGGGATTCATTCGGAGATCCTCCTCTCCTGCTGGAGCAGGCTTCTTCTTCGTCAAGAAGAAAGAAGGCGACCTACGCCCATGCATAGACTACCGGGGATTGAACCAAATCACCGTGAAAAATAAATACCCCCTGCCACTCATCCCCGAATTGTTTGATCGGCTTAGAGGAGCTCGTATGTTCACCAAGTTGGATCTTCGGGGTGCCTACAACCTGGTCCGCATCCGCTCAGGGGACGAATGGAAGACCGCGTTCAATACTCGCGATGGGCACTATGAATACTGTGTGATGCCCTTCGGCCTGTGTAACGCACCAGCAGTCTTTCAAGAATTGGTGAACGACGTGTTCCGAGACCTTCTCTACGTCTGTGTGGTAGTGTATCTTGATGACATCCTGGTCTTTTCTCCGGACCTCCAGACCCACAGAGAGAACGTGCAGCTGGTACTACAACGACTGAGGGAGAATCGTCTGTACGCCAAGTACGAGAAGTGTGTCTTCGAGCAGTCTTCTCTTCCCTTCCTGGGTTACGTAATCTCCGATACCGGCCTGCAGATGGATCCGGAGAAGGTCTCTGCCATTCTCAACTGGCCCCCTCCTTCTGGACTGAAGGCAATCCAACGCTTTCTGGGATTCGCAAACTATTACCGTCAGTTCATCCCTCACTTCTCTGCTCTGACTGCACCTCTCTCCGCCTTGACCAAGAAGGGGGCTAATCCAAAGGACTGGTCACCTGCGGCCGACGCCGCGTTTGGCTCCCTGAAGCGGGCGTTTGCTTCCTCCCCTGTGCTCCACCATCCGGAGTTAAACCGACAGTTCACCTTGGAGGTGGATGCCTCCTCCTCGGGAGCCGGAGCAGTGCTCATGCAGAAGTCCTCCTCCGGGAAGATGGTTACTTGCGGTTTCTTCTCCAAGAGCTTCTCAGCGCCTGAACGCAACTACACCATCGGTGACCGAGAGCTATTGGCAGTCAAACTGGCTCTGGAGGAATGGCGCTACCTTCTGGAGGGAGCAGTGTACCCCGTTATCATTTACACGGACCACAAGAACCTGGAATACCTGCGGTCTGCTCAGCGACTGAACCCACGGCAAGCCAGGTGGTCCTTGTTCTTTGCCAGGTTCGATTTCCAGCTCCATTTCCGACCCGCGGACAAGAATGTACGCGCAGATGCCTTGTCCAGGTCATTCATGCCCATGGAGCAGGAGGAGGAGACATCCCAGCCCATCATCTGCCCTAGTAAAATCATTCCGGTGCCTCCTGTCACCCTGGCCCAGATACCGCCCGGGAAGACCTATGTCTCTGAGTCTGACAGGCAAAAAGTGTTGCACTGGGGCCATGCCTCGAAAACAGCCGGCCATGCTGGTCAGAAGAAAACATGGAGTACAATTGTACGTCACTACTGGTGGCCATCCCTTCGCACGGACGTCGCTTCTTTTGTCTCAGCCTGCTCCTCTTGTGCCCGGAACAAGACGCCCAAACACCTGCCATATGGTCGTCTTCTGCCTCTGCCTATACCCTCCGTTCCGTGGCAACACATTGCGATGGACTTTATTACGGACTTGCCCCTGTCCTCCGGACACACAGTCATATGGGTCGTGGTGGATCGGTTCTCCAAAATGGCTCATTTCGTCCCTATGGCTGGACTGCCCTCTGCCCAGGAACTCGCTGACGCCTATATACAACACATCTTCCGCTTGCATGGCTTTCCATCACACATTGTGTCCGACAGAGGAACTCAGTTCACCTCCCGCTTCTGGAGGGCCCTCTGCAAACATCTGGGAGTGTCTCTGGACTTTTCTTCAGCCTACCATCCTCAGTCGAATGGCCAAGTGGAACGAGTCAATCAGATCTTGACCTCCTTCTTACGTCACTACTTCAACGCCCATCATGACGACTGGTCCACGCTTCTTCCTTGGGCTGAATTCTCCCATAACCACCACGTCAGTGAGTCCTCCTCCAGCTCTCCCTTCCATGTCGTTTACGGACTTCAGCCTTCCATCCCATTGCCTGTATCCTCTTCCTCGGATGTCCCTGCTGCTGATGCTGTAGCCCGTGACTTTGCAACAATTTGGGACTCTGTCAAGGCGTCCCTTGGACGTGCTTCCCTGCGGATGAAGAGACATGCAGACAAGAGGCGTCTGGATCCTCCGTGTTTCTCTCCAGGAGATCTCGTCTGGCTTGCTTCCAAGTACGTCCGATTGAAGCTACCATCCTACAAGCTGGGTCCTCGCTACATTGGGCCGTTTAAAGTCCTCTGCAGAATAAATGAGGTTTCCTACAAGCTGCAGCTCCCGGCCTCGATGAGGATACCCAACTCCTTCCACGTCTCCCTGCTCAAGCCGGTTGTCCTTGGTCCCTTCTCCGCTGCTGCCAGTTCGGCTCCTCCTCCTATTGCTGATGACGACATCTATGCGGTAAGGGATATCGTGGCCATGAAAACCGTACGGGGCCGGCAGTTCTTCTTGGTGGACTGGGCGGGGTATGGTCCTGAGGATAGGTCCTGGGAACCCCGGGAGAATGTGGGTACTCCTCTAATACGTGCCTTCCTGTCCCGGTTGCGGGGAGGGGGGCGTGGGGGGGGGGTACTGTAACGCTCCCCGGGTCCCCTGTCCAGCTCCCCGGGTCCCCTGTCCAGCTCCCCGGGTCCCCTGTCCAGCTCCCCGGCTCTCCTGCCACGCTCCCCGGCTTCCCTGGCTCGCTCCCCGGCTCCTCTGTCCGGCGTCCCCCGCTCCACAGCCGCCAGGCCTCCTCACCTAGGATCCCCAGGCGTCCCGGTCCCCGCTCCCAGCGTCCGCTGTCAGCTTCGCTCCAGCCCGGCTCCCCTGCTTCCTGTTCGCCGCTCCCTGCCCTGGCTTCTGACACCCAGGCCGCGCGCATGCGCATTAGGGCGCGCGCGCGGTCATTGACCCTTTCTTAAAGGGCCAGCGTCCACAGACAGGATATTGAACACACAGGTACAGGGTATAAAGGGGTTTGATGTCCAAGTGGGCGGGGCCTGTTCTTCATGTTTCCTAAGCTAGGAGTCAGGTCTCCTTGTCTCTGTGATATACTCACCTCTCTCTTCTAGAGCCGCTCCTGCCGATTCCCGAACCCCGAACGCTGACGATCTGCCATCCTGTCAGTCCGTACCATCTCTGATCCCTGTGGTGACCCGTCCTCTCGCTCCACCGGTTCCGGACTCTGCCTGACAACATCTTGGCCTCCGAACCTGAGCTCCGTCACCCGAACTACCATCAGTGACTCCGTGGTCCCAGGGACTTCTACATTCCGCTATTTTGCACCTGTAGTGCTCCGGCTACCGGACTCCTTGCCTTCAGGAAGGCGTTCGGCCCAGTGGATCCACCTCCTGAGTCTGCCCGTCCACCCGGCCCTAACACATGGCTACCGCAGCATCTTGCAGCGGCATGCTATTCCATCCGGTTTGCGTTTAGTTGGACCATCATTTATTTTTCAACAGGACAATGACCCCAAACAAACCTCCAGGCTGTGTAAGGGCTATTTGACTAAGAAGGAGAGTGATGGGGTGCTACGCCAGATGACCTGGATTCCACAGTCACCAGACCTGAACCCAATCAAGATGGTTTGGGGTGAGCTGGACCGCATAGTGAAGGCAAAAGGGCCAACAAGTGCTAAGCAGCTCTGGGAACTTCTTCAAGACTGCTGGAAGACCATTTCCGATGACTACCTCTTGAAGCTCATCAAGAGAATGCCAAGAGTGTGTAAGGCAGTAATCAAAGCAAAAGGTGGCTACTTTGAAGAACCTAGAATATAAGACATATTTTCAGCTGTTTCACACTTTTTTGTTAAGTATTTCATTCCACATGAAGAGAATGCAGATGAGCTTCACTGAGATGGTTTCTGACAATTTCTACAGAAATTCTTTGATTATGCAAACCAATTTTTGCAGCAGCTGTCCAGGTGGTTGGTCACAGATGATCTTGGCGGTAAAGATGCTGGATGTTAAGGTCTTGGGCTGGTGTGGTTGCACATGGTCTGCGATTGTCGGGCCTGTTGGATGTACTGCCAAATTCATGGAAGCCTTTGAAGATGGCTTACGGTAGAGAAATGAGCATTCAATTCATGGGCAACAGCTCTGGTAGACATTTCTGCAGTCAGCATGCCAATTGCGCACTTCCACAAAAATTTCAATATTTGGGGCATTGTGCTGTGTGGTAAAAGTGCACATTTTAGAGTGGCCTTTAATTGCACACCTGTGCAATAATCATGCTGTCTAACCAGCATCTTGATATGCCACACATGTGAGGAAGATGGATTATCTTGGCAAAAGAGAAATGCTCACTAAAACAGATTTAGACATAATTTGTGAAGAATATTTGAGCGAAAAATGCCTTTTATGTACATAGAAAAAGTCTTAGATCTGAATTCAGATGATGAACAATGGGACCAGAAGCAAAAGTGTTGTGTTTATATTTTTGTTCAGTATCTCTCTCTCTATACAGTGGAACCTTAGTTTATGAGCATAATTGGTTTCGGGAGTGTGCTCTTAAACCAAGTTACTCTTATATCAAAGCAAGTTATCCCATAGGAAATAATTGAAACGCAGACAATTCGTTCCACAACCCAAAAATATTTAGTGTATTTATACAAACTTATTATAGTAATACATAATAATGTACTGTATTCATAAAAAATTATTACAGAACACTAATACAAAATACTGTACAGTAAAAAACATATAAAACAAATTAAACTGCACATTACAATAGAATTGTTGGTGTGCGAGAGATACAATACAAGCAATGTGCTGTACTGGTTAGCAGAAAGAGTACAGTACTGATAGAAATGCTATATAGTATATACTGTACTATGCAATGATATACTGTGTACAGTAAACAGTACATATGGACAGAAAGTTACCTCCAAAGTGGGTCAGAGCGCGATGAAAGGATGGAACCAGAAGTGTACATGGTGGGAATTTGCTCTTATTGCAAAGCAATGCTCTTAAAGCAAGTTACAAATTTTTAAAAAATCTTTGCTTGTCTTGCAAAATGCTCTCAAAGCAAGTTACTCTTAAACCAAGGTTCCACTATATATATATATATATATATATATACACACACACACATATATATATATATATATATATATATATATATATATATATATATATATATATATATATATATATATATATATATAATATATATATCCATATAAAAAATCATTCTGATAATATTCCACTTTCAATTTTATATATATATATATATATATATAGTACATTATAAATATTAGATCCCCTTCCTTATATAAAATGGCTACATTTTGCCAAAGTAATAGGTTAATAGCATACATTACTATAAAGCACTGCTAACAATAAACGCACAAACATAATAACGTGCAGGGTTCCATGGGTAAAATGCTCTTGCTAGAGGAAGCTTAAATCTTATTTTAATGAAGTTGATAGATGAAAAGAAATCCAGAGTGCAGCATATAGCAGTCAAATCTTGTTCTGATTAAGTTCTCTGTACCAAGCTTTTTTTCCATTTGCTTTCACCACATGGGTCTCATTAAGGATCCATTATGCATTCACTGTGGTGAACATACATCTTTTTTTCTCTCTCTCTTTATATTGACTGGCTTCCTCAGCAGCAAACCCCCTCTCAACATCATTTTAGGCAAATGGGACTTTTCCTACAAATTGTCATATTTCTATAAGTTCAACAAAACTTTTTTTTCTTTCCGTCTCCTCCAGATGTGAATCCCTAGGCTGTTTAGCTAACAATGTGTGTGGCGTCTGAGGACTTTCAAATTCGCATAAGAGTTTAGACTCGACTATTAGAGGCTGTATCATAAAAATCTGATGGCCTGCAGTGGCCTGCTCCTCATCTCTGCAAGTACACCCCGGCTGCTCCACAACCAGGACGGAGTACTGGGAAGCGGCTGGCGCCACCACCGGTGTAGACTTCCGGTCGGGTGCCACCTCCGTTGCAGCTGAGCGGACTGCCGGAGCCGTCGTCATCACTGTTGCGGCCGGGCGGACTGCTGGAGCTGACGTCATCACCGTTGCGGCCATGCTCGGGGCCGGTTGAGATGTTATCGGGGTTGCGGCCTGACTCGGGGCCGAACGGGATGTCATCGGGGTTGCTGTTCCGGGAACGGGACTCTCTCGCAGGCTGGATGCCGGACCGCTGAGACATCCTGTCGCTTTAGTGTCTGCTGCAGAGTCCTGGTGTCCCTGCCTTTTATCCTCTCGGATCACATGCTGCTCCGCCCTCTCCTCCCCCTTGGTTTTTCGGCAGCAGTCTCGCAGGACCCACTGCCCTTTGCGCTTCCTGTCTTGGGAGTTAATAGCTTCCGCCCGCATTCTTAGGGGGTGGGGCTTCAACTTCGTGCCCTTTTCAGGCAAGAAGATGACGGCGTTGTTGTTTTGGCACCAAAGATGGCGGGCAAGATGGCGGCAGTTCAAAATTTTCAAAGTTTCACAGAAAAGGCGCACTTCATCCACGTCGGTGGATGGGGTAGGAATCCTGTTCGTGACGCCAATTTGTCGCAGGCGGGGGACAGATCACAACAGGGGGGCAGCTCGAGGCACTCGTATCTGGGCGGTGGCTGTGGCACGAGTGGCAGCCGGATCCGGGCTCGCGCAGCCGTCCATTGCCCACGAGTAAAAAAGGGGTTATTTACAAGGGATAGAGTTTTTGTCAGTAACGCCACCCGTGGGTTGCAGTGAGGGATGGTGACACCGCCGCTGCCTTGTATGTGGGTGCCCGGGGCTGATATAGCGGGGCAGCAAGGTGGGATCCCCTCCACGGGTAGGGGAAGTGTAGTAATGGGGCCCAGGGTATTGTGAGGGATTGCAGGGAGCAGGAAACTCAAAGTTCTGTTGTCGTGGTGCTGGATGAACTTTTGATGACTTGGATGGTCAGTAACCACACACAGGCCATATTGTAAACCAAACAGCCAATGGCTGGTCACCTTTGGCGGGTGTCTTCGGGTCCCACACCCAAATATACAGCCAGGGGCCCTTTCTTCCACACTCTCTGTCTGTCTCTTTCTTGTCTGAATGACCTCTGGATCGGATCCCCTCTTTCGGCACCGGCGGGCTACAACTCTGCCCCGGTTGGCCTCAGGTTCCCCGTGACCAGATCTCTGTGCCTGTGGCCCTCACTACCACCTAGTCCGGTAGTCTAGGGCTCCAACCCTGACTACCAACCTCTCCAGGGAGCTCCAACTCCCTCCTGTCAGCTCTTCACTGACTACAGCTCAACTGAAACTAAACTCTGCTTGGTCACTTCTCAAGCTCTCCTCGACCCCTCCCATTTTCCTGGGGAGGGGGTGAGTAGGGCCCAATTGGCTGTTGTATATCTGTGTGGGGACTGTGTTGGTGCCAAGGAGGAAAATGGCCTGCACTTTGGTGGATTTACACAGGCTCTGTGACAACCTGGTTTTGCCAGGGCGTCACAATATAATTTCCATTGTATTAAAGGAGTTCTCTATTAAAATCTCTAATTGGTGACACTGCAGGATCTGAGTGCTGATCCTTCCTTTGGGCTTTCCATAGTTTTCAAGAAACTCAATGTAACTCCTGCTTGGAACCACAATCTCAGAATGGATGTCACGGACAGGCTAGAGGAAAGCCGCCCATTAAGCAGGATCCCGAGAACCGCAAAACACTTTCCACAAGGCCCTGGCGATCGCTACCTGTGGAAGGCTGAGTCCATGAAGAATATTCGACAGGCAAGGTCAA
This sequence comes from Anomaloglossus baeobatrachus, assembly GCF_048569485.1. NCBI lineage: Eukaryota > Metazoa > Chordata > Amphibia > Anura > Aromobatidae > Anomaloglossus > Anomaloglossus baeobatrachus. Next base: position 524,108,121 of record NC_134353.1, read on the forward strand.
ACCAGGAGCTACAGAAAAAAGACAAAATCAGCAGACAAGGGCACAGTCAGGAAATCAGACTGAGGTCACAAGCGGAGATGGCGGCAAGGTACAAAAATGGCAGGCAGGAGAGTAGTCAGTAAGCAGGCAGGGATCAAAACACAGGAATTGATATTCAGAGCAGGGCGAGAACCAGAAACAAGCAGTACTACAAAACTATTTTTTGCAGTGACTAGCAGACAAGAGGGGGAATTAGAAGGGTGTGATGTCTTCCGATTTGGTTGTAGCTGAATGGTGGTAACTTCAGCTGGAAGACACATGCCACTTACAGTCAGCCAGTGGTACTGCTGGTCCAAGGGAAATCCAGCTAAGCGGATGAGAGGAGCCTGTGCCCACCAGAGCCACTGGCACGACTCCTCCCTTATCACTAGCATTGCCCATGGAGGTAATATGGCAGCCCCTGGTAACTGAAGCAGAAGTCACAGGAGGGAACTCTAGTGGGGACGTGACACTCATCCATTGGCAAAGCTCAAAGTGGTCAGACATTGCAGACAAATCCTAACAAAAATTTTACGCAAGCAAGTTAATAATTACTGCCTGTGATCTTCTTCATGGATCAGCAGGGGTCTGATCCATGACCTCCCAGCAGGCAAGGGTCAAAGTAATCAGACAGGATATTGATGGAATATGCTACCAATACGCTACCATTTGGCAGAATTGTTTACAGTTTTTGAACTTCTTTAGTAGAGATGAGCGAACCGGTCCCGGTTCGGCTCGAGGCCGGTTCGCCGAACGGGGGTCCCGTTCGAGTTCGGTTCGTCGAACGTTCGACGAACCGAACTCGAACGTATAGGCTATAATGGGAGGCAATCACAAACACATAAAAATGCATTATAAATGTACACAAACAGTTAATAAACATTGCCATAACACTTACCGGTCCTCGCGATCCCTTCTGCACTCTGTCTCCTGCCGCTATTCCATCCGATGATCGCTGAATCCTCCCGGTTACCTGCACTGCCAGCAGAGAAGCAGGACCTATCGTGACGTCAAAATAGCCATGTGACCAGTCACGTGGCTATTATCTCATTGGCTACAGACTGGTCACATGACTATGACACGTCATGTAGGACCTGCGAGTGCATCTCTCCGGTACACGGTGCACATATGTGTATCGCCGTGTACCGGCGACATGCTCTAGCACACGGTCGACTCCCCGTTCCGTTAGGGACCGGCTGACACAGCCGGTCATTAACGGAGATCACCGTTGCCATAGCAACGCAGTTAGCGGTGACGTCACCGCTAAGCGCGGCTCCGGGAGCACCGTTGCTATGGTAACGCGTCTGTCAGCGTTACCGCAGGCAGCCAGCAGTGATCACTCACGGAGTGAAGGCTGCACGCTGCTTCCCGATTGTAGTGAGCATTGTAGTTAGGATGGAGGTTCCCCAGCCCCAAGTGATGCCCCTCACTACAATCGTCACTACTACTACACTAGAAAGAAAGAAGACAGAAGAGCAGGATCGTGGAGGGCTGACAGGGGTAATAAAGATGGAGTCTCTAATGTGTCTGTGTATTTATTTCTATTAAAGTATTTTTTCTCTGTGTGGTGTCTTTTTTTAACCCTTTATTGGAGATTCTTAATGGCCGGGTCAAACGTGCCTGACATTAAGAATCTCTGGCTTAATACTGGCTGGTAAAACAAAGCCAGTATTAACTCATGATTACCCAACAAGCCACCCGGCTCCAGGGCTGTTGGAAGAGTTGGATACAGCGCCAGATGATGGCGCTTCTATGAGAGCGCCATTTTCTGGGACGGCTGCGGACTGAAATCCGCAGCAGAGGCGCCCACAAACCTCGGGCTAACCTGTGCTGCGGATTCCAATCCCCAGCTGCCTAGTTGTACCCGGCTGGACACAAAAATAGGGCGAAGCCCACGTCATTTGTTTTTTAATTATTTCATGAAATAAGTGAAATAATTAAAAAAAACGGGCTTCCCTATATTTTTGGTTCCCAGCCGGGTACAAATAGGCAACTGGGGGTTGGAGGCAGCCCATGGCTGCCAGCTGTACCTGGCTAGCATACAAAAATATGGCGAAGCCCACGTCATTTTTTTGGTGGGCAAAAAACTTCTGCATACAGTCCTGGATGGAGTATGCTGAGCCTTGTAGTTCTGCAGCTGCTGTCTGCTCTTCTCCATACAGACAGACAGCAGCTGCAGAACTACAAGGCTCAGCATACTCCATCCAGGACTGTATGCAGAAGTTTTTTGCCCCCTGAAAAAATTATGTGGCTTCGCCATATTTTTGTATGCTAGCCAGGTACAGCAGGCAGGTACGGCTGCCCCCAACCCCCAGTTGCCTATTTGTACCCGGCTGGGAACCAAAAATAAAGGGAAGCCCTTTTTTTATTATTTCATGAATTTCATGAAATAATTAGAAAACAAATGACGTAGGCTTTGCCCCATTTTTGTGTCCAGCCAGGTACAACTAGGCAGCTGGGATTGGAATCCGCACCACCGGTTGGCCTGAGCTTTCTGGGCCCCACTGCTGCGAATTGCAGTCTGCAGCCACCTCAGAAAATGGCATTTTCATAGAAGCGCCATCTTCTGGCGCTGTATCCAACTCTTCCAGCACCTGCCTGCTATACCTGGCTAGCATACAAAAATATGGCGAAGCTCACGTCCTTTTTTTGTAGCTTCCCTGGATTTTCCATTGCCAGTGAAGGTAACACCAAGCAGTGGGGGTTAGCAGCCAGTAGCTGCTTGGATTACCCTTAGCTAGCAATACAAAAAATGCAGTGGGAGCTAACATATATTTTTTTTAATTATTTATTTAAATAACTAAAAATAAAATGGGCTTCCCTGTATTTTGATTGCTGGACATCACAGTGCTGTAAAAATAAATCTTTAAAAAAATGACGTAGCGCTCCGCGGTATTTTTGATTCTCAGCGCAGATAAAGCAGACAGCTATGGGTTGCCACCCCCATCTGCCTGCCGTTACCTTGGTTGGCAATCAAAATACAGGGAAGCCCATTAATTTTTTCTATTTAAAAAATAGTTAAAAAAAAAAAATTACGTTGGGTCCCCCCATTTTTGATAGCCAGCTAGGGTAAAGCAGACGGCTGTAGCCTGAAAACCACAGCTGGCAGCTTTACCGTGGTTGGGGATCCAATGTGGAGGTCCCCTCAGGCTCTTTTTTATAATTATTTTATAAATATTAATAATTACACAATAAAAGTAGGGGACCCCCCAAATTGGATCACCAGCCAAGGTAAAGCGGACAGCTGTGGTCTGGTATTCTCAGGGTGGGAAGGTCCATAGTTATTGGGCCTTCACAGCCTAAAAATAGCAGGCCGCAGGCACCCCAGACGTGGCGCATCCACTAGATGCGCCAATCCTGGCGCTTGACCCCAGCTCATCCCGTGCCCTGGTGCAGTGGCAAACGGGGTAATAAATCGGGTTGATACTAGCTGTAAAGTCACCTGAGATCAAGCCCAGCAGTTTGTGATGTCATGGCGTCTATTAGATACCCAACATCATAAACTGTCAGTACTAACAAAAACAAAAAATCGACAAAAGAAATTTATTTGAAAAAACAGTCCCCAAAACATTTCCTCTTTCACCAATTTATTGTAAGAAAAAAAATAAAGGGGTCCCACGACGACTCTGGACCGTCTAGAATATGGGGGGGAGACACTCAGGGAACGTATCCCCCATTTTCTAGGAGTGCGGACCCTTCATGTGAGGAGTGTGGGTGCAATGAATCTGCACTCACTCTCCCCGGGTCCACAGCAGCAGAGTCCATGTCGTAATGGTTGCTACCAAAGCTGCAATGCCCTGCTCATGAGGTAAGGGCATGCCTAATCAGGAGAACTACTGTAGAGGAAGCTCTGCTCACTGGTATATAGGTGCTCAGAGGTAATAATAGATAAAATTAGTGAGTAACCTCGACACTCTATATCTCCCAGACTAAGTCAGTAAGTCACAACGGATAGTAATGCAAAATCACTCTTTATTGGTCCGTATTAAGAAAATTTTTTTTTCATAAGCATATATGTTTTTGTCCAAAACAAGTTACAAATGACGTTTCGGCCTGAGCCTTCGTCAGATTGGACTTATCTGCATGTAATCATGAAAAATGACAATAATCAGTATCACATAAGAGTGAGAGAACAATAACATAAACTCGAACAATGTAGAGGTACAATTGGGATGTAGCAAAAAAATTGCAACACAGCAAGAAATGAAACACATGATACAAATGTCATAATACAGTACAAGGACAATATAGTAATGACAAATATGGGGTCAGAGTAGACTTAGACAGCTCTGGTACGAAAGAGATGTCAATCATAAAGTAACATGTGCAGTAGGTGTAGAGCTACACTATGCATGGCAGAGCTAATGGGTAGACCGACCATAGAAAAAGTAGAGAAAAAGTGGAGAAAAAGTGGAGAATAAGTGGAACATAAGAGGAGAAAAAGTGGAGAAAAAGTGGAGAAAAAAGTGCAGAAAAAGTGGAGAAAAAGTGGAGAAAAAGTGGAGAAAAAGTGGAGCATAAGAGGAGAAAAAGTGGAGAAAAAGTGGAGAAAAAGTGGAGAAAAAGTGGAGAAAAAGTGGAGCATAAGAGGAGAAAAAGTGGAGATTAAGAGGAGAAAAAGTGGAGAAAAAGTGGAGAAAAAGTGGAGAAAAAGTGGAGCATAAGAGGAGAAAAAGTGGAGAAAAAAGTGGAGAAAAAGTGGAGAAAAAGTGGAGAAAAAGTGGAGATTAAGAGGAGAAAAAGTGGAGCATAAGAGGAGAAAAAGTGGAGAAAAAAGTGGAGAAAAAGTGGAGAAAGTGGAGAAAAAAATGGAGAAAAAGTGGAGAAAAAGTGGAGAAAAAGTGGAGAATAAGAGGAGAAAAAGTGGAGAAAAAGTGGAGAAAAAGTGGAGAATAAGAGGAGAAAAAGTGGAGAATAAGTGGAGAAAAAAATGGAGAAAAAGTGGAGAAAAAGTGGAGAAAAAGTGGAGCATAAGAGGAGAAAAAGTGGAGAAAAAGTGGAGAAAAAGTGGAGAAAAAGTGGAGCATAAGAGGAGAAAAAGTGGAGAAAAAAGTGGAGAAAAAGTGGAGAAAAAGTGGAGCATAAGAGGAGAAAAAGTGGAGAAAAAGTGGAGAAAAAGTGGAGCATAAGAGGAGAAAAAGTGGAGAAAAAGTGGAGAAAAAGTGGAGAAAAAGTGGAGCATAAGAGGAGAAAAAGTGGAGAAAAAGTGGAGAAAAAAGTGGAGAAAAAGTGGAGAAAAAGTGGAGAAAAAGTGGAGCATAAGAGGAGAAAAAGTGGAGATTAAGAGGAGAAAAAGTGGAGAAAAAGTGGAGAAAAAGTGGAGAAAAAGTGGAGAAAAAGTGGAGCATAAGAGGAGAAAAAGTGGAGAAAAAAGTGGAGAAAAAGTGGAGAAAAAGTGGAGATTAAGAGGAGAAAAAGTGGAGCATTAGAGGAGAAAAAGTGGAGAAAAAAGTGGAGAAAAAGTGGAGAAAGTGGAGAAAAAAATGGAGAAAAAGTGGAGAAAAAGTGGAGAAAAAGTGGAGAATAAGAGGAGAAAAAGTGGAGAAAAAGTGGAGAAAAAGTGGAGAATAAGAGGAGAAAAAGTGGAGAATAAGTGGAGAAAAAAATGGAGAAAAAGTGGAGAAAAAGTGGAGAAAAAGTGGAGCATAAGAGGAGAAAAAGTGGAGAAAAAGTGGAGAAAAAGTGGAGAAAAAGTGTAGCATAAGAGGAGAAAAAGTGGAGAAAAAGTGGAGAAAAAAGTGGAGAAAAAGTGGAGAAAAAGTGGAGAAAAAGTGGAGAAAAAGTGGAGATTAAGAGGAGAAAAAGTGGAGAAAAAGTGGAGAAAAAGTGGAGCATAAGAGGAGAAAAAGTGGAGAAAAAAGTGGAGAAAACGTGGAGAAAACGTGGAGAAAAAGTGGAGAAAAAGTGGAGAAAAAGTGGAGCATAAGAGGAGAAAAAGTGGAGAAAAAAGTGGAGAAAACGTGGAGAAAAAGTGGAGAAAAAGTGGAGAAAAAGTGGAGCATAAGAGGAGAAAAAGTGGAGATTAAGAGGAGAAAAAGTGGAGAAAAAGTGGAGAAAAAGTGGAGAAAAAGTGGAGAAAAAGTGGAGCATAAGAGGAGAAAAAGTGGAGAAAAAAGTGGAGAAAAAGTGGAGAAAAAGTGGAGAAAAAGTGGAGATTAAGAGGAGAAAAAGTGGAGCATAAGAGGAGAAAAAGTGGAAAAAAAAGTGGAGAAAAAGTGGAGAAAGTGGAGAAAAAAATGGAGAAAAAGTGGAGAAAAAGTGGAGAAAAAGTGGAGAATAAGAGGAGAAAAAGTGGAGAAAAAGTGGAGAAAAAGTGGAGAATAAGAGGAGAAAAAGTGGAGAATAAGTGGAGAAAAAAATGGAGAAAAAGTGGAGAAAAAGTGGAGAGAAAGTGGAGAAAAAAATGGAGAAAAAGTGGAACACCCTTTGGTACCTTTCATGTGGCACTAAGGGGTGCTTAGCTTTGTATTTAGCCAAAAAAATGAAAAAAAAATGACATAGGGTTCCCCCTAGTTTTGTAGCCAGCTAGGGTAAAGCAGACGGCTGCAGCCTGCAGACCACAGCTGGCAACCTCACCTTGGCTGGTAATCCAAAACTGAGGGCACCCCACGCTGTTATTTTAAATTAAATAAATAATTAAAAAAAAAAACACGTAGGGGTCCCCCAAAATTGGATCACCAGCCAAGGTAAAGCAGACAGCTGGGGCCTGATATTCTCAGACTAGGGAGGTCCATGGTTATTGGAATCTCCCCAGCCTAAAAATAGCAGGCCGCAGCCGCCCCAGAAGTGGCGCATCCATTAGATGCGCCAATCCTGGTGCTTCGCCCCAGCTCATCCCGCGCCCTGGTGCGGTGGCAAACGGGGTAATATTTGGGGTTAATACCAGATGTGTAATGTCACCTGGCATCAAGCCCTGGGGTTGGTGAGGTCAGGCGTCTATCAGATACCCGACATCACCAACCCAGTCAGTAATAAAAAAAAAATACACGACAAACACATTTTTATTTGAAAAAACACTCCCCAAAACATTCCCTCTTTAACAATTTATTAGATTGAAAAACAAATCCAGGTCTGGTGTAATCCAAGGGGTTGCCATGACGATGCACACTGTCCCAGTCAATGAAGAGCAGGATGTTCCCCATTGGCTGGGAGAGCAGTGCAGTGACCTGAGCTAACATCAATGGGTCAGCCCAGGTCACTGCAGGGGGGTGACAAGTGCTGCTGTCAGTGAGGTACATTACCTGCGCTGATCTCCAGCACACTGACAGCCCCTGTCACTGAGGTCAATGACCGGCGCCTTCACATCAAGTATCGCGAGAGGTCCGTGACGTCACCGCCAGTGTCAGTCTCGGGTCGGAAGCGATAGGTGATGTGACAAGCGGCGGCCATGGAGGACAGTGACAGCGCTGAGGTCGGGATGGCGGGACTTCATCACCGCAGGTAAGCCGAGCGAGCGAGCGAGCGGGCGGGCGGGCGGGGGGGGGGGGGTGGATGTGTGTGTGTGTGTGTGTTTGTGTATGTGTATGTATGTGTACATGCCGCGGGCAGGAGGGGGTGGAGCGAGCTGAGCGGGAAAGTGTGGGCTTCCTGCACGTAACTAAGATAAACATCGGGTTACTAACCAAAGCGCTTTGCTTGGATACCCGATGTTTATCTTGGTTACCAGCTTGTGGCAGGCTGCCAGCGATGGCTCCTGCTCACTGTAGCTGTAAAAAGCCCTGCTTTTTGCTGCTAGAACCGTTCTCGAACGTATCTAGAACTATCGAGCTTTTAGCAAAAAGCTCGAGTTCTAGTTTGATCTCGAACAGCCCAAAAATCACTCGAGCCTAGAACTGGAGAACCACGAACCACGAACCGCGCTCAACTCTATTCTTTAGACTTTTTTTTACTATGTATTAGACGCAAAGTGTCACTTTTTTGGTAGGATTTTATTTTACATATAACTGTGCCTTAATGCTCAGGGACCCCAATATAAAATCTCTAACATGGCCCTCAATTATCACTGTTATTCAATAGCATCGGACTTCTAATATGGGCCAAAGATACAATTTGGGCCCCCTAGGCTCCAGGTCATGTGGGCAACTGTAAGGGTACCTTCACACTTAGCGATGCAGCAGCGATCCGACCAGCGATCTGACCTGGTCAGGATCGCTGCTGCATCACCACATGGTCGCTGGTGAGCTGTCAAACAGGCAGATCTCACCAGCGACCAGTGAACAGCCCCCAGCCAGCAGCGACGTGCAAGCGATGCTGCGCTTGCACGGAGCCGCCGTCTGGAAGCTGCGGAGACTGGTAACTAAGGTAAACATCGGGTATGGTTACCCGATGTTTACATTAGTTACCAGCGCACACCGCTTAGCTGTGTGTGCAGGGAGCAGGGAGCCGCGCACACTGAGCGCTGGCTCCTTGCTCTCCTAGCTACAGTACACATCGGGTTAATTAACCCGATGTGTAATCCAGCTACATGTGCAGAGAGCAGGGAGCCGCGCACACTGCTTAGCGCTGGCTCCTTGCTCTCCTAGCTGCTGTACACATCGGGTTAATTAACCTGATGTGTACAGCAGCTACATGTGCAGAGAGGCGGAGCCGGCAGCACAGGCAGCGTGAGAGCTGCAGAGGCTGGCAACTAAGGTAAATATCGGGTAACCACCTTGGTTACCCGATGTTTATCTTGGTTACAAGCTTACCTCAGCTGTCAGACGCCGGCTCCTGCTCCCTGCTTGCTTCATTTGTCGCTCTCTCGCTGTCACACACAGCGATCTGTGTGTCACAGTGGGAGAGCGCCTTTGAAGAAAACGAACCAGGGCTGTGTGTAACGAGCAGCGATCTCGCAGCAGGGGCCAGATCGCTGCTCATTGTCACACACAGCGAGATCGCTAATGAGGTCACTGCTGCGTCACAAAAAGCGTGACTCAGCAGCGATCTCGGCAGTGAGCTCGCTGTGTGTGAAGCACCCCTTAGCCCAGCACCCATTTTAGTTACAGTGCCTACAAGTAGTATTCAACCCCCTGCAGATTTAGCAGGTTTGATTAGATGCAAATACGTTAGAGCCTGCAAACTTCAAACAAGAGCAGTATTTATTAACAGATGCATAAATCTTACAAACCAACAAGTTATGTTGCTCAGTTAAATTTTAATAAATTTTCAACATAAAAGTGTGGGTCAATTATTATTCAACCCCTAGGTTTAATATTTTGTGGAATAACCCTTGTTTGCAATTACAGCTAATAATCGTCTTTTATAAGACTTGATCAGGCCGGCACAGGTCTCTGGAGTTATCTTGGCCCACTCTTCCATGCAGATCTTCTCCAAGTTATCTAGGTTCTTTGGGTGTCTCATGTGGACTTTAATCTTGAGCTCCTTCCACAAGTTTTCAATTGGGTTACGGTCAGGAGACTGACTAGGCCACTGCAACACCTTGATTTTTTTCCTCTTGAACCAGGCCTTGGTTTTCTTGGCTGTGTGCTTTGGGTCGTTGTCTTGTTGGAAGATGAAATGATGACCCATCTTAAGATCCTTGATCGAGGAGTGGAGGTTCTTGGCCAAAATCTCCAGGTAGGCCGTGCTATCCATCTTCCCATGGATGCGGACCAGATGGCCAGGCCCCTTGGCTGAGAAACAGCCCCACAGCATGATGCTGCCACCACCATGCTTGACTGTAGGGATGGTATTCTTGGGGTCATATGCAGTGCCATCCAGTCTCCAAACGTCATGTGTGTGGTTGGCACCAAAGATCTCGATCTTGGTCTCATCAGAGCAGAGAACCTTGAACCAGTCTGTCTCAGAGTCCTCCAAGTGATCATGAGCAAACTGTAGACTTGCCTTGACATGACACTTTGGAAGTAAAGGTACCTTACGGGCTCGTCTGGAACGGAGACCATTGCGGTGGAGTACGTTACTTATGGTATTGACTTAAACCAATGTCCCCACTGCCATGAGATCTTCCCGGAGCTCCTTCCTTGTTGTCCTTGGGTTAGCCTTGACTCTTCAGACAAGCCTGGCCTCGGCACGGGTGGAAACTTTCAAAGGCTGTCCAGGCCGTGGAAGGCTAACAGTAGTTCCATAAGCCTTCCACTTCCGGATGATGCTCCCAACAGTGGAGACAGGTAGGCCCAACTCCTTGGAAAGGGTTTTGTATCCCTTGCCAGCCTTGTGACCCTCCACGATCTTGTCTCTGATGGCCTTGGAATGCTCCTTTGTCTTTCCCATGTTGACCAAGTATGAGTGCTGTTCACAAGTTTGGGGAGGGTCTTAATTAGTCAGAAAAGGCTGGAAAAAGAGATAATTAATCCAAACATGTGAAGCTCATTGTTCTTTGTGCCTGAAATACTTCTTAATACTTTAGGGGAACCAAACAGAATTCTTGTGGTTTGAGGGGTTGAATAATAAATGACCCTCTGAATAAACTTTTCACAATTTAAAAAAAAAAAATAAAAAAAGAAATAACATTCTTTTTTGCTGCAGTGCATTTCACACTTCCAGGCTGATCTACAGTCCAAATGTCACAATGCCAAGTTACTTCCGAATGTGTAAACCTGCTAAATCTGCAGGGGGTTGAATACTACTTGTAGGCACTGTATGTCCCTATATATTATTACATTAAATATCTTATTTTACTTTACACTGTGGGTAGAAATTGGTTTTATTCTACGGATTTTACAATTGATGTGATGCAATCTTTTATTTTCTTTTGAAAATAATATATATATATGTAGTAAATCAGTTTTATAAAGCTTTATTTAACCTAATATGGTATTTTTTTGCCAACTAGGTTACTTGAAGTTGCAATCAGTTTTATAATATACAACCCAAACCATTATTCCCTATCAGAGCAACACTGAGAAACAATCTGCAGGCATACCCTGATAAGCAGATGCCTCTGGCAGACCTAAGATTCTTTGCTAGGGCCCCAAATGCAATGGAGATCCATTGGCACCCTGCAATAGTAGGGGTGCCAGTAGGGTGACAGGGGGTCAATAGTCAATACCAAGAGAGAAGCTGTCAATGCAATCTTATCACAGATGTGTATAGCATTATGTCTTTAGGCAATACCATTTATGTCATAATGCAGTAAGTGGTTACGGTAGATTGTAAGGTTTCAGTAAATGAGAAAATATGACCACTAATGGTCTCTTAAGAGTTAATTATATCGAAATAATAAATTTTGCCTTTTAAATAGAAATGTAATTTGGTTTGTCCAAGTTCTATTCTCCTTACAACACTGGGATCATTGAGTTGGTATCTGAGCAAGACAACATCTGCATGGAGTTTGTATGTTCTCCATGTGTTTGTGCAGATTTCCTTCAGGAACTGCAGTTTCCTCCAACACAACAAAAACATACTAATAGGTTAATTGGCTTCCTATAAAATTGCTCCTAGCATTCACTGTACATATGTCTGTTAGCCTGAAATGGAAAACTTACATTATGAAGGAGCAATGTACAGAATTCCTGAATTGTGTGCTCCTCTATGATGTATTGTTGGCACATGTACTTTCTGAATTGTAAAATGTTGTGGAATATGTTGATGTTATATGATGAAAAAAAATACTAATTTAAAAAACAAAACAGGCTATACAGTGACTTATTAAGAATTCCTACCCTGTGAACGTTTCCACACTTTTTTAAAGCTACAGCCACAAACTTAGATATATCAAGTATGTAAACTTTTCAAGGCACTGTATAAGGCTAGGTTCGCACACTGCGTCTTTTTGACGCTGCGTTTTTGTGCGTTTTTGCCCGCTAAAAACGCACAAAAACGCACCTGCGTCGAAAAAACGCATCAACGCGATTTGGTGCGTTTTTGGCTGCGTTTTGCTGTGTTTTTGATCTCATCTCTGCGTTTTGCTGCGTTTTTCAAATGCATTGCATGGGGGGAAAAGGCAGAAAAACGCAGGAAAGAACTGACATGTCCATTTTTTTTTTTTAACTCAAAAACGCAGGTAAAAAAAACAGATGTGTGCGGACAGCAAAAATGAAAACTCATAGACTTTGCTGGGGAAGCAAAGTCCTGCAGTTTTGAGGCCAAAAATGCACCCGAAAAACGCGCAAAAACGCCGCGAAAAATGCACTGTGCGCACATAGCCTAAGTATACCTTCATGAAATTCTTGGTGGCCTGTGATACGAGCGCTAATCATGAGATAGAGATTATGACTAGAGACAAACCCTTGGAAGTTCGGTTCAGCGGGTGCAGCCGGACTTTAGATAAAGTTTGGTTTGGGACCCAGATTTGACCTGGATCCCAATGGAAGTCACTAAATGGGCAGTTCGATTCTCCACCTACATACAGCCAGCCATAAACAGATCACTTCTGGGGCTTTCCAATTTTTTGTTTATTTTGGTGCACACTGCATCCCGTCATCCTGTTGTTACCCCCACTGCAAGAAGTTCAAACACTGCAAGCGGCTAGCCCATGGCTGACCATCGAGCGTCCCCGAGCACAGCGATGCTTGTGTAAGTGGTTTTCATACATAAAGCACCCACTCTCCGAACCCGAACCCTGTTTTTTTTGTAAAGCCTGTGTTCGGTAGAAACACTGAACACCGAGCCTTGGGTTCGTTCATCTCTAATTATGTGATGGAATCACTATAGCCATATGTAATTTGTGGGTAAAAGTAGATATGTAGGATCCCAGTGTCACTATCCTGAAGCCTGAAGGAGCATTAATAGAGTCATAAGAATAAAGGGTCATCTTTATGTGTCCATTGGCAGTATTTGGTATAGGAGAGGTGTAGGCCTCCATTTTTATTCACTTTTCTTTCATCATCCTATGCTTTGCATTCATTCGTATTTTCTACGATGTGATGTTTCAGAGTCTTGAATTTTTAAGATTTTGCTATACGATGCTATCCATCATGTTTCCTTTTGCCAGACCACAAGTATCATTTACTGTACACAGACCATATTCACAGAATGCAAATTCTTCAGCTTTACCTCATAGTTTATACCATGAATTCTGGGAAATATATCTCAGCAGCATCTGGAGTGGCTAAGGTCATCAACTGCTGTGCAAGACACAGCTAAAAGGCTAAAAACTAAGTTTCAAGTTTTCTTTTCAACAACGATGTCTGGATGTCTCGTTAATTAAAACCTGAATTCCCGTATTTTATGATTTATATATTTACCTCAGACTTCCTTCCCCACGTACAAAATTTATTTAACACTTTCATTCCATAGGTCAGAACAAAAAGGTTATTACATTTGATACCAGAAAAAGGTTAGTTACCTTTAGTCAGAGTGGACTATGCAGTTTAGTTCAAAGGTATGGAATATTATCACCAACTATGACATGCACAAGTCAGTGATTGTGTTTAATATTTTAATCTATAGACTACAAACCAGCTCATTTTAACAGCTAAGTCATGTATCTTCTTTGTTTTCACAAGGACTGTGACAGAGAATGAGGCTGGCTAAGTTATTGAAATGAAACAGTCATCTAGCTCCTTTCAAATGCAGAACTTCTGACATACTGACTCAATAATGCTCTACAGTGTTGAGCAAAGAGCTGGAAAGAAGCTTCCAGAACCTTGAGAACTTCTGATTCTGAAAACACTCTTCTGCATCGACCTGGCTTCAAGAACCTGAGACCTGTCACTTTAGAAACACTCTACTGTAATGATTAAAGAGCTAGAGTTGTAGCTTCCAGAACCCTGGACTTGCTAACTAGAAAGTGCTCTCCTAGGTTGAGCAAAGAGCTGGAGACATAGCTTCCAGAACTTGAGACCTACTGACTCAGAAAACTATGTTCTGCATTGAGCAAAGACCTGGAGGTGTAACTTTTAGAACCTGGGATCAGCTGACTCAGAAAACAGTATCCAGTATCGAGCAAAGAGCTGGAGGACTAACTTCCATAACCTGCCTACTCAGAAAATTCTTCCCTGTATTGAGCAAAGAGCTAAAGGTGTAGACTCCACAGCTCAGTACTTGCCCATTCAAAAAATGTTCGCACATAAAGCAAAGAGCTGGAGGGATAACGTACACAATCCAGGACCTACCAAATCAGAGAAAGCTCTACTGCACTGAGCAAAGAGTTTGATTTGTAGCCTCCATAACTGGAAACTTGCCTATTCAGAAAATGCTCTCCTGTATGAAACAAAGACCTGGAGCTGTTAACTCCAAGAAGTCAACACCTGCCGACTCAGAACATTATTATTATTATTATTATTATTTTTATTATTATTTATTGTTATAGCGCCATCAATTCCATGGCGCTTTACATGTGAAAGGGGTATACATAATAGGGACAAGTACAATAATTATTGTAATTATTGATTATAATCATAAACAGTACAAGACACAGACAGGTACAGGAGGAGAGAGGTCCCTGCCCATGAGGGCTCACAGTCTACAAGGGATAGGTGAGGATTCAGTAGGTGAGGGTAGAGCTGATTGTGCGGCGCTCTATCAGACTGAGGGTTACGGCAGGTTGTAGGCTTGTCGGAAAAGGTGGGTCTTTAGGTTCCTTTTGCAGCTTGGCAAGGTAGGCGAGAGTCTGATGTGTTGTGGCAGAGCATTCCAGAGTATGGGGGAGGCACGAGCGAAATCTTGGATGCGATGATGGGAAGAGGAGATGAGAGGGGAGTAGAGAAGGAGATCTTGTGAGGATCGGAGGTTACGTGTAGGTAAGTACCGGGAGACTAGGTCACAGATGTAGAGAGGAGACAGGTTGTGGATGGCTTTGTATGTCATGGTTAGTGTTTTGAACTGGAGTCGTTGGGCAATGGGAAGCCAGTGAAGGGATTAGTAGAGAGGAGAGGTCGGGGAGTAGCGAGGGGACAGGTGGATTAGCCGGGCAGCATAGTTTAGAATAGATTGTAGGGGTGCGAGACTGTTAGAAGGGAGGCCACAGAGCAGGAGGCTGCAATAATACAGACGGGAGATAATAAGGGCATGTATTAGGGTTTTTGCAGCTTCTTGGGAAAGGAATGTACGAATCCGGGAAATATTTTTGAGTTGGAGGCGGCAGTAGGTGAAAAGGGCTTGGATGTGTGGCTTGAAAGAGAGATCAGAGTCTAGGATTACTCCCAGGCAGTGAGTGCGTGGCACTGGAGAAAGTGAGCAGCCATTGACATTGATGGATATGTCAGGTGGGGGAGTTGAGTGAGGAGGAGGAAAGACAATGAATTCTGTTTTGTCCATGTTCAGTTTTAGGAATCGAGCAGAGAAAAAGGATGAAATAGCAGACAGACATTGTGGGATTCTGGTTAGTAGGGAGGTGATGTCAGGTCCAGAGAGGTAGATCTGTGTATCATCAACATAGAGATGATACTGAAAGCCATGGGACTCTATGAGCTGTCCCAGGCCAAAGGTGTAAATGGAGAACAGCAGGGGTCCAAGAACTGAACCTTGGGGGACCCCGACAGATAGGGGGCGAGATGAGGAAGTGGTGTGAGAGTGGGAGACGTTGAAAGTTCGGTTGAATAAGTATGAGGAGATCCAAGATAGCGCCAAGTCTGTGATGCCCAGAGATGAGAGAATTTGTAATAGAAGGGAGTGGTCTACTTGATGTTTTGCATTGAACAAAAAGCTGGTTGTGTAGCTTCCGTAATCAAGGAGTTGCCTATTAAAAAAAAATGGTCTCCTGCATCAAGTAAAGAGTTGGAGGTGTAAATACAAAAACTCAGGACCTACCATCTCAGAAAATGTTCTTCTGCATTCAGCAAAGGACTGAGGTGTAGCTTCCCGAATCCTGGACCTGCCAACTCAGAAGAATACTTTCCTCTATTGAGCAACGAGCTGGAGTGTAGCTTCCATAATGTGCTCCTTGTACCGATACTGGCATATTTATGTAGACTTCTTTATTTTTACAAAATAAGAACCTTTATTGTTTCTATCATTGAAAATTTCACACAGATTGCGAACAGGTTCCTCAACAATATTGTTTGACTGGTATTTAATTTATAAAATTATAAAATATTACCAATGTATTTTTATATATATATATATATATATATATATATATATATATATATGTATATATATATATATATATATATATACACATTTTGTTTTATATATCTATATGGCATGTACACCCACTGTAGATGCAAAAAAATATTTCTATTTGTGTGTTAGGGTTGCCCAGGGTTGTAGTCTCAGTCGAGGCACAGTCTTCGGATGCCCCGTCCATCCCCACAGGGTGGGGGATATTGTTAGTGGTGTTGTGGTGGACTTGATTGGTGTGAGGATTTGTGAAGTGCAGGTCATACCTTTCAAGTGGCTGCATATCGCCGGTGTCTTAGGCGAACCAGGTCACACCGCAGTAAAGACAGAAAATTAGGCAAACAGTTCTTTTTCAATAAGTCTTTAAGTTTGGCACATTGAACTTCAAGTGTGAGACAGTGGCCGCATATCATGTAGTACATTTCTTTAGTGTAGGGCTCCAGTAGACAAATATACTCCTCCATCTCCTCAGCAGCTGTTTTTGCTGGTTTATTAAGTCTGTCTACTACCAACTAGCCTAGCATCACGGTACCTTGCGTAAAAGTCATTATAGCCCCCCATCGGCTCCTCATCCTCTCATCCACGGAGTCCGCCATATGGAAAGTGACAACACCACTGGAAAGAACTACCTTCATCATTTTACATCCATTCTCATATCGGGCTGACCTCTGAAGCCTATGTTAATTGTTCTCCTACTACAGACTTTTCTCTGCTGCCTGTTCATGGTCAGAACTAGCTTCTGATTATGACCACCAGTTTCACCCAGCTCAGACAAAACAGTAAAAGCTGGGGTGGGGACGTCACAGCTCGTCTAATTCATGATGAGCTCTGACATTCTATATGCAAGAATTCTCACTCCAGTCCTGTTTGGAGTAGGGCTTTTGCATAGCACAAGTTACTTATAATACGCTGCAGATTCATGAAGAAGTGTGCACCTCTTCATGAATCGGGAGCATTTGACTCCAGAATTCCCGCATGAACAATGCCAGTCTTGATGAATGGGGCCATAATATTTCTGTAATATCTAATTTTGTCTTCTGAGTTTATCCATTTTGTAGCATATGTGTAATTTCCATTCTCAGCACATTCTAAGTGTTTATTCAAATACCTACATTCACACTCAACTTCAAAGCAACTCCCTTCCCTTCTATATAGTAATATTATTTGGGATACACATAGTCATTACATATCATTAAGAAAAAAGTAAGTTGGATAGTGATTAGGAGGGAACAGTCCACAGCAGCCAAGATGTTTAGCAACTATTCCTCAACGACTGAGATTTTTTACTTCCATGGTCAACATAGCACTGAAAGCAAAAAAGCAAAAAGGTTGAGTTTAACATTCTGTGATAACTTGTCTTCTCTGTCCATCACTGTTTTATGATTGGATAATCTTATAATAGAACAGAAATGCTATTATAGATAAAAAATTAAAGCCCATGATTGCTGATAAAATGCTGATGATGAAACAAATTAGTGTTGCCTTATCCATAATTTACAATATAGTAAAAAAATAAAAATCTCATATTTAGCAATGTTCCCTTGTTATAATAATATGAAATTATTTGTGGATGCAAGCAGCATGGGTTCTTTTAAAGGTAAAAAAGATCTTATAGCAAATTTCACAATATACCCTGCTTGTATTATTATATAGATCTTATTGGTCTGATGAGCCTAGGGTACTAACTTTGATGAATCATTTCAGAATGGAGGCAAAATTCTTCCTGAAATTTTAGATTCAGTCACTGCCCATCTAAACATGGACTTGGTGTCCATCTTGGTGCTGAGATCTCACATTGCTCAGTACAAGCTGCAGCTGTTTATCAGGCTGGGTGGGAAGAGATTGTTTACTCACTTATTGAATACACTTGGACTCATAAGCTCTTTCATTCTATACTGTAGTTGATTCATTCTCATTACAACATCTGGATGATATTGCCATGCTGCCCTGGAGTTTAAATGTAAGTAGGAGAGCCACACAAAGCATAAAGGTGAGATATTCGACTAAATCTGACAGCTCTTCATAGGGCTTCCATGGACAGACTTTGTGCAAGCCACTCCATTAATCTGGGCCCAGAAGTACCCTGTTCTCAACCAATAAACTCCTATGCAGGAATTTGGATTTAAAACAGGCAAACCTGGGTTGTGTCACACAGTAGCTGTAGGCTAGTAAAGTGAGCCTGCAGAGAAAATCAATTAGCTAGAGCAGGGTGTGAAGACACAGCCCTGTAAAATGTCTGTCAGGGGGTTAATATTCTTAATTTAGCAAGACAAGAGTCCCTTTTATGTGTTAACTAGTGTTTGTTCAGTCATTGTTTTCCCCAGGACTATCGAAGCCTCCCATTGTCAACTAGCCCATAGTCCAGTTCTGGCCACTCCTGACTTCCGTTGCCTGTTCATTGTCCAAACAGATGCCTTGGACACGGAACTAGGAGCTGTACTTAGCCAAGTGGGGGTCAACAGTCAGGAACATCCAATAGCCTATCAATCCCGGAAATTGTTGGTTCGAGAGAGAGTCTATGCCACAATAGAAAAAGAATGTCTAGCCATTGTCTGGGCCCTGAAAAAATTGCAGCCCTACCTCTATGGCAAGGAGTTAACAGTCGTAACTGACCACAATCTCTTAAGTTGGCTTAATCAAACTGCCGAGGAAAACGGATGTTTACTCAGATGGAGCTTGGCCTTACAATCCTATAATTTTTCCATCTCACACAAATAGGGCAAGAATCACGGAAATGCCGATAGGCTGTCCCAACAGGTGGAGAAGGATGATCGGCAGCCTATCATGCCTGGCAGCCCCATCAACAGTGAACCTCCTCAAGATTCAGCAGTTTCCCATCTGGCTAATTAAGAAGGGGGACGAATTGTGAAGACACAGCCCTGTAAAATGTCTGTCAGGGGTTAATATTCATAATTTGCCAGACAAGAGTTCCTTTTGTGTGTTAACTAGTGTTTGTTGAGTCACTGTTTTCCCCAGGACTATCGGAGCCTCCCTTTGTCTCAGAATGTAGATTGCTAAATTAACGTAACTTCCCCCAACCTCTCTGTCTACCTAGCTCATATGAGAATTACCTATGCAGATTGAAATGCCACCCAATCAGAGCACAGCCTTATTCCACCAATCTGGTGAGATCACATTCCCTGGAGTGAGTGCCTGGGAGACATAAATAGGGACTGTTGGAGTCACCAGGTTGTTCTTATGCTACATGGCTGCAATCTGGGGGTTTCAATCCCAGTTCGCAGTCCATTATCCAGCCTAGGCACTTTGGCGCCTGCTAGGGAATCTGAAACTGGATTACATTGAGCAGGAGCACCGCCGAGGATCCTAGGATTCAACTGGAAGAAACTCAGGTTGGGCATGATTCGGTTGCCTGGCTTTGCTGTTCGTGTGAAGCTTCCTATGCTTGTCACTATCCTATTTTCGGTGGGTGCCTGCCAAAAGCAGGGTGCTGCTGGTTTGGGGTAGGTGGCCCTGG
Source organism: Anomaloglossus baeobatrachus (assembly GCF_048569485.1). Taxonomy (NCBI): domain Eukaryota; kingdom Metazoa; phylum Chordata; class Amphibia; order Anura; family Aromobatidae; genus Anomaloglossus; species Anomaloglossus baeobatrachus. The sequence goes on from NC_134353.1 coordinate 524,127,556, forward strand.
AAGCTGCGAAGGCACAAATAGTGTACTCCCTGGTGAGCCAGCAGAATGGTGAGACTCTGTTGCCTGTTACATGGTGTGGTTTGCATGGTTTTGTGATATATGCCTTTAACAGTTGGTGATCCAATAAAGTCTAATTATTGTGTTTCCCGCACACTGTGTTGTCTGAGTAGTGTTCTGCCCACAGGTACAGAGTTCGGGCGTTCAGTTGGGATGAGCCTCGGAGGCAGGAGACAGATATGGTTAGGGAACCTATGATGGGTGGCTTGTGTTTTTTTTACCTGCTGGGTGCATTAGCAACATATCTAACAAACAGCTTGAACTGCAGGTCTAGAGATGCTAACTTTTGTAAGACGCCCCACACAGAAGAGCACATCTGATGTACACATGCCTGCCTTGGTGTTTAGAGATAAATTCTGTATAATAATATGAGATAGGATGATACTGCCAGTCAGACAAGGTGCTTGTAGCTGGATGTCATTCCTTGAAGAGAGTGCCTGATGCGAGAATACAAATCAGGGTAAAGTATGAACACCTAAATACATACAGTGCCTACAAGTAGTATTCAACCCCCTGCAGATTTAGCAGGTCTGATAAGATGCAAATAAGTTAGAGCCTGCAAACTTCAAACAAGAGCAGGATTTATTAACAGATGCATAAATCTTACAAACCAACAAGTTATGTTGCTCAGTTAAATTTTAATAAATTTTCAACATAAAAGTGTGGGTCATTTATAGAGTTGAGCGCGGTTCGTGGTTCGTGGTTCTCCAGTTCGCGGCTCGAGTGATTTTGGGGCATGTTCTAGATCGAACTAGAACTCGAGCTTTTTGCAAAAGCTCGATAGTTCTAGAAACGTTCGAGAACGGTTCTAGCAGCCAAAAAACAGCTAAATCCTAGCTTGGTTTCTGCTGTAATAGTGTAAGTCACTCTGTGAATCAAACTATTATCACATTTCAGTGTATAGTGTGCGTGAACAGCGCCTTCAGATCACTGCTGTTTCTATAATGGCGATCGCCATTTTTTTTTTTTTTTTTCTTGTCTTCCTTCCCTAAGCGCGCGCGTCTTGTGGGGCGGGCCAGCATGTCAGCCAATCACAGACACACACACACCTAAGTGGACTTTGAGCCAGAGAAGCAACGGCATGTGTGATAGGATCTGCATGTCACATGTCCCTGCATTATAAAACCGGACATTTTCTTCACGAACGCCATTATCTGCCTTCTGCGTCTTTGGTGTCAGACATCAGTGTCGCAGCTCCGTCCTCCTGAGTCCTATAGCCGATACAGCTGTATGCGCTGCATACACAGCGTTAGACAGCTTAGGGAGAGCACATTCTAGCAGTCCTTTAAAGGGCTCAAAGCGGCAGGGTCAGAGAGCCATAAGTGACAGGTCCTGCAAACAGCAACAGCGTCTGTGTAGCCCAGGTCAGGGATTTCCTCCCTGCATTTCACCATTAGGAGGGAATAGAAAGGCAGGCTTCCATTCCTCTACCCAGAGCACCACAATCCTGCCACTGTACCCTCTTGTCCTCTGCACACTCCAACTCATTCTAAGTAAGCCATTATACTAGCAAACACTCAGTGTACCTAGTGGCATCCTAAACGTGGCTATTGGACTTTGCTATAGTCCCACTAGTGCAAAGACATTAGCAGAGCACATCTGCCTGCATTGCACACTCCAACTTTTTTAAACTAAGCAATTTTACTAGCAAACACTCAGTGTAACTAGTGGCATCCTATACGTGGCTATTGGACTTTGCTATAGTCCCACTAGTGCAAATACATTTGCAGAGCACGTCTGCCTGCATTGCACACTACAACTTTTTTAAACTAAGCAATTTTACTAGCAAACACTAAGTGTACCTAGTGGCATCCTATACGTGGCTATTGGACTTTGCTATAGCCCCACTAGTGCAAAGACATTTGCAGAGCACGTCTGCCTGCATTGCACACTACAACTTTTTAAAACTAAGCAATTTTACTAGCAAACACTCAGTGTACCTAGTGGCATCCTATACGTGGCTATTGGACTTTGCTATAGTCCCACTAGTGCCAAGACATTTGCAGAGCGCATCTGCCTGCGTTGCACACTCCAACTAATTATAACGAAGCCATTATACTAGCAAACACTCAGTGTACCTAGTGGCATCCTATACGTGGCTATTGGACTTTGCTATAGTCCCACTAGTGCAAAGACATTAGCAGAGCACATCTGCCTGCATTGCACACTCCAAGTTTTTTAAACTAAGCAATTTTACTAGCAAACACTCAGTGTACCTAGTGGCATCCTATACGTGGCTATTGGACTTTGCTATAGTCCCACTAGTGCAAAGACATTTGCAGAGCACGTCTGCCTGCATTGCACACTACAACTTTTTTAAACTAATCAATTTTACTAGCAAACACTCAGTGTACCTAGTGGCATCCTAAACGTGGCTATTGGACTTTGCTATAGTCCCACTAGTGCAAAGACATTTGCAGAGCACGTCTGCCTGCATTGCACACTACAACTTTTTTAAACTAATCAATTTTACTAGCAAACACTCAGTGTACCTAGTGGCATCCTAAACGTGGCTATTGGACTTTTCTATAGTCCCACTAGTGCAAAGACATTAGCAGAGCACATCTGCCTGCATTGCACACTACAACTTTTTTAAACTAAGCAATTTTACTAGCAAACACTCAGTGTACCTAGTGGCATCCTATACGTGGCTATTGGACTTTGCTATAGTCCCACTAGTGCAAAGACATTTGCAGAGCACGTCTGCCTGCATTGCACACTACAACTTTTTTAAACTAATCAATTTTACTAGCAAACACTCAGTGTACCTAGTGGCATCCTAAACGTGGCTATTGGACTTTGCTATAGTCCCACTAGTGCAAAGACATTAGCAGAGCACATCTGCCTGCATTGCACACTCCAAGTTTTTTAAACTAAGCAATTTTACTAGCAAACACTCAGTGTACCTAGTGGCATCCTATACGTGGCTATTGGACTTTGCTATAGTCCCACTAGTGCAAAGACATTTGCAGAGCACGTCTGCCTGCATTGCACACTACAACTTTTTTAAACTAAGCAATTTTACTAGCAAACACTCAGTGTACCTAGTGGCATCCTATACGTGGCTATTGGACTTTGCTATAGTCCCACTAGTGCAAAGACATTTGCAGAGCACGTCTGCCTGCATTGCACACTACAACTTTTTTAAACTAAGCAATTTTACTAGCAAACACTCAGTGTACCTAGTGGCATCCTATACGTGGCTATTGGACTTTTGTCAATTCACAGTATTGGAACGTTATTTGCATGACATCTGCCTGCATTGCACACTCTAACTTTTTTAAACTCAGCCATTATACTAGCAAACACTCACTGTACCTAGTTGTATCCTAAACGTGGCTATTGTACTTTTGTCAATTCACAGTATTGGAACGTTATTTGCAGCACGTCTGCCTGCATTGCACACTCAAACTTTTTTAAACTCAGCCATTATACTAGCAAACACTCACTGTACCTAGTTGTATCCTAAACGTGGCTATTGTACTTTTGTCAATTCACAGTATTGGAACGTTATTTGCAGGACGTCTGCCTGCATTGCACACTCTAACTTTTTTAAACTCAGCCATTATACTAGCAAACACTCACTGTACCTAGTTGTATCCTAAACGTGGCTATTGTACTTTTGTCAATTCACAGTATTGGAACGTTATTTGCAGGACATCTGCCTGCCTTGCACACTCAAACTTTTTTAAACTCAGCCATTATACTAGCAAACACTCACTGTACCTAGTTGTATCCTAAACGTGGCTATTGTACTTTTGTCAATTCACAGTATTGGAACGTTATTTGCAGGACGTCTGCCTGCATTGCACACTCAAACTTTTTTAAACTCAGCCATTATACTAGCAAACACTCACTGTACCTAGTTGTATCCTAAACGTGGCTATTGTACTTTTGTCAATTCACAGTATTGGAACGTTATTTGCAGCACGTCTGCCTGCATTGCACACTCAAACTTTTTTAAACTCAGCCATTATACTAGCAAACACTCACTGTACCTAGTTGTATCCTAAACGTGGCTATTGTACTTTTGTCAATTCACAGTATTGGAACGTTATTTGCAGGACGTCTGCCTGCATTGCACACTCAAACTTTTTTAAACTCAGCCATTATACTAGCAAACACTCACTGTACCTAGTTGTATCCTAAACGTGGCTATTGTACTTTTGTCAATTCACAGTATTGGAACGTTATTAGCAGCACGTCTGCCTGCATTGCACACTCAAACTTTTTTAAACTCAGCCATTATACTAGCAAACACTCACTGTACCTAGTTGTATCCTAAACGTGGCTATTGTACTTTTGTCAATTCACAGTATTGGAACGTTATTTGCAGGACATCTGCCTGCCTTGCACACTCAAACTTTTTTAAACTCAGCCATTATACTAGCAAACACTCACTGTACCTAGTTGTATCCTAAACGTGGCTATTGTACTTTTGTCAATTCACAGTATTGGAACGTTATTTGCAGCACGTCTGCCTGCATTGCACACTCAAACTATTATCACATTTCAGTGTATAGTGTGCGTGAACAGCGCCTTCAGATCACTGCTGTTTCTATAATGGCGATCGCCATTTTTTTTTTTTTTTTCTTGTCTTCCTTCCCTAAGCGCGCGCGTCTTGTGGGGCGGGCCAGCATGTCAGCCAATCACAGACACACACACACCTAAGTGGACTTTGAGCCAGAGAAGCAACGGCATGTGTGATAGGATCTGCATGTCACATGTCCCTGCATTATAAAACCGGACATTTTCTTCACGAACGCCATTATCTGCCTTCTGCGTCTTTGGTGTCAGACATCAGTGTCGCAGCTCCGTCCTCCTGAGTCCTATAGCCGATACAGCTGTATGCGCTGCATACACAGCGTTAGACAGCTTAGGGAGAGCACATTCTAGCAGTCCTTTAAAGGGCTCAAAGCGGCAGGGTCAGAGAGCCATAAGTGACAGGTCCTGCAAACAGCAACAGCGTCTGTGTAGCCCAGGTCAGGGATTTCCTCCCTGCATTTCACCATTAGGAGGGAATAGAAAGGCAGGCTTCCATTCCTCTACCCAGAGCACCACAATCCTGCCACTGTACCCTCTTGTCCTCTGCACACTCCAACTCATTCTAAGTAAGCCATTATACTAGCAAACACTCAGTGTACCTAGTGGCATCCTAAACGTGGCTATTGGACTTTGCTATAGTCCCACTAGTGCAAAGACATTAGCAGAGCACATCTGCCTGCATTGCACACTCCAACTTTTTTAAACTAAGCAATTTTACTAGCAAACACTCAGTGTACCTAGTGGCATCCTATACGTGGCTATTGGACTTTGCTGTAGTCCCACTAGTGCAAAGACATTTGCAGAGCACGTCTGCCTGCATTGCACACTACAACTTTTTTAAACTAAGCAATTTTACTAGCAAACACTCAGTGTACCTAGTGGCATCCTATACGTGGCTATTGGACTTTTGTCAATTCACAGTATTGGAACGTTATTTGCATGACATCTGCCTGCATTGCACACTCTAACTTTTTTAAACTCAGCCATTATACTAGCAAACACTCACTGTACCTAGTTGTATCCTAAACGTGGCTATTGTACTTTTGTCAATTCACAGTATTGGAACGTTATTTGCAGGACATCTGCCTGCCTTGCACACTCAAACTTTTTTAAACTCAGCCATTATACTAGCAAACACTCACTGTACCTAGTTGTATCCTAAACGTGGCTATTGTACTTTTGTCAATTCACAGTATTGGAACGTTATTTGCAGGACGTCTGCCTGCATTGCACACTCAAACTTTTTTAAACTCAGCCATTATACTAGCAAACACTCACTGTACCTAGTTGTATCCTAAACGTGGCTATTGTACTTTTGTCAATTCACAGTATTGGAACGTTATTTGCAGCACGTCTGCCTGCATTGCACACTCAAACTTTTTTAAACTCAGCCATTATACTAGCAAACACTCACTGTACCTAGTTGTATCCTAAACGTGGCTATTGTACTTTTGTCAATTCACAGTATTGGAACGTTATTTGCAGGACGTCTGCCTGCATTGCACACTCAAACTTTTTTAAACTCAGCCATTATACTAGCAAACACTCACTGTACCTAGTTGTATCCTAAACGTGGCTATTGTACTTTTGTCAATTCACAGTATTGGAACGTTATTTGCAGGACGTCTGCCTGCATTGCACACTCAAACTTTTTTAAACTCAGCCATTATACTAGCAAACACTCACTGTACCTAGTTGTATCCTAAACGTGGCTATTGTACTTTTGTCAATTCACAGTATTGGAACGTTATTAGCAGCACGTCTGCCTGCATTGCACACTCAAACTTTTTTAAACTCAGCCATTATACTAGCAAACACTCACTGTACCTAGTTGTATCCTAAACGTGGCTATTGTACTTTTGTCAATTCACAGTATTGGAACGTTATTTGCAGGACATCTGCCTGCCTTGCACACTCAAACTTTTTTAAACTCAGCCATTATACTAGCAAACACTCACTGTACCTAGTTGTATCCTAAACGTGGCTATTGTACTTTTGTCAATTCACAGTATTGGAACGTTATTTGCAGCACGTCTGCCTGCATTGCACACTCAAACTTTTTTAAACTCAGCCATTATACTAGCAAACACTCACTGTACCTAGTTGTATCCTAAACGTGGCTATTGTACTTTTGTCAATTCACAGTATTGGAACGTTATTTGCAGGACATCTGCCTGCCTTGCACACTCAAACTTTTTTAAACTCAGCCATTATACTAGCAAACACTCACTGTACCTAGTTGTATCCTAAACGTGGCTATTGTACTTTTGTCAATTCACAGTATTGGAACGTTATTTGCAGGACATCTGCCTGCATTGCACACTCAAACTTTTTTAAACTCAGCCATTATACTAGCAAACACTCACTGTACCTAGTTGTATCCTAAACGTGGCTATTGTACTTTTGTCAATTCACAGTATTGGAACGTTATTTGCAGGACATCTGCCTGCCTTGCACACTCAAACTTTTTTAAACTCAGCCATTATACTAGCAAACACTCACTGTACCTAGTTGTATCCTAAACGTGGCTATTGTACTTTTGTCAATTCACAGTATTGGAACGTTATTTGCAGGACATCTGCCTGCATTGCACACTCAAACTTTTTTAAACTCAGCCATTATACTAGCAAACACTCACTGTACCTAGTTGTATCCTAAACGTGGCTATTGTACTTTTGTCAATTCACAGTATTGGAACGTTATTTGCAGGACATCTGCCTGCATTGCACACTCAAACTTTTTTAAACTCAGCCATTATACTAGCAAACACTCACTGTGCCTAGTTGTATCCTAAACGTGGCTATTGTACTTTTGTCAATTCACACTACTGCAAATCTATGTGCAGCACCTCTGCATGACAACCTCGTGCTCTTGTGAAGCCCCGCTAGTATGTGTCGGTGCAGTACCTTCAGGGACTCCACGTGGATGGAACAGTCTGGTCACAGGTAGGGAACCTTCTTTTAGGATTGTCGTGACGCCACTCTCAGTATTGCGGTCAGCGGGGACCGCCACTGCAGATTAAGGGATGCCTGGGGCTGATGGTGGGTGCAGTCAGTATATTAGCCCCCTGAGAGTGAGGCAAGCCCCAGGCCCCGGTGTATGTGTGTGGGACCACAGGTCGCAGAATGACTCAAACACAGTCCAAGAAGTCTTTCAACGTGTTTACTCACTGTTTGGAGGTCACGGTGAGATGCCCGGGCGACACTGTGATAACCAGGTTGAACCAGGAATTCCAGGAGGCCGTTCTGAGGGTAGCTGTCCACTCGCCTTCCTTGCACTCTTTCTGTTTTAGGAGGATCCTTTGCTTGAAGCGTGGTAGGACCCCTCCAGGGAAGCTGTTACCACCCTGCTCCCCTCTCTCTGGCTCGTCTGCCGGCAGCGTGGCCTTGGTGGGATGGCTTCTGGCCCTGTCCCCTTATGGGCCTGGTGATTGCTGCTTGGCTCAAGCTCTGTGTAGTCGTGGTGAGGGCATGAAGCACCCCCCCCACCTGTAGGTTAAGCAGCTCTGGATGATCTGCTGCCTGTACTGGGGACCTAGTTCCCCTTGTGTGCTCGGATACCGGGATCTCCGTACTCAGCCACCCTTCTCTCTGGATGATTTTCAGGCCGACCCACGGTACTCCTTTCTCCCCCGCTTTCAGCTACTGCACTCCTCAGGACCTGTCTGACACGAGAGCTCCTCTGCTCCCTTCCACACACTTCAACTTCTCCCTCTAGACTCCCCACTTCCTTTCTCTCTCTGCCCTGCTTCCTAGCAACCAGCCCCTGAACACACCCCCAGCTGGGAATTGAAAGTTAACTCCTTCTGGCTACCCAAGGGTCCCCTCTGGTGATGTGGGAGACCTGGTCACCATGTGTTTGTGTGTGCACCTCATCCTGGCCTTTGGAGATTACCTGGAAGCATTGTTCCCGCATGGGTGCAATACTCTGTGGTGCCTGACCGGGTCAGGGGCGCCACATTCCCCCTTAGTTATCATCAGCACGTCCTCGGGCTGCAAAGACAAGAGAAAAAGGTAAATACAAACTTTTCCCACACAGGGGCAATTATTTACATTTAAACATACCAGGTACCATTCCACCACCAACCACCCACATGTCCGAACCCCACCCAAAAACCTCCAGGAGGTAGGTCGCCGGTCCTTTTGGTGACCAGGGCTGGGCCATCACATTCCCCAGACCTTTCCTCCAATCTTCCTCTCCTGAGGAGAGTGGTGTAAGGTAGGCCCCATAAACAGGCGTACCCGCTTCCGAGTGTTGGAGGGCAGGCCCCATAAACAGGCGTGCCCCCTTGTTGGTGCAGAGCCATGCCCCTCAACAGGCAGACTCTGTGGTTGATACCAAGAAGGCAACTTTTTACAATGCAAAGTTTGTGGTTAAAGCCAGTTCATAACCAGTGGTCTAACATTTTAAGGAGGTCTCACAATAGTCCTTGTGGGCACATTTCGCTTAAACGTTACCTAACTGTAAACAGGTTAAACATTACCTTTCATACCGTCACTTTGAACTAAACTGTACTTTCTCTATAGCGTAATGGGAGCTGACCAAAGTTGCTGCGGGTTGACCTACGCAGTACAATACTGTCATCTGTCTGAGGTTGTGTCCTCCCACCCGATGTATGTGTCTCAATGTGAATAATGGGTGTACTGGGTATTGATACCAATGCATGGTCTTCTGCTTCAGCTACATTTGGCTCTTCCAGGTTCTGAACAGGTTCTTCTGGGTCTTTTACTTCTCCAGATTGAGGGAATGTAATAACCGGAATAACTACTGCTCCATTGTATTGAGGCCAACTTGCTGGAAAATCTCCAAGTACAGTATGGATCATCTTTTCTTTTGGTTCTTGAACTGGCAAAGGGTTGGGACTTTCTTCAGGGATTCTTAGTTGTTCAGGACATTTCTTTAAGCGATCTCTAGAAACGACAGCTGTTGTTTTTCCTCCATCTTTGCTGATAAGGCATGTCTTTTCATTGCTAAGCGTCGATGGTAACACAGTATAGGGTTCTTCTTCCCAGTGATTGTCAAGTTTATGACGTCTTCTCTTTCTTTTGAGAACTATATCTCCTGGCATCAAAGGAACAGCAGGTGCTTTTCGATTGTAGGCCTTTTCTTGTTTCTCACGCTGCTGAGTCAGGCTTCGCTCCACACACTCTTGTACTTTCTTGTATTGGGCTTGGCGGTTGGAATCCCAATCAGCACCTTGTAGATGGTCTTCAGGGGTCTCAACTCCCATTTCCAGATCTACTGGCAATCTCCCTGGTCTGGCCCTCATCAGGTATGCCGGTGTGCAGTTCGTGGAACTCACAGGGATGTTGTTATACATGTCCACTAGATCGGGCAGCTTTTCCGGCCACTGACTTCGTTCTTCTAGTGGGAGCGTCTTCAGAAGGTCGAGAATGATGTGGTTCATCTTCTCACACATGCCATTGGTCTGAGGATGGTAAGGCGTAGTACGGATCTTCTGGCAGCCGTATAGGTTACAAAACTCCTTAAACACTTCAGCTTCAAAGGCTGGTCCTTGGTCAGTGAGCACTTGATCTGGATAGCCATGTGGTCGACAGAAGTGTGTCTGGAAAGCTTTGGCTGCAGTTTGACCTGTCAAGTCCTTGACTGGTACTACCACCAGGAATCTGGAGTAGTGGTCAACCATAGTGAGAGCGTAGTTGTAGCCTTGTCTGCTGGGTGCCAACTTTACATGGTCCAGGGCCACGATCTCCAGGGGCCGTTTAGTTTGGATGGGCTGGAGTGGTGCTCTCTGGCTGTGCTGGTCTTTTCTTCTAAGATTGCAGGGCCCGCAGTTTCGACACCACTTCTCTAGGGCAGATCTCATGCCCACCCAGTAGAATCTTACTTTAAGTAGGGCCTCCAGTTTCTTCCAACCAAAGTGGCCTGCACCATTGTGATAGGCTTCTAGCACCATCCTCGTATCCTTCTGTGGTACAATCACTTGCCACACCTTCTCATGCGTCCTCGGGTCAATGATGCTCCTGTAAAGTTTGTCTTGATAGATGAACAATCGACCCCTCTCCTTCCATAGGTACTGTGCCTCAGGTGGGGCTCCTTTGTCAAGGCTGGCGCCCGGCTGGCTGATCAGTTTCTTTACCAAGCCTACCGCTGGATCATTTTCCTGGGTCTCCTTCCAGTTGTAGTGAGGTAGTGGGTTCAGGGTCACCTCTTGGCGGTTGGCACGCAACTGCCGACACTGTTTTGCTCCATGGCGATGGAACGCTGGCAGCTCAATCTCTTCAAGATCATCTACATCTTCACCCTCGTCTGCTAGGTGAGGCATCCTGGACAGAGCATCTGCGTTGCCGTTCTTGCGGCCAGCTCGATACTTGACAGTAAAGTCATAGTTCGCCAGTCGGGCTACCCAACGCTGCTCCATGGCACCCAATTTAGCAGTATCCAAGTGGGTCAGGGGGTTGTTGTCCGTGAAGACAGTGAATTTGGTGGCTGCCAGGTAGTGCTTGAACCACTCTGTGATAGCCCATACCATGGCCAGGAACTCTAGCTTGAATGAGCTATAATTCTCCGGGTTTCTTTCAGTAGGCCTGAGCTTCCTGCTGGCGTAAGCAATCACACGCTCTTTGCCTCCCTGCACCTGTGAAAGCACTGCTCCCAGTCCCACATTACTGGCATCTGTGTACAGTACGAATGGCAGACTGTAGTCAGGGTAGGCTAGGATCTCTTCACCCGTCAAGGCCCCTTTCATTTGTCTGAAGGAGTGTTCTTCTGCTTCTCCCCAGTGAAATGGCGGGCCGGAGATCTTTCCTCTCTTCTTTGGGTGGCCTACCAGGAGCTCTTGCAAAGGCGCTGCCATTTTCGTGTAGCCCTTGATGAACCTTCTGTAGTAGCCTACCAAGCCAAGGAACTGACGTACCTCCCGAACGGTAGTAGGTGTGGGCCATTCCTGGATGACTGTGACCTTCTCTGGGTCTGGTGCTACTCCTTCTGCACTGACCACGTGGTACTGGACCTTTGGCTTCAGTAAATGGCACTTGGATGGTTTCAGCTTCATTCCATATCGGGATAGCGCTTCAAAGACTTCAGCCAGGTGTTTCAGGTGGTCCTCGTAGGTCTTGGAGTACACGATGACATCATCCAGGTATAGCAGGACGGTTTCAAAGTTGAGGTGCCCTAGGCAGCATTCCATAAGCCTCTGGAAGGTCCCGGGGGCATTGCAGAGTCCAAATGGCATGCTGTTGAACTCACAGAGGCCCATTGGGGTGGTGAAGGCCGTCTTCTCCCGATCTTCTTCTGCTACAGATACTTGCCAGTAGCCACTAGTAAGATCTAGGGTAGAAAAGTAGTTAGAGGCTTTCAAGGCAGCGAGGGATTCCTCTATCCTTGGCAAAGGGTAGGCATCCTTGTGTGTTATCTGATTTATCCGTCTGTAATCCACACACATCCTCATCGTGCCATCCTTCTTTCTTACCAGGACCAGGGGAGCCGCCCAGGGGCTACAACTGTCCCTTATGACGCCTGCCTCCTTCATGTCCTTCAGCATGTCCTTTGTGCGCTGGTAATGGGCTGGTGGAATAGGCCTATGTCTTTCCTTAATGGGAGGATGACTGCCTGTGGGTATGTGATGTTGCACCCCTTTGATCCTACCAAAGTCTAGTGGGTTCTTACTAAAGACCTGCTCGTATTCCTGCACGACCCTGTAAACCCCATGTTTCTGGTAGTCGGGTGTAGAGTCAGTCCCCACGTGTAGTTTCTGGCACCAATCCTCTAACTGCTTTTGGGAGGTCTCGCCCTCTTTTGAGTCAGCTTGTGTCAGGGGACCTACAGGTGTTATGGCGTCATCTGAGCATGTAAACAGTTTGGCTATGGTAGCGTACCTTGGTAGTCTGGCTTCCTCCTCCCCACAGTTCAACACTCGTACAGGCACTCGTCCCTTGTGTACATCAACTACCCCCCTGGCTGTCAGAATCGTGGGCCAGTGGTCTGAATGAGTGGGCTCTAGTACAGCCTGGTAATCTTGTCCTCTGAGACCTACCGCTGCTCTACACCACATCATCATTTCACTCCGTGGGGGTATCACAATGGGGTTAGCATCCATCACCCGTACACTACCAATCTCACCGCCAGCCTGTTTTACCTGTTGCTTCCTCAGAATGATTCGGATCTCTTTTTGCAAGGCTCTTTGCGACCTGACCTCAGCACCTTCAACAATCTGGTGAAGCAACAACAACACTTCCCCTAGGCAATTTTCTATGACATTAGTGCCTAAAATCATTTGCGGGTTCCTTTCTCTAATATCAGTGTCCACAACAATCAGTCCTTGTCCCTTCATTTCCTGCCTTCCCACCTTTATGGTTACCTCTTTGACCCCGATCTGGTCTATAGGTTGTCCGTTGGCAGCATAGATGGTGAGGGAGGGGTCCGGTGGTCGGAGATCGTCGTCCGACCAAAACCTCCGATAAAGGACATACGGGATTGTGGTGACCTGAGAGCCGGTGTCCAATAATGCCGGGGTAGGGATCCCGTCCAGGACGATGGACAGGACAGGACGTCCACCCACGTACTGATCACAGCAGCGACCTGGGCCTGATCTTCTTAATCCTGAGGACTGGCCCCCGGCCCCAGGTTTGGCTCGTTTAAAGGACAGGCCCTTGCATAGTGTCCTGCCTCCTGGCAACGACGACAGATGGGTTGTCCAGATGAGTCATAGCGATCACTGCTCCTGCCTCGGGTTGGGGGACCTCTTCTCCTCCGCATCCAAGGGACGTCCTCTGGGTTGTCAGCTAGCAGGATCCGATGAGGGACTTTGGTCTCTGAGGGCAACTGCATTGCTTTCAGGATTTGTGCGACGTCCTTAGTGAGCTGTTGCACCTGGGAGGATAGTGTATTTATGGTCTCTGCTGGCGTGTTGAGTCCTTTTGCAGTTACCAGGGCCTGCGAGGAGGATTCCGCTCCTGCAGCCGTGGAACTGGCAGGCCATGCTGGTGCGACGGGGTCTGTGTCCACAGGAGGTTGGAGTGCTTTCACTGCCCTGTCTTTCAGAATGGCAAAGTCCACGTCAGGGTGTTCCAGGGACCACAGCTTCATCTGCTTCCCATCCTCAGGAGAGCGCAGGCCCCGCAAGAATTGTTCCTTCATCATCCGGTTTCCTTCCTGATCACTGACAGGGTCCACCAGCTTGAGAGCCCGTAGTGCAGCCTGCAGCCTGAGGGCATAGGCTCTTATGCTATCTTGGGGCTTCTGCCGGCAGTTATAGAAGTCCGTCCTCAGCTCTCCCTCGGTGCGGTGTTCAAAAGCAGCTGCTAGTTTGGCAAAGATGGTCTCAACAGAGCTCCGGTCATCATTGGTCCAGGACTCAGCTTCCAATTCTGCTGCCTCAGTCAATTGTCCCAGCACCACAGCGGCCCTCTGCTTACCAGTCATCGCGTGCATGTCTAGCAGGGTGCTGATCTTCTTCTTAAACCCGGTCAGCGTGTCTATTTTACCGGCATATTGGGGCAGCCATTGCGCTCCTGGGACATACAGCAAGGAAACTGGCATTATGGGGGAGATTTCAGCCGGCGCGGCTGCGACCGCGGCACCGGCACCAGGCGCTGCTGCGTCCAGCGCGACGGGGGCTGGCATCGCTTGGGCTGCGTCGCCCTGACCAGGGGCATTACCTCCTGCAGCGTCCATTTTTCTTCAAAAATCTCCGCGCCCCCTTTCCACTTCCTGGATCAGAACGCTCTCTGAATTGTGGGGGTTCTGGGGCGGCCACACCTCTTCGTGGGCGGTGCTCTTCTCCCTCGCGCGGGCTGCAGCGCGCGCTTTTGAAGATGGCAATATGGCGGCGGTTCAATTTTTGCGGACGGACCTCTGAGGCACACGGTCACCTGTCTGAACAGGTCTAGTCCTTATCCTGTTCGTGACGCCAGAAGTTGTGAAGCCCCGCTAGTATGTGTCGGTGCAGTACCTTCAGGGACTCCACGTGGATGGAACAGTCTGGTCACAGGTAGGGAACCTTCTTTTAGGATTGTCGTGACGCCACTCTCAGTATTGCGGTCAGCGGGGACCGCCACTGCAGATTAAGGGATGCCTGGGGCTGATGGTGGGTGCAGTCAGTATATTAGCCCCCTGAGAGTGAGGCAAGCCCCAGGCCCCGGTGTATGTGTGTGGGACCACAGGTCGCAGAATGACTCAAACACAGTCCAAGAAGTCTTTCAACGTGTTTACTCACTGTTTGGAGGTCACGGTGAGATGCCCGGGCGACACTGTGATAACCAGGTTGAACCAGGAATTCCAGGAGGCCGTTCTGAGGGTAGCTGTCCACTCGCCTTCCTTGCACTCTTTCTGTTTTAGGAGGATCCTTTGCTTGAAGCGTGGTAGGACCCCTCCAGGGAAGCTGTTACCACCCTGCTCCCCTCTCTCTGGCTCGTCTGCCGGCAGCGTGGCCTTGGTGGGATGGCTTCTGGCCCTGTCCCCTTATGGGCCTGGTGATTGCTGCTTGGCTCAAGCTCTGTGTAGTCGTGGTGAGGGCATGAAGCACCCCCCCCACCTGTAGGTTAAGCAGCTCTGGATGATCTGCTGCCTGTACTGGGGACCTAGTTCCCCTTGTGTGCTCGGATACCGGGATCTCCGTACTCAGCCACCCTTCTCTCTGGATGATTTTCAGGCCGACCCACGGTACTCCTTTCTCCCCCGCTTTCAGCTACTGCACTTCTCAGGACCTGTCTGACACGAGAGCTCCTCTGCTCCCTTCCACACACTTCAACTTCTCCCTCTAGACTCCCCACTTCCTCTCTCTCTCTGCCCTGCTTCCTAGCAACCAGCCCCTGAACACACCCCCAGCTGGGAATTGAAAGTTAACTCCTTCTGGCTACCCAAGGGTCCCCTCTGGTGATGTGGGAGACCTGGTCACCATGTGTTTGTGTGTGCACCTCATCCTGGCCTTTGGAGATTACCTGGAAGCATTGTTCCCGCATGGGTGCAATACTCTGTGGTGCCTGACCGGGTCAGGGGCGCCACACTCTGTTTTTAATAAGCTATAATGATAGCACAAAATACTGCCATTTTGTGGCATCATAGAACTGGCTGTTGTATTCCATTAGTGCCCCACTGGTGACAAGCTATTTCTAGCACCTCTACATCACACCCTCATGCACATTTTGCTACGCTAATGTTATAGCAAACTCATGGAATTCATTGCTGCATTTCATAATTCGGAGGGATAGAAAGTCAGGCTTCCTTTAGCTTTTCCTTCTGTTCATAGACATCTTCTCCAAGACAAATTTCCCCTCCACGTCTAAGTGTGGAGAGGCAGCTAGTGCGCATGCGTGTGCCGATGTACCCCAGCTGCAGCATAATTACAGTGTTTCGCCTAGTGAGTATGCTCAGCCTGACTGTGCCATTCCTGACGCTAAGTTTTCATTTCGGGATACAGCGCATGCTCCCACACTAAGTGTGAAAAGCCTCTTTGCACAGGTGCTTGCATTCCGTGCCGGGTATAAGTCCTGTTTTGGGCATAGACACCATGCTAAAGCTGATAGTCTTTTTTCAGAGACTGTATTTCATGCTACTGAGCATGCTCAGGCACTTCCTGCATCAGAGACTAGGTCCGGTAATGAACTCTTTGGCCCTGGCCCTGATGTGGGGGTCCCATATAGACCACAGGGCATCAGGTGTCCTCCCAAATGGCTTGCAGAGGCCCACACCTATGACTTGTCACCGCATTATTGATGCTTAGACGATGACTGGTGAGGTGTTTGGGTCATGGCAGCCATGAGGTCATCATTGAAGTTGCGTTTCCAAATAGGACGCTAGTTATGCCACTCATGACGTGTCACTCTACTTTTGTCTCCAGGAGGTGCATTGTGGTTCACCCTGGTTTGGGGCGGACCCAGGTTATAAAAGGGGCTGGAGCCAACAAGGAGGTGCGCAGTCTTCTATTATGCTCCGAAAGAGCACACCTCCATGTGTTGAACCCATTGCGGCTTTAGGCCAGAGGTAGGCAGGGATCGGGTGGTGGATGCAGGCCACCACCACAGTTGGTAACGCAGAACGGTTAAGACCAGCTCCTGTCCTAACAGTCCTGCTTGTGCAGCCCAGTGGCATTAACAGGCCTGCTGCTGCTGATGCGCCTGCTGTCCACAGGTGTGGCCCCTACGCACACGGTCAGCGTACTCAATGGCCCCTGTGTTGTTAACAGGGAGTTCCTGGGCTGGGTGGGCATGTGGACCCTGTGACGCTAACAGGGCTCACAGTCTCCAGATCCGAATGGCGTCTAACTCGGTTCAGGCTACTATTAGTTTCATAGCCACACAGCTCTGTATCCTCCACCAAACCTTCAAGTTGCCAACCTCTCCTTTTCCAACTGGGAGCACGGTGGACACTGACTGCTGATGGGGATATATACCTTTCTCTTTCTTTTCTTATTAATTTTCGTTATATAGCGGTCACAGATTATATACCACTTTATCCAAATCTGCCAGTCCCACTGTAACAGATGTTGTTTCTTCAGCAAATGTTACAGTTGCTTAACCACCAAATCCACGGACCAAAACTTTTTTCCCCTTTCCAACACACCTGTTCCCCTTTCCAACAGCATCTGTCCTTTTTCAACTCATTTTGGGATATGACCAAAAGTGCAACTGTGCAGGGACACCGTACTCAACGCCATCTCAGCACAGCAGCCATCCCTCGGTCCCTCCGATGTGGATGTGGCGCCCCTGACCTGGTCAGGCACCACTGAGTACTGCACCCATGCTGGGGACAGTACAACACAGGTAATCCAGAAGGCTGACCGGGGTGTGGAACACAGGCGCATAGTAATCAGCTCTCACACATGTACCCATGAGAGGACCCCTGGGGATCCCAGGAGGGGGAAAAGCCTTGACCTTCACTGGAATAGTGGAGGGGGCCAAAAGCCTCCATCTCCTCTCAAGGGGTGTGGTAAGAGAGTCTGGTTGCTAGGTGGCGTAGGCAAGAACAGGAGAGGAGGGGCAGTGAGTCAGTTAGAGCAGAACTCCATAGGGCTCAGTGAGGAGCAGACCTGTGGGGCTGTTGCTGTCTAACAGCGTCCGCGCAGTGGCTACTGACGGGGGAGAACGGTCAACTAGGAGTGCTACCCGAAATCCATCTTCAGCTAAAGAGAGAGCAACGGAGTGGGAAGTAAGGAGACTGCTAGAGAGTACCAGGCCCAAACGGGCGGCAGATCCCGGAGCGGAGATAGATCCAGCTTTCTTTTGCTAAACCTGCCGGTGTGGGGCTCTCAAAGCCCACGCCACAACACCACAAAAGCCGCAGCCACGTAGCCACAGTTAGGGCCCATAGCTCACAGGAGGCAAGAAGCTGGAGTGATCTGGCCCAGGCAACAAGCACACGGCAAACGAAGGGGAGTGAGGCTTCAGCAACTTCCCTGGGTGACCCCCATAGGGACTCAAAGTCGGGGTCACCCCAAACCACCAAGGGCTAAGGAAGGCGAGTTAGTAGTCACCCTCACAAGTCAGCCTGAAGGACACCTGGTTCCCGCCTGGTTCATCCCAGCTACGCCCGGGTTACTCACCCTGCCACCTGAAGTGAGTAAAAACCCTGAAAGACATTCTGCCTGTGTGGAGTTATTCTGCGCCTTGTGGTACTACGCACCTACATCGGGCCCTGGGGCTTGCCTCACTCTCAGGAGGCTATTCCAACTAACTGCACATACCATCAGCCCCAGGCGACCCTCAACCTGCAGTGGCGGTCCCTACTGGCCGCAATACTGAGAGTGGCGTCACGACAAGAAGAAGATCTCCTACCTGTGACCAGATCCAGCTGAGTGGAGTCCCTGAAGGTAATGCACCGACACAACACCTGTGGGGCTTCACATCTGGCGTCACGAACAGGATAAGGACTAGACCTGTTCAGACAGGTGACCATGTGCCTGGGCGGTCCGCTTGAAAAATTGGAAGCGCCGCCATATTGCCACCATGAAAAGCGCGCTGAAAAACAACAGCAGCCCGCGCTGGAAGAAGTTACCGCCCACGAAGAGGTGTGGCTACCCAGAGATCCCCTGCAGAGTTCTGACCTTGCCAGCTATGAGAGTGGAAGCGTCCAGAGACGTCGGGACAGAAAGGAAGCCACAAGCCTGCTGCTGGGAGAGGAGCTGCTGAAAGAGGCAGAGCAGAAACTGAACAGCTTGCTATCAGAGGCAACGGCGAGTCCACAGCTGGAGAGTCGTGCAGAAGAGGGCGCAGAAGAAATGGCGTCTGACCGCAGAAATCCAGAACCGGGCTCCGCTGCCTGGTGGTATCGGGAGCTGGCCCAGTTCTGCGACCGACTGGAGACCCGGGTTGTGGAGCAGATCCGGGAAGAACGAATGGAAATGCTGGAGATGACCGCGGCGGTTCGGGCCTATGAAAGGAGAGCCGCGCGCCGAGTGCCAGACAGGACGGCGATGACGCAGACCCCGATGCTGCCACCGGTGGGTGAGTCGAGTGATGCCCCGGCCAGCGCAAGTGCCCCGACCCCTGCTGCCACGCCCGCGGTCCCCGAAGAGGCGTCCGGTGCGGCGACGCTGAAGCAGGCCGCAGCCACGCCAGGTGCGGCCTTCCAAGCCCCAGCGGCCGCAGCGATGCCCTGCTCGGCCCACCAAGACCCGGTCCCTGCAGCAACGCCCAGTCCGGCCCGCAAAGAACCGGCTGCCACCGCGACCCTCATCCGCGTCGCAGGCGTAACGCTGACCCAGGCCGCCGCCCTGCTAGGCCCGGCCCGCCGAGACCCCACCGCCGCAGCAACGCTCGTCCGCACCGCAAGTGAGGTGCTGAACCAGGCCGCAGCCACGCCAGGCGCGGCCCGCCAAGCCCAGACTGCTGCAGCGACGTCCAGCCCAGCCTGCACAGAGCCCCCTGCAACAGCGACACTGATCCAGGCCGCCGCCATGCCGGGTGCGGCCCGCCAAGACCAGGCCGCCGCCATCCAGGGCGCGGCCCGCCAAGACCAGGCCGCCGCCATGCCAGGCGCGGCCCGCCAAGAAGAGATTACCTCATCATTTACCCCGGCCTGCAAGGCCAGAGCAGACACCGCTCCCCAGTCCAAAGAGGTCCCTGCTAGGAAGACCCTGATAGGAGAGGACCCCGAATACTGGAAGCTGAAGGCTGACCTAGAGGCCCAGTTCCCACAAGAGATGGTGGATCGGTATCTGCTCCCTCCGCATACCCCCAAGGAGATTCAGGCAACCCCTGCAGCCGCGCCAGAGAGTCCACCGCCCAGACCAGCTGAGGACCACTCATCTCCAGCGCTACCACAACCAGAGTGCAGCGAAGAACTAAGGGGGAGAGGAGGCCAGGAAGCTGAGGAGCTGACTCCGGAGCCACCGGCAGTGGAGCAATACTCAGAGCCGGAGATGTTACCCTATTCACGTTGGGATGAGGAGGACTTGACACCGTCTGCTGACGAAGATCAGCCCAGAAACCTCACCTGGGGTCCTGCAGGCATTGAAGTAACAGCCCGGCAAAACCCAGCCCGCAAGACAAGGCGTCGCAACAGAACAACGCTGTCCCCTGCACCACAGTCTCCAGAGCAGAGAGAAGTCACAGCCAGAGACCTACAAGAAAAACGGTCCCTGAGAAGAGCCAAAGCCCAGGTCAGAGGACCCCTTTGCAGAGGAGTAGTGGAGGATTTCAATTTGAGAAGTGGATATGGATTCATTGTAGCACCTGGTGTGAAGGAAGGGATATTTGTCAACCGAAGAGATGTGAGCGCTCATCTGCCTAGAGGACACCCTGGCAGAAACCTAAAGATGGGGGATTCAGTACAGTTTACCATGCATCAAGGCGAAAGAGGACTGTACGCGCTTGACGTAGCACTATGTACCAGCAAACCTTACAGCCACCCCATGCTACAGGAAAGAGAAACAGATACAGGAAAGGAAACAGATGAAGATAGAGAAAGCAGAGACAAGGAACCTGCAGATGAGACAACAACAGATGAAGAAAGAGGCCAAGAAAGCAACAGGTGCCGCAGCCCTACAGGCCCAAGCCCTGGTGAAATGGAGGAGTAAAGTAAAGAAAGAAGTTACCAGTTGAAGTTTTGAAAAGTTTTGTTTTGCAACGTTTACGTTTAAGCATGTGCCCACAAAAACTATTGTGAGAAAACCATAAACCTTAAGGCTATGAACTGGCTATAGCCACAAACTCTCGCAGTGTAAATAGTTACACCAAAAGGGCACCACCACCACCAGAGTCAGCCTGTTTAGGGGCTTGGCTCGTCTGCAACCAGGAGGAGCCCGTCCGTATATAGGGCCTTGGCTCGCCTGCGACCAGAGAGCATGCCTGTTTATGGGGCCTGGCTCTCCACCACAAAGAGGGTACCTGGTCAGCACCAACTGTGGAGGCCGCCTCTGCATCCTGCCAGAAGAGGCTGAAGGCGCGGATCCACCAGGCCAGGTATACCCTGAAACCACCAGCCCATGTAAGCCGCCTCTACATCCTGCCAGAAGTGGCTGAAGCCGCGGCCAACGTGAGAGGGTTTTGGGTGGGTTAACGGACTTGTGGGTGGAGGGTGGTGATGTATGGTACCTGGTGCTCTTAAAATGTTTTACATGTTTTAATGTTTTATGCATTTTAAAATGTTGTCTTGCAGCCCGAGGACGTGCTGGTGATAACTAAGGGGGAATGTGGCGCCCCTGACCTGGTCAGGCACCACTGAGTACTGCACCCATGCTGGGGACAGTACAACACAGGTAATCCAGAAGGCTGACCGGGGTGTGGAACACAGGCGCATAGTAATCAGCTCTCACACATGTACCCATGAGAGGACCCCTGGGGATCCCAGGAGGGGGAAAAGCCTTGACCTTCACTGGAATAGTGGAGGGGGCCAAAAGCCTCCATCTCCTCTCAAGGGGTGTGGTAAGAGAGTCTGGTTGCTAGGTGGCGTAGGCAAGAACAGGAGAGGAGGGGCAGTGAGTCAGTTAGAGCAGAACTCCATAGGGCTCAGTGAGGAGCAGACCTGTGGGGCTGTTGCTGTCTAACAGCGTCCGCGCAGTGGCTACTGACGGGGGAGAACGGTCAACTAGGAGTGCTACCCGAAATCCATCTTCAGCTAAAGAGAGAGCAACGGAGTGGGAAGTAAGGAGACTGCTAGAGAGTACCAGGCCCAAACGGGCGGCAGATCCCGGAGCGGAGATAGATCCAGCTTTCTTTTGCTAAACCTGCCGGTGTGGGGCTCTCAAAGCCCACGCCACAACACCACAAAAGCCGCAGCCACGTAGCCACAGTTAGGGCCCATAGCTCACAGGAGGCAAGAAGCTGGAGTGATCTGGCCCAGGCAACAAGCACACGGCAAACGAAGGGGAGTGAGGCTTCAGCAACTTCCCTGGGTGACCCCCATAGGGACTCAAAGTCGGGGTCACCCCAAACCACCAAGGGCTAAGGAAGGCGAGTTAGTAGTCACCCTCACAAGTCAGCCTGAAGGACACCTGGTTCCCGCCTGGTTCATCCCAGCTACGCCCGGGTTACTCACCCTGCCACCTGAAGTGAGTAAAAACCCTGAAAGACATTCTGCCTGTGTGGAGTTATTCTGCGCCTTGTGGTACTACGCACCTACATCGGGCCCTGGGGCTTGCCTCACTCTCAGGAGGCTATTCCAACTAACTGCACATACCATCAGCCCCAGGCGACCCTCAACCTGCAGTGGCGGTCCCTACTGGCCGCAATACTGAGAGTGGCGTCACGACAAGAAGAAGATCTCCTACCTGTGACCAGATCCAGCTGAGTGGAGTCCCTGAAGGTAATGCACCGACACAACACCTGTGGGGCTTCACATGGACAAGTAAAAGACCATTTCCTCCTATCCATGACAAAGCGTTGAGATTCACTCTGTGCAGCACTGGTGTTTAGTGGACAAGTAGATCTAAGATTGCGTACCACATTCTGCAGATACTCCTGTATACGTGCGTCTATTTCTATGGCAGGAATTAGTTCGCCAAATTTTGTCTTGTACCGGGGATCTAACAGTGTGGCAACCCAGTATTCAGGATTAGTTCAAATTCATACAATCCGAGGGTCATGTAGGTAGTGCAGCAAGAAGGCGCTCATGTGTCTTGTGCATCCAGGAGGACCAAGTCCTTGGTGTGTTGGTGGCAGAGAGGTGAGAATCGTGCATCCTTCCTCTGCCCTCTCCCCCCAACCTCGCACAACCGAAATGTGAGCAAGCTCTCACTCATCTGCTGAGTCTTCCATGCCCATCGCCAGTTCGTCCTCCATTTCTTCATGGGCTCCTGCACTTTCATCAACACTTTTTGCTGATACTATGCGCCCTTGTTAATCCCTCTCCCTCACCATGACTGCCGCATAGGTGCCGCTGACCATCTGGACCTCGTAGATCTTGTTATCCCTTCCGCATATGACTCCTCCTGTACTTCCTCCCCTTCCTCTTGTCCCAACACCTGACTCCGAATAATAATTACAGTGTGCTCCATCATGTAGATGACCAGAATTGTCACGCTGAGAATGACATTGCCAGTGCTAAACATCTTCGTCGACATTTCAAAACTGTGTAGCAGGGTGCATAGGTCCTTGATCTGACACCACTCCAGCAGCGTGATCTGCACCACCTCTGGATCAAGTTATCCCAGGCTATATGTCTTACCGTATTTCAGCAGGGCTCTGCGGTGCTGCCACACACGCTGCAACATGTGCAGATTCCAATTCCTGCGTGTCGAAACATCGCATTTACGGCGTTTAACTGCCAGACCCTAAGACTTCCGGAGTGATGAAAGTTGTTGAGCTGCTGTGTGCGCACGATGGAAGTGAGCACATAGCGAGCGTGCCCACTGCACAAGGCCATGTAGGCCGTGATGGTGTTTTAAAAATTGCTGGCGAATTCGGTTCAACACGTGAGCCCTAAAAGGCACGTGTGTCACATTGCCCTGAGGATGGCCCGCAGCCAGGTTTGCATCATTGCCGCACACGGCTGTTAAGTCACCAACGGAGTCCGCTCCGTCAATTTGTACTCCGGTCGCCAGGTGACAACGTGTTCCTTTCATGAATAGTGCTGATGATGGGAGAGTAGTCGATGCCAGCGGCGCAGGTGGACGCAGGTTATGCTCACCCACTGGGCTGCATTACCTTGACAGATGCAGAATCTCTGGCTGAATGTAGCTGGTGGGTATCTCACAGATGAAATACCATCATTCAGCTACAACCAATGGGAAGACACCACACCCTTTTTTATGCCCATCCTGTCTGCAGACCACTGCCAGACATAGCTATGAACCTCTGGTTAATTTTACCCCCAGTTCAGTTTTATGATTTTGTGTGCTTGTTACCTGACTACTTTTCCTGCTTGCTGTTTATGTACCTTGTTGGCCGATACGCATTTCACCTCTGCTTGTTTTCTGATTCTTTCCTGGCCGTCCCATTCTGTTCCTGTTCCTCAATTAATGTTTTGACCCTGCCTGACTACTATTCTCTGTAATAGCGGTGTGACTCACATTTCCCATACATATCAAAGTAAAACTTTGACCGCCTGATGGCATTGAGCTCTGCTGCCAGCATAGTAAGGAGGTGTGTGGTAGTCCTTGTGCGCAGTTGCAAGGAAGGGTGGCCTGACCACACAGGGTTTGCGCCAAGGTAGAGGACCCACACGAGGTTGAAGAGGCAGAAGCAGTGTATTAACTTCTACATACAGAACAAGGATTGAAACAACTCGTGGGGACGGCAAGACTTGTACAGCAGACCCTTCTCCATCTCTCACCATAGTTTGCCAGTGCCCAGTCAGTGACATGTAATGACCCTGTCTATGCTTACTGGTCCAAGTATCTGTGTTGAAATGCACCCTGTCGCACACAGATTTTCTCAAGGAAGTGGTGATGTTGTGTGCGACATGCTGGTGTAGCGCGGGCATGCTTTTCTTGGAGAAGCAGTGGTGATTGGGCATCTGGTACTGGGGCACAGCGACAGACATAAGGTCTGTAAAATCCTGTGTGTCCACTACGCGTAAAGGCAGTATTTCGGTAGCCAACAGCTTACAGAGGGATAGAGTCAACCACTTAGCTTTGTCATGGGTCGCAGTAAGTGGCCTTTTATTTGACCACATCTGAGGGACAGAGATCTGGCTGCTGTCTGTAGACGGTGTTGAGTAGGGTGTCCCTGGAAAAATGCAGGTTTGTGAGAAAAGTGCAGGCGGAGACATGATGTTGCCTTCATCTTGCCTTCAGATCTGTTCATCTTGTATCATTTTTAAAAAACACAGCAAGCAAGGGTTACTCCAAGCGGAGTCTACCTTTTTTCCCCAAATTGGGCACACAGACACCCCATCAGTGGCAGGACTTGTGCCCTAGTTGCAAACAGGATGTTTTGATTTGCATCAAGCACATTCCAAATCCACAAGCATTTACTCTCCCCAGGATGACACAGGGGTAGTAAATTCCTTCTGGATCCATGACTTGTTCATTTTGATGAACGTCAGTCTGTCCACATTGTCACTGGACAGACGCGTGCGCTTATCTGTCAGCACACACCCAGCAGCACTGAAGACACGTTCAGAGACAACGCTGGCAGCTGGACACGACAAAATCTTCAAGGCGTAACTGGAGAGCTCTTGACATTTTTCTAGATTTGAAGCACAAAAGGAGCAAGGCTCCATTTGCAAAGTCATTGCATCGATGTTCATTTGGAGATACTCCTGTATCATCCTCTCCATCCGTTGACTATGTGACACACTTGATGTCTCTGGTGGCCTTGCAAAGGAGGGTCTAAAAAAATTATGAAAAGATTCCATAAAATTGCTGTTACCAGCACCAGATACGGTCCTACTGGTACGGGTAGACTGTTGAAGATGACGAGGCCGTCCCATGTTTGTCAAGTTACAACTGGGAGAATCACTCCCTTCACCTGCACGGTTGTTTGGTGGAAAAGCCGAGCTAAGATCGAGTAACAGCTTCTGCTGATACTCCTGCATACGTGCGTCCCTTTCTATGGGTGGAATTATGTCACAAAATTTGGACTTGTCCCGGGGATCTAATAGTGTGGCAAGCCAGTAGTCATCATCACTTCTAATTTTGACAATACGTGGGTCATGTTGGAGGTAGTGCAACAAGAAGGCACTCATGTGTCTTGCGCAGCCATGCGGACCAAGTCCACGCTGTGTTTGTGGCATAGAGGTGCTAACCGTTCTTTCTTCCTCTGTCATCTCCCCCCAACCTCTTTCAACTTAAATTTGACCAAGGTCCCCCTCATCAGCTGAGTCTTCCATGTCCATGGACAGTTCGTCCTCCATATCTTCATGTCCTCCTGCACCTTCCTCAACATCTCGCCTGCTACCATGCGCCCTTGTTGATCCCTGTCCCCCATGGTCCCATGCCTGCCGCGTTGGTGATGATGAACGTCTGGACCTTGGTGATGTTGTTGTGTCTTGCGCATATGAATCCTCCTGTAGTTCCTCCCCTTCCTGTTGTCCCACCCCCTGACTCCGAATAGTGTTTAGCGTGTGCTCCAGCATGTAAATGACTGTAATCGTCATGCTGATAATGGCATTGTCAGCGCTAAACATATTCGTCGCCATGTCGAAACTGTGCAGAAGGGTGCATAGGTCCGTGATCTGAGATCACTCCATCAGGGTGATCTGCCCCACCTCTGCATCTCGTTGGCCCAGGCTATACGTCATGACGTATTGCACCAGGGCTCTGCGGTGCTGCCACAGTCGCTGTAACATGTGGAGAGTTGAATTCCAGCGTGTCGCCACATCGCATTTCAGGCGATGAACCGGCAGGCCGAAAGACTTCTGGAGCGATGCAAGTCGCTCAGCTGCGGCGCTTGAACGGCGGAAGTGAGCACTGCAGACAGTTTCCGTGCCCTGGTCAGAAGGCCATCTAGGCCGGGATAGTGTGTTAAAAATTGCTGGACAACAAGGTTCAACACGTGAGCCATACAAGGCACGTGTGTCACCTTGCCCAGGCGAAGGGCCGCACCCAGGTTTGCAGCATTGTCGCACACGGCCTTACCAGGCTGCAGGTTGAGTGGAGACAACCATTTATTAAACTCGGACCGCAGAGCTGACCACAACTCCTCAGCTGTGTGACTCTTATTCCCAAGACATGTCAAGCTAAAGACCGCCTGATGCCGTTGCGCTCTGCTGCCAGCATAGTAATGAGGGGTGCGTGATTCCTTCTGCGCAGTGAGAACGCTGGTGGCCTGACCAGGCAGGCTTGGGGCGGAGGTGGAGGACCCAGATGAGGTGGAGGATGCAGAAGCAGTGGCGGAACTTGGACAGACAGAGGATTGACACACAAGTCGTGGGGACGGCAAGACTTGTGCAGCAGACCCTTCACCATCTATCACCATAGTTACCCAGTGCCCAGTCAGCGACATGTAACGTCCCTGTCCATGCTTACTGGTCCAAGTATCGGTGCTGAAATTCACCCGTTCACACACAGAGTTTCTCAAGGAAGCGGTGATATTGTGTGCGACATGCTGGTGTAGCGCGGGCACACCTTTCTTAGAGAAGTAGTGGCGACTAGGCATCTGGTACTGGGGCACAGCGACAGATATAAGGTCTCTAAAATCCTGTGTGTCCACTAGGCGGAAAGGCAGCATTTCTGTAGCCAACAGCTTACAGAGGGATAGAGTCAACCTCTTCGCTTTGTCATGGGTCGAAGGAAGTGGCCTTTTATTTGACCACATCTGAGGGACAGAGATCTGGCTGCTGTGTGTAGACGGTGTTGAGTAGGGTGTCCCTGGAAAAATGCAGCTTTGGGAGGAAAGTGCAGGCGGAGACATGATGTTGCCTTCATCCAAAGTTGGTGCTATCGATGTCTGAGAGAGCTGTACACACTCACTTGTTTCCCCTTCCAAACCAACTGACGACCTACCAAGCAAACTGCCTGTTGCGGTTACAGTGGTGGAAGTTGTGGGTGGAAAAACAGGTGTGACAGCTGTCCCCACAGTCCTAGAAGATGACGAGCGCGCGGATGCCCTGGAAGGGGCAGGCGGTGGATGGTTGGCTCCACTAGGCCGCATTGCAGCACGGTGAGCTTCCCACCAGGCCATATGATATTTATTCATGTGACGATTCATGGAAGAAGTTGTCAAACTGCTGAGGTTTTGACCTCTACTAAGATAACCATGGCAAATGTTACAGATCACATAATTTGGCCGATCTTTTTTTATGTCAAAAAAGGACCAGGCTAGGCAAGGCTTAGAGGCCATGCGACCTGTTGATCCACCCCGAATAATGCTCAGAGGCAGAGTGGTGGCTGAGGATGCAGTTGTAGACGTGCTACCAGTGCTCCGACTGTGTCCAGGAAGGCGCCAGGTTACTTCGACGTCGGTTGCATCCTCCTCCACCGCCTCTATTGACCTCCTCGAGTGTCTGACTGTGGGTTGACAGTAGGTGGGATCTAGAACTTCATCATCAATTGTTGTGTTTGCACTCCCCTCCCCCTCAGACCGAGTTTCTTCTTGCCCTGACCGAATATTTAAGTTGTCATCCCAATCGGGTATCTGCGTCTCATCTTCATCAGTATGTTCCTCATTGCCTATAACCACAGTTGTTGGAAAGGCAGCATTTTGGTAGCCAACAGTTTGCATTTTATGAAAGTCAACCTCCAAGCCATGTCATGCCCTTCTAAAAGCATGTATAACACAGCGAGGGGACTCCAACCACAGTCTCCCTCGTTGCCACTCACTGGGCCACACACACCCCACTTGACTGGCATCGGTTGAGCCCCCTTTTGAAAAAGAAAAAGATGCTTTGCATGAAGCACTCTCAAAAATACGCGTGCCTTTCCCGTCCCCTGGCTGACCCCGGGGAAGAAAAGTCCTCTGAGAGCCATGACTTGTTCATCTTGGTTCTTTTAGAAACACAGCGAGGGGACTCCAACCACAGTCTCCCTCGTTGCCACTCACTGGGCCACACACACCCCACTTGACTGGCATCGGTTGAGCCCCCTTTTGAAAAAGAAAAAGATGCTTTGCATGAAGCACTCTCAAAAATACGCGTGCCTTTCCCGTCCCCTGGCTGACCCCGGGGAAGAAAAGTCCTCTGAGAGCCATGACTTGTTCATCTTGGTTCTTTTAGAAACACAGCGAGGGGACTCCAACCACAGTCTCCCTCGTTGCCACTCACTGGGCCACACACACCCCACTTGACTGGCATCGGTTGAGCCCCCTTTTGAAAAAGAAAAAGATGCTTTGCATGAAGCACTCTCAAAAATACGCGTGCCTTTCCCGTCCCCTGGCTGACCCCGGGGAAGAAAAGTCCTCTGAGAGCCATGACTTGTTCATCTTGGTTCTTTTAGAAACACAGCGAGGGGACTCCAACCACAGTCTCCCTCGTTGCCACTCACTGGGCCACACACACCCCACTTGACTGGCATCGGTTGAGCCCCCTTTTGAAAAAGAAAAAGATGCTTTGCATGAAGCACTCTCAAAAATACGCGTGCCTTTCCCGTCCCCTGGCTGACCCCGGGGAAGAAAAGTCCTCTGAGAGCCATGACTTGTTCATCTTGGTTCTTTTAGAAACACAGCGAGGGGACTCCAACCACAGTCTCCCTCGTTGCCACTCACTGGGCCACACACACCCCACTTGACTGGCATCGGTTG
Organism: Anomaloglossus baeobatrachus; assembly: GCF_048569485.1. NCBI lineage: Eukaryota > Metazoa > Chordata > Amphibia > Anura > Aromobatidae > Anomaloglossus > Anomaloglossus baeobatrachus. The sequence goes on from NC_134353.1 coordinate 524,156,676, forward strand.
AGCCCCCTTTTGAAAAAGAAAAAGATGCTTTGCATGAAGCACTCTCAAAAATACGCGTGCCTTTCCCGTCCCCTGGCTGACCCCGGGGAAGAAAAGTCCTCTGAGAGCCATGACTTGTTCATCTTGGTTCTTTTAGAAAAACAGCGAGGGGACTCCAACCACAGTCTCCCTCGTTGCCACTCACTGGGCCACACACACCCCACTTGACTGGCATCGGTTGAGCCCCCTTTTGAAAAAGAAAAAGATGCTTTGCATGAAGCACTCTCAAAAATACGCGTGCCTTTCCCGTCCCCTGGCTGACCCCGGGGAAGAAAAGTCCTCTGAGAGCCATGACTTGTTCATCTTGGTTCTTTTAGAAACACAGCGAGGGGACTCCAACCACAGTCTCCCTCGTTGCCACTCACTGGGCCACACACACCCCACTTGACTGGCATCGGTTGAGCCCCCTTTTGAAAAAGAAAAAGATGCTTTGCATGAAGCACTCTCAAAAATACGCGTGCCTTTCCCGTCCCCTGGCTGACCCCGGGGAAGAAAAGTCCTCTGAGAGCCATGACTTGTTCATCTTGGTTCTTTTAGAAACACAGCGAGGGGACTCCAACCACAGTCTCCCTCGTTGCCACTCACTGGGCCACACACACCCCACTTGACTGGCATCGGTTGAGCCCCCTTTTGAAAAAGAAAAAGATGCTTTGCATGAAGCACTCTCAAAAATACGCGTGCCTTTCCCGTCCCCTGGCTGACCCCGGGGAAGAAAAGTCCTCTGAGAGCCATGACTTGTTCATCTTGGTTCTTTTAGAAACACAGCGAGGGGACTCCAACCACAGTCTCCCTCGTTGCCACTCACTGGGCCACACACACCCCACTTGACTGGCATCGGTTGAGCCCCCTTTTGAAAAAGAAAAAGATGCTTTGCATGAAGCACTCTCAAAAATACGCGTGCCTTTCCCGTCCCCTGGCTGACCCCGGGGAAGAAAAGTCCTCTGAGAGCCATGACTTGTTCATCTTGGTTCTTTTAGAAACACAGCGAGGGGACTCCAACCACAGTCTCCCTCGTTGCCACTCACTGGGCCACACACACCCCACTTGACTGGCATCGGTTGAGCCCCCTTTTGAAAAAGAAAAAGATGCTTTGCATGAAGCACTCTCAAAAATACGCGTGCCTTTCCCGTCCCCTGGCTGACCCCGGGGAAGAAAAGTCCTCTGAGAGCCATGACTTGTTCATCTTGGTTCTTTTAGAAACACAGCGAGGGGACTCCAACCACAGTCTCCCTCGTTGCCACTCACTGGGCCACACACACCCCACTTGACTGGCATCGGTTGAGCCCCCTTTTGAAAAAGAAAAAGATGCTTTGCATGAAGCACTCTCAAAAATACGCGTGCCTTTCCCGTCCCCTGGCTGACCCCGGGGAAGAAAAGTCCTCTGAGAGCCATGACTTGTTCATCTTGGTTCTTTTAGAAACACAGCGAGGGGACTCCAACCACAGTCTCCCTCGTTGCCACTCACTGGGCCACACACACCCCACTTGACTGGCATCGGTTGAGCCCCCTTTTGAAAAAGAAAAAGATGCTTTGCATGAAGCACTCTCAAAAATACGCGTGCCTTTCCCGTCCCCTGGCTGACCCCGGGGAAGAAAAGTCCTCTGAGAGCCATGACTTGTTCATCTTGGTTCTTTTAGAAACACAGCGAGGGGACTCCAACCACAGTCTCCCTCGTTGCCACTCACTGGGCCACACACACCCCACTTGACTGGCATCGGTTGAGCCCCCTTTTGAAAAAGAAAAAGATGCTTTGCATGAAGCACTCTCAAAAATACGCGTGCCTTTCCCGTCCCCTGGCTGACCCCGGGGAAGAAAAGTCCTCTGAGAGCCATGACTTGTTCATCTTGGTTCTATTAGAAACACAGCGAGGGGACTCCAACCACAGTCTCCCTCGTTGCCACTCACTGGGCCACACACACCCCACTTGACTGGCATCGGTTGAGCCCCCTTTTGAAAAAGAAAAAGATGCTTTGCATGAAGCACTCTCAAAAATACGCGTGCCTTTCCCGTCCCCTGGCTGACCCCGGGGAAGAAAAGTCCTCTGAGAGCCATGACTTGTTCATCTTGGTTCTTTTAGAAACACAGCGAGGGGACTCCAACCACAGTCTCCCTCGTTGCCACTCACTGGGCCACACACACCCCACTTGACTGGCATCGGTTGAGCCCCCTTTTGAAAAAGAAAAAGATGCTTTGCATGAAGCACTCTCAAAAATACGCGTGCCTTTCCCGTCCCCTGGCTGACCCCGGGGAAGAAAAGTCCTCTGAGAGCCATGACTTGTTCATCTTGGTTCTTTTAGAAACACAGCGAGGGGACTCCAACCACAGTCTCCCTCGTTGCCACTCACTGGGCCACACACACCCCACTTGACTGGCATCGGTTGAGCCCCCTTTTGAAAAAGAAAAAGATGCTTTGCATGAAGCACTCTCAAAAATATGCGTGCCTTTCCCGTCCCCTGGCTGACCCCGGGGAAGAAAAGTCCTCTGAGAGCCATGACTTGTTCATCTTGGTTCTTTTAGAAACACAGCGAGGGGACTCCAACCACAGTCTCCCTCGTTGCCACTCACTGGGCCACACACACCCCACTTGACTGGCATCGGTTGAGCCCCCTTTTGAAAAAGAAAAAGATGCTTTGCATGAAGCACTCTCAAAAATACGCGTGCCTTTCCCGTCCCCTGGCTGACCCCGGGGAAGAAAAGTCCTCTGAGAGCCATGACTTGTTCATCTTGGTTCTTTTAGAAACACAGCGAGGGGACTCCAACCACAGTCTCCCTCGTTGCCACTCACTGGGCCACACACACCCCACTTGACTGGCATCGGTTGAGCCCCCTTTTGAAAAAGAAAAAGATGCTTTGCATGAAGCACTCTCAAAAATACGCGTGCCTTTCCCGTCCCCTGGCTGACCCCGGGGAAGAAAAGTCCTCTGAGAGCCATGACTTGTTCATCTTGGTTCTTTTAGAAACACAGCGAGGGGACTCCAACCACAGTCTCCCTCGTTGCCACTCACTGGGCCACACACACCCCACTTGACTGGCATCGGTTGAGCCCCCTTTTGAAAAAGAAAAAGATGCTTTGCATGAAGCACTCTCAAAAATACGCGTGCCTTTCCCGTCCCCTGGCTGACCCCGGGGAAGAAAAGTCCTCTGAGAGCCATGACTTGTTCATCTTGGTTCTTTTAGAAACACAGCGAGGGGACTCCAACCACAGTCTCCCTCGTTGCCACTCACTGGGCCACACACACCCCACTTGACTGGCATCGGTTGAGCCCCCTTTTGAAAAAGAAAAAGATGCTTTGCATGAAGCACTCTCAAAAATACGCGTGCCTTTCCCGTCCCCTGGCTGACCCCGGGGAAGAAAAGTCCTCTGAGAGCCATGACTTGTTCATCTTGGTTCTTTTAGAAACACAGCGAGGGGACTCCAACCACAGTCTCCCTCGTTGCCACTCACTGGGCCACACACACCCCACTTGACTGGCATCGGTTGAGCCCCCTTTTGAAAAAGAAAAAGATGCTTTGCATGAAGCACTCTCAAAAATACGCGTGCCTTTCCCGTCCCCTGGCTGACCCCGGGGAAGAAAAGTCCTCTGAGAGCCATGACTTGTTCATCTAGGTTCTTTTAGAAACACAGCGAGGGGACTCCAACCACAGTCTCCCTCGTTGCCACTCACTGGGCCACACACACCCCACTTGACTGGCATCGGTTGAGCCCCCTTTTGAAAAAGAAAAAGATGCTTTGCATGAAGCACTCTCAAAAATACGCGTGCCTTTCCCGTCCCCTGGCTGACCCCGGGGAAGAAAAGTCCTCTGAGAGCCATGACTTGTTCATCTTGGTTCTTTTAGAAACACAGCGAGGGGACTCCAACCACAGTCTCCCTCGTTGCCACTCACTGGGCCACACACACCCCACTTGACTGGCATCGGTTGAGCCCCCTTTTGAAAAAGAAAAAGATGCTTTGCATGAAGCACTCTCAAAAATACGCGTGCCTTTCCCGTCCCCTGGCTGACCCCGGGGAAGAAAAGTCCTCTGAGAGCCATGACTTGTTCATCTTGGTTCTTTTAGAAACACAGCGAGGGGACTCCAACCACAGTCTCCCTCGTTGCCACTCACTGGGCCACACACACCCCACTTGACTGGCATCGGTTGAGCCCCCTTTTGAAAAAGAAAAAGATGCTTTGCATGAAGCACTCTCAAAAATACGCGTGCCTTTCCCGTCCCCTGGCTGACCCCGGGGAAGAAAAGTCCTCTGAGAGCCATGACTTGTTCATCTTGGTTCTTTTAGAAACACAGCGAGGGGACTCCAACCACAGTCTCCCTCGTTGCCACTCACTGGGCCACACACACCCCACTTGACTGGCATCGGTTGAGCCCCCTTTTGAAAAAGAAAAAGATGCTTTGCATGAAGCACTCTCAAAAATACGCGTGCCTTTCCCGTCCCCTGGCTGACCCCGGGGAAGAAAAGTCCTCTGAGAGCCATGACTTGTTCATCTTGGTTCTTTTAGAAACACAGCGAGGGGACTCCAACCACAGTCTCCCTCGTTGCCACTCACTGGGCCACACACACCCCACTTGACTGGCATCGGTTGAGCCCCCTTTTGAAAAAGAAAAAGATGCTTTGCATGAAGCACTCTCAAAAATACGCGTGCCTTTCCCGTCCCCTGGCTGACCCCGGGGAAGAAAAGTCCTCTGAGAGCCATGACTTGTTCATCTTGGTTCTTTTAGAAACACAGCGAGGGGACTCCAACCACAGTCTCCCTCGTTGCCACTCACTGGGCCACACACACCCCACTTGACTGGCATCGGTTGAGCCCCCTTTTGAAAAAGAAAAAGATGCTTTGCATGAAGCACTCTCAAAAATACGCGTGCCTTTCCCGTCCCCTGGCTGACCCCGGGGAAGAAAAGTCCTCTGAGAGCCATGACTTGTTCATCTTGGTTCTTTTAGAAACACAGCGAGGGGACTCCAACCACAGTCTCCCTCGTTGCCACTCACTGGGCCACACACACCCCACTTGACTGGCATCGGTTGAGCCCCCTTTTGAAAAAGAAAAAGATGCTTTGCATGAAGCACTCTCAAAAATACGCGTGCCTTTCCCGTCCCCTGGCTGACCCCGGGGAAGAAAAGTCCTCTGAGAGCCATGACTTGTTCATCTTGGTTCTTTTAGAAACACAGCGAGGGGACTCCAACCACAGTCTCCCTCGTTGCCACTCACTGGGCCACACACACCCCACTTGACTGGCATCGGTTGAGCCCCCTTTTGAAAAAGAAAAAGATGCTTTGCATGAAGCACTCTCAAAAATACGCGTGCCTTTCCCGTCCCCTGGCTGACCCCGGGGAAGAAAAGTCCTCTGAGAGCCATGACTTGTTCATCTTGGTTTTTTTAGAAACACAGCGAGGGGACTCCAACCACAGTCTCCCTCGTTGCCACTCACTGGGCCACACACACCCCACTTGACTGGCATCGGTTGAGCCCCCTTTTGAAAAAGAAAAAGATGCTTTGCATGAAGCACTCTCAAAAATACGCGTGCCTTTCCCGTCCCCTGGCTGACCCCGGGGAAGAAAAGTCCTCTGAGAGCCATGACTTGTTCATCTTGGTTCTTTTAGAAACACAGCGAGGGGACTCCAACCACAGTCTCCCTCGTTGCCACTCACTGGGCCACACACACCCCACTTGACTGGCATCGGTTGAGCCCCCTTTTGAAAAAGAAAAAGATGCTTTGCATGAAGCACTCTCAAAAATACGCGTGCCTTTCCCGTCCCCTGGCTGACCCCGGGGAAGAAAAGTCCTCTGAGAGCCATGACTTGTTCATCTTGGTTCTTTTAGAAACACAGCGAGGGGACTCCAACCACAGTCTCCCTCGTTGCCACTCACTGGGCCACACACACCCCACTTGACTGGCATCGGTTGAGCCCCCTTTTGAAAAAGAAAAAGATGCTTTGCATGAAGCACTCTCAAAAATACGCGTGCCTTTCCCGTCCCCTGGCTGACCCCGGGGAAGAAAAGTCCTCTGAGAGCCATGACTTGTTCATCTTGGTTCTTTTAGAAACACAGTGAGGGGACTCCAACCACAGTCTCCCTCGTTGCCACTCACTGGGCCACACACACCCCACTTGACTGGCATCGGTTGAGCCCCCTTTTGAAAAAGAAAAAGATGCTTTGCATGAAGCACTCTCAAAAATACGCGTGCCTTTCCCGTCCCCTGGCTGACCCCGGGGAAGAAAAGTCCTCTGAGAGCCATGACTTGTTCATCTTGGTTCTTTTAGAAACACAGCGAGGGGACTCCAACCACAGTCTCCCTCGTTGCCACTCACTGGGCCACACACACCCCACTTGACTGGCATCGGTTGAGCCCCCTTTTGAAAAAGAAAAAGATGCTTTGCATGAAGCACTCTCAAAAATACGCGTGCCTTTCCCGTCCCCTGGCTGACCCCGGGGAAGAAAAGTCCTCTGAGAGCCATGACTTGTTCATCTTGGTTCTTTTAGAAACACAGCGAGGGGACTCCAACCACAGTCTCCCTCGTTGCCACTCACTGGGCCACACACACCCCACTTGACTGGCATCGGTTGAGCCCCCTTTTGAAAAAGAAAAAGATGCTTTGCATGAAGCACTCTCAAAAATACGCGTGCCTTTCCCGTCCCCTGGCTGACCCCGGGGAAGAAAAGTCCTCTGAGAGCCATGACTTGTTCATCTTGGTTCTTTTAGAAACACAGCGAGGGGACTCCAACCACAGTCTCCCTCGTTGCCACTCACTGGGCCACACACACCCCACTTGACTGGCATCGGTTGAGCCCCCTTTTGAAAAAGAAAAAGATGCTTTGCATGAAGCACTCTCAAAAATACGCGTGCCTTTCCCGTCCCCTGGCTGACCCCGGGGAAGAAAAGTCCTCTGAGAGCCATGACTTGTTCATCTTGGTTCTTTTAGAAACACAGCGAGGGGACTCCAACCACAGTCTCCCTCGTTGCCACTCACTGGGCCACACACACCCCACTTGACTGGCATCGGTTGAGCCCCCTTTTGAAAAAGAAAAAGATGCTTTGCATGAAGCACTCTCAAAAATACGCGTGCCTTTCCCGTCCCCTGGCTGACCCCGGGGAAGAAAAGTCCTCTGAGAGCCATGTCCACATTGTCAGTGGACAGACACGTGTGCTTATCTGCCAGCAGACCCACAGCAGCACTGAAGACAGGTTCAGAGAGAACGCTGGCTGCAGGACACGACAAGATCCCCAAGACGTACGTGGCGAGCTCAGGCAATTTATCAAGATTGGAAGCCAATAATGAGCAGGGCTCAAGTTGCACAATAATGGCATGTTTCCTTGCATATACTCATATATCTGTGTGTCCTCCTCTTTTTCCTTGTCCAGCTCTTTTGTTTTCGCATGAGTATATGTCCTTGTCACTTTCCCATGTGTTGTGAGTTGTTTGTGACCTTTTGGACACCTTTGAGGGTGTTTTCTAGGTGTTTTTCTGTGTTTGTGATTGCCTGCCATTGTTTCCTATGCAGTTCGAGTTCGGTTCGTCGAACGTTCGACGAACCGAACTCGAACGGGAGGTCCGTTCGGCGAACCAACCTCGAGCCGAACCGCGACCGGTTCGCTCATCTCTAGTCATTTATTATTCAACCCCTAGGTTTAATATTTTGTGGAATAACCCTTGTTTGCAATTACAGCTAATAATCGTCTTTTATAAGACCTGATCAGGCCGGCACAGGTCTCTGGAGTTATCTTGGCCCACTCCTCCATGCAGATCTTCTCCAAGTTATCTAGGTTCTTTGGGTGTCTCATGTTGACTTTAATCTTGAGCTCCTTCCACAAGTTTTCAATTGGGTTAAGGTCAGGAGACTGACTAGGCCACTGCAACACCTTGATTTTTTCCCTCTTGAACCAGGCCTTGGTTTTCTTGGCTGTGTGCTTTGGGTCGTTGTCTTGTTGGAAGATGAAATGACGACCCATCTTAAGATCCTTGATGGAGGAGCGGAGGTTCTTGGCCAAAATCTCCAGGTAGGCCGTGCTATCCATCTTCCCATGGATGCGGACCAGATGGCCAGGCCCCTTGGTTGAGAAACAGCCCCACAGCATGATGCTGCCACCACCATGCTTGACTGTAGGGATGGTATTCTTGGGGTCCTATGCAGTGCCATCCAGTCTCCAAACGTCACGTGTGTGGTTGGCACCAAAGATCTCGATCTTGGTCTCATCAGACCAGAGAACCTTGAACCAGTCTGTCTCAGAGTCCTCCAAGTGATCATGAGCAAACTGTAGACGAGCCTTGACATGACGCTTTGAAAGTCTTCGGAAAAGCCTGGCCTCGGCACAGGTGGAAACTTTCAAAGGCTGTCCAGGCCGTGGAAGGCTAACAGTAGTTCCATAAGCCTTCCACTTCTGGATGATGCTCCCAACAGTGAAGACAGGTAGGCCCAACTCTTTGGAAAGGGTTTTGTACCCCTTGCCAGCCTTGTGACCCTCCACGATCTTGTCTCTGATGGCCTTGGAATGCTCCTTTGTCTTTCCCATGTTGACCAAGTATGAGTGCTGTTCACAAGTTTGGGGAGGGTCTTAATTAGTCAGAAAAGGCTGGAAAAAGAGATAATTAATCCAAACATGTGAAGCTCATTGTTCTTTGTGCCTGAAATACTTCTTAATACTTTAGGGGAACCAAACAGAATTCTGGTGGTTTGAGGGGTTGAATAATAAATGACCCTCTGAATAAACTTTTCACCATTTAAAAAAAAAAAAAAAAAAAAAAGAAATAACATTCTTTTTTGCTGCAGTGCATTTCACACTTCCAGGCTGATCTACAGTCCAAATGTCACAATGCCAAGTTCATTCCGAATGTGTAAACCTGCTAAATCTGCAGGGGGTTGAATACTACTTGTAGACACTGTACATACATTACCATGACATGTGAACTCAGCCTAACAGAGTATACCAAATATCAAAGTATATGTTGATGTAGTTTGTACACCAAATTGGTATCAATAAAACTAAACATTTGCTTGCACTATGTGTTTTCTTGACTATTATCTATTTATTACCTTGCACACATTTCTGTGTTAGTCAATTTTTTGTGTTTGAATTTTTTTATACTTTCACTTCACAACTTCGCATCCAGTCCCTTTGGAAAGCTTGCCTTCAAATGGCAGGAAGCATCAATTTAGTATTAACCCCTTTACGACCGCCGATACGCCTTTTAACGGCGGTAAATAAGGGTACTTTTTCCGATCCGCCGCTTTTTAACGGCGGTCGGAAAAAAGGGTCTAGCGCCCCCCAGAGTCAGAAAATTTCCGGGGTCTCAGCTGCCGGGGGTAGCTGAGACCCTGGAGATCATGATTCGGGCCGGTTTTTCCGGTCCCCGCTCACCTGATGACCGGTATACACCGTATACCGATCATCAAGTTATAGTAAATGACCGCGCCGGTAAAAAATGATTTATCTCCCATCTGGCATGATCAAACATGCCAGATGGGAGATAAATCTTTTTCCCGGTTCCCTCCGGTCCCCCGGTGTCCCCAAAGTGCCCCCCCCGACCCCCAACCCCCTCCCGAAAATCCAAGATGGCCGCGCGCACCGGCGATCACAGCAGCGCGCCGGCCGCATTTACACTGTTCCTATGGTTTCTGTCGTATGTGCCATAACACATACGACAGAAACCTGCTCCCCAGGCCCCGCCGGGTCCCCCCCTACACCCCCCTGGTGTTCCCCGGTGTCCCCCGGTGTCATACATACCTGTCGCAGCTCTGATCCCCCGCGGCCCCCTCCTCCGGCTCCTTCTGTGCAGACTCCGGTCACATGTGCCGAGCAGCTGACAGCTTCCTGTGTTCAGGACGCTGGCTGCTGCACGGAGTCTGCAGCTGTGACCCGGGGAGAGTGGGTGCAGATTCTTTGCACCCACTCTCCTCAAATGGAGGGTCTGCCCTCCTAGAAAATGGGGGATACGTTCCCTGAACGTGTCCCCCATATTCTAGAAGGTCCAGAGGCAACGTGGGACATCCAAATGGATTATTGTGGATTTTTTTTTTTCTTTTCAATAAATTGGTCAATCAGGGAATGTTTGGGGGAGTGTTTTTTCAAATAAATTTTTTTTTGTTGTCAATTTTTTTTTTATTACTGTCAATTAGTTATGTCGGGTATCTGATAGACGCCGTGACATAACTAATTGCTGGGCTTGATGCCAGGTGACATTACACACCTGGTATCAACCCCATTCATTACCCCGTTAGCCAACGCACCAGGGCGCGGGATGAGCTGGGGCGAAGCGCCAGAATTGGCGCATCTAATGGATGCGCCACTTCTGGGGCGGCTGCGGCCTGCTATTTTTAGGCTGGGAAGAGTCCAATAACCGTGGCTCTTCCCATCCTGAGAATACCAGACCCCAGCTGTCAGCTTCACCTTGGCTGGTGATCTAATTTGGGGGGACCCCACGTTTGTTTTTTTTTTTTAATTATTTATTTATAAATAATTAAAAAAAAAAAACAGCTTGGGGAGCCCTCCAAATTGATCACCAGACAAGATGAAGCTGTCAGCTGTGGTTTGCAGGCTACAGCTGTCTGCTTTACCCTAGCTGGCTATCAAAAATAGGGGGGACCCCACGTCATTTATTTTAATTATTTTTTTTTTTTTTGGGCTAAATACAAGGCTAGGCATCCTTTAGTGTCACATGAAAGGCAGGTAAGGGGAGCTTCCTCGTTCCTGCGGCGTCACACATAGCGATGTGTGCTGCCGCAGGAGCGACGAACTACATCGTTACTGCTGCAGTAACGATAATCGAGAATGGACCCCCATGTCACCGATGAGCGATTTTGCACGTTTTTGCAACGATGCAAAATCGCTCATCGGTGTCACACGCAGCAACATCGCTAATGCGGCCGGATGTGCGTCACCAATTCCGTGACCCTAACGACTCCGCATTAGCGATGTCGCAGCGTGTAAAGCCCCCTTAACAGTGAGAAATTTTTTGATACAGCAACAGTTTTGTGAAGTACCTGTGGATTCAAAATGTTTACTATACTCCTGAATAAAATCCTTGAGGGGTCCAGTTTCCAAAATGAGGTCACTTGTGGGGGGTTTCTGATGTATAGGTGCCCAAGGGGCCCTGCTAATGTGACATGGTGCGCGCAATTTACTTCAACTTTTCCAAAATTCAAATGGTGCTCCTTCCATTCCAAGCCCTCCCATTTATCCAAACAAAGGTTTTTGGCCACATGTGTGGTATCCCTGCGCTCACAAGAAATTAGATAACAACCTGTGGGGTACACGTTTTGTTGTTGCCTCTTGAAAAAGTGAAAAATGTGTCGCTAAATCAACATTTTTGTGAAAAAAATGAAAATTTCAATATGGCAACCTAAGCTTATCAAATTCTGTGAAGTATTCGTGGATTCAAAATGCTCAATATACACCTAGATTAAAGCCTTGAGGGGTCTTATTTCCAGAATGGGGTCACTTGTGGGGGACCTCCACTGCTTAGGCACCTCAGGGGTTCTCCTAATGCAACATGGCGTCCGCTATTGATTCCAGCCAATTTTGCAGTCAAATTGCACTCCTTCTCTTCTGAGCCCTGTAGTGTGCCCAAACAGTTGATTTCCACCACATACAAGATATCAACAAACTCAGGAGAAATTGCGCAATAAATTTCATGGTGATTTTTTTCCTGTTACCCTTGTGAAAAAAAAAGCTACCTGGTTGAAGTAACAATTTTGTGGTAAAATTTTATTTTTTTATTTTCATGGCTCAACGTTATAAACTTCTGTAAAGCACCTGGGGGTTCAGGGTACTCACCAAACATCAAGATAAATTCCTTGAGGGGCCTAGTTTCCAATATGGGGTCACTTGTGGTGTTTTTTTGCTGTTTACGTACCTTAGGGGTCCTCCAAATGCGACATGGTGCCTGCAATCTTTTTCAGCCAAATTTCCTTTCCAAAATTCAAATATTGCTCCTTCCGTTCCAAGCCCTCCCATTTCTCCAAACAAAGGTTTCAGACCACAAGTGAGGTATCACCGCGCTCATAAAAAAGTGGGTAACAAACATTGGGGTCACATTTTTGGAATTACCTCTTGAAAAAGTGAAAAAATTGATGCTAAAGCAACATTTTTGAGAAAAAAATGAAAATTTTCAATGTGACAACGTAACGTTATCAAAATCTGTGAAGTACCTGTGGATCCAAAATGCTCACTATACCCCTAGATAGAAGCCTTAAGGGGTCTAGTTTCCAAAATGGTGTCACTTGTAAGGGGTTTCTGCTGTTTAGGTACCTTGGCGGACATGTAAATGCAACATGGTGCCCGCAATCTATTTCAGCCAAATTTGCTTTCCAAAATTCAAATATTGCTCCTTCTGTTCCGAGCCCTCCCATTTGTCCAAACAAAGGTTTCTGACCACATGTGGGGTATCGGCGCGTTCATAAGAAAGTGGGTAACAAGTTTTGGGGTTCATTTTGTTGTGTTATTTCTTCTAAAAGTGAATAAATTTGGGGTAGAGCAACATTTTAGGTAAAATTTTATTTTTTGCTTTTTTTCATTCCACTTTGCTTTAGTTCCTGTGAAGCACCTGAAGGGTTAATAAACTTCTTGGATGTGGTTTTGAGTACTTTGAGGCGTGCTGTTTTGAGAATGGTGTCACTTTTAGGTATTTTCTGTCACTTAGGCCTCTCAAAGTCACTTCAAATGTGATGTGGTCCCTAAAAAAATGGTTTTGTGAATTTTGTTGAAAAAATGGGAAATTGCTGATGAACTTTGACCCCTTCTAACTTCCTAACCCCAAAACATTTTGTTTCAGAAATTGCGCTAATGTAAAGTAGACATGTGGGAAATGTTATTTATTAACTGTTTTGTGTGACATAACTCTCTGGGTTAAGGGCATAAAAATTAAAAGTTTGAAAATTGCAAAATTTTCAAAATTTTCATCAAATTTCCGATTTTTTCACAAATAAAAGCAAAAAATATCGTTCTAAATTTATAACTATCATGAAGTACAATATGTCACGAAAAAACAATGTCAGAATCACCGGGATCCGTTGAAGCGTTCCAGAGTTATGACCTCATAAAGTGACACTGGTCAGAATTGCAAAAAATGGCCTGGTCATTAAGTACAAAACTGGCTTCGTCCTTAAGGGGTTAAACTAGCTGCAAAATATCAAATATCATGAGAGGGGAGGGAAGAAGCGTCAGTGGTGAAGAGCAATGAATAAGCACATTCATTGCTGTGTTTTGCATTAGGACAGTAAAGGTATACTACAGTGATTCACCTCTGTATGTAGTACTGATACATTTGTAAACTGCAGACAAATATAAAAATTCTTTCGCTATTTATACCTGTTGGAAGGTGAACAGTCTGTCTAATTTACCATCTAAAATACCTAAGTATTGCAATAAACTTAAGGGGGTTGTCTGATCTAAAATGACAAGTATGTAATTGCTCTGTGTCACTCTATGTGACAGCAAACTTATGAATCCTCACCGCGCAAGCACTGTGCACTGGGAAGATTCGCCAGTATGAGAGCCGGGAACGGCGGGCATGTGGCCGCAAATATGCGATTTGCATACTCTCGGACAGAATCTGACTAATGTATGCTGCATTATTGTGGTATTGTAGTATATGTTATAAATAATTGGATATTCAAGTCTAATGGAAGTGTGACGCCCTGGGCAAGCCAGGGGTCACAGGTCATAACACCACCACACCCTACACCCCAGTTAGGAACACCAAGGCTAACCTAAAATCCTTGTTGCCTTCCTCCAGGGGCTGATGTTCACACCAGGGGGTGGGCCAGGCGGTTGGCTCCGCCCACCGAGGAGTTCACAGCCCTGGAGGCGGGAAGAACCAGGCAGTTTAGCTCAGGCAGAGCTTGAGTGAGGAACGGAGTGCAGTTTAGGAAGTGAAAGCAGAAGGAAGTGAAGTGGTAGAGGAGCTGGAGAAAAAGAGCAAAAAGTGACAGTTAAGGAAGCCTGAAGTTGGTCCGGGTGTGTGCCCCGGACTGTGACAGCAAGGTCAGCAGACGGCGGTGATTGTCCGTAGGGGTGACTGCTCGGAGGTTGCTGGAAGGACCGCAGACGGGTGGTGACCCGGCGGTCTGGAGCAGTATACGAAGAACAGTCAGCACCAGTGGCAGGGGCCTTTCGGATCCCGGCAAGGCTAGTAGTCGCTGTGAATTTGCCAAATCCGTCAGTGAAGGGGACGACTGTCTCCCAACAACCAAGTCCCGATTGAAGGCAACAGTCCAACCGTTACAGAGAGACACCGCCACCGCCAGGGCACCAGTTTCTCAGGGCCAGCGCCTGCGGGCAAAGTAGGCCTCCTCCGGCCCATCTCCAAGCCGGGGAGCGGGTTACCGGTGGGAACCCATCGCAACCATCATCATCTTAGGTGCAGGGAAAAGGGACCGTCACCGCCAACGACTGGGGAAAGCAAGTGCAGCCGTCCGTGGGAACCGTCTTTCCAGCCGTGTGTTTTACCGAGAACTGTGTCATCGTCTCAGGCTGAGTGAGTACCACAGTGCCGCAAGGCACAGCGCTTCCCCCGCGTCCCTGCGCCCACCAAGCCCTGCATCTCCCACCTCATCACTGGGCCCCGGGACAACCAACCCCCTACCCACGGAGGGGAGAACTAACATCAAGCTGCTCCATACCATCACTCCCGGGATCCCCAGTCAGAGCAGCGATGGTGTACATTCAATCACCACAACCGTGGGTGGCGTCACGGACAATAAACAATCCCCACACCCAAAAACCCCTTTTCACTCACGGGCGAGGAGCGCCGCTCGAGTCCCCGGGATCCGGCCCATCGCTCGAGCCACCGAGCAGCGGCAGGCCGCAGCAGCCGCGGCAGCCGGACCCGAGCAGTGGGAGAGCGCGTCTTCCCCTCCTCCGCCCGCGACAACTTGGCGTCATGAACAGGATCTTACCGCTCTGCCGTCAGGTAGAGGTGCGCCTTGTGACCGCCGGAGGTATCCGGCTGAAAAATTTCAGAAGTCGCCATCTTTGGCGCGAAAAGTTCCCGCTCGAGCGTCTTCTCGAGTAGCAGAGGCGCGAAGGCCAAAACCCCGCCCCAATAGAGGAGGGGCCGGAAAGAAGCTAAGGGGGACGCGATGGCGGCTGGCTGCATGTGAGAGCAGCTATAAAAGCAGGGACGCCAGGACCCTGCGGCCATTGACTGGTTCCTGGAAGGGGTCGCTGCTAAAGATGCTGAGTCCGACCAACAACACCGTGGTCCCCGCGCTTGGCCCCGCAGCGTGGGTGGAAGTCCGGACCGTCCAGCTAAGCAGCCGTCTGCAGGTCAAGCTGCAGCTCCTCATGGAGGAGTAGTATAGATGAAGAGATGGATGTTTAAAAACCGCGCCAAAAACCACTGGTGCAGGAGATGGATTTAACGTGTCTTTATTCCATATTCAGGTCTACGCGTTTCAGGAGCATCCGCTCCCTTCCTCAGGACAATACAGGCACAAGCAACATCAAAATCAGCAGTCAAAGAATGAACCGAAAACTTTATACCTTCCGGTGTGACGTCATTAGTACGCCCACTTGACCCAGAAAAGAAAAAAATCGGCGGGAATTACATACATTCATTGAATAAAACAGTAACATGATTTCAATGCAAAAACCGCTTTTCCTTGTCATGAACATATCTATTAAAATTGTCATTAAAAAACCAGATGAAATAAAAGAAAGGAAAAAGAAAGGAAATTAGAGTCCCGTGTATTTGTGACAGTGAAAAAATAATATATAATTATATACTTGTGTATAGAGAACAGACCAAGCAATGAATCAGAATAGAACCTGCAAGACATCGGATTCATATGTGTGAAGAATGTGACAAGGGATTAGACCATTAAACCATACCGAACAGGTAGCGGTATATATAAAAAAACCCGCTCCTGCGACACCAAACATCAAAAATGAGTGCTATATACATCCTTCATAAAATACAAGAAGTAGAGAACTGCACTTCTCAGAGCAGGTGAGGTCGTGAAAGTTCAGACCGTGGGAAAAAAACTTATACGCATGCGGGAAAAAGGTAAGAAGCAAGATAGAATTGTGAGGTCGAGAAAGTTCAAAGCGTGAGAAAAACACAGCTGCGCATGCGAAAAGGAATGAAAAGATTTACCAGTGATAGATATACACAGGGAAATATTACTGAATAAGAAAAATGTGCGAAAAAATCAAGAAAACAGTAAATATATATCAGAAACCAAAACTCACATTGAATTATAGAGAATAAAAAATGATAATTACAAAGAAATATAATATTAATATCTAATAAATAATTCTTGTGATCATTAAAATTACACAATCTACATAAAAATAACCAAACAATAAACAATAATAATTTAATACAATGCTAAAATATGAGGTGAGACCTGAAGATGAACTATAAAAATGCAACAAACAGTATTTAAAACCAACAATTAAAACTGCACGTTAATCAATTTTCATAATACCCTAATGTATAAGCCTAACCAATAACGGATATATAAAAAATTATAATAAAATAAATAATTATTAATACGTATAAGGATATCTATGTATATATGATGTGTAGCACAATTTAAAAGGGATATAAACATATATATATATAGATATATATATAAACACATATATATGAAAATTAAAAATACATTTTTATAAAATCAAACAGGCAAGAACCCCTAGTGAAAAAGATCAGTTACCTCATTCAACCCCGACGGTTTAAGGGTGTTTAACTTATAGATCCAATACGTTTCCTTTTTATTAAGTAATTCATTCCGATTAGGGGTATGTAGAGGTATCTGCTCAATAGGAGTAACTTTAAGACAAAATTTTTTATCATGAACCATGGTCATATGCCTGGATAGACCATGGAACATAAACCCAATTTTTACATTGTGCCTATGTGAATTCATTCGATTATGCAGGGCTTGCGTGGTCCTGCCCACATAACGCATATCACAGTCACACTCAATAAGGTAAACAACAAATTCGGATTGACAAGTGAGATGACTCTTAATAGTGAACTCAGTGCCTCCTGGATACAAACCAAAAACCTCCCTTCTATGCTGTATGGATCTGCAACAAAGGCAGTTTTTCATACCACATCTAAAAACTCCAACAGGTTTATCAATTAAAGGTATATGTGAAAAGTTCCTCAATCTACTAGGGGCTAACTGGTTTTTTAGACTAGAAGCCCTCCTAAAAGTGATCCCAGGTTTCTTTGGAAGAACCTCCTTCAAAAAAGGATCATTAAGAAGAATGTTCCAGTGCCCTTGAATTACATTTTTTATGGCAACACTATCCCTACTATAAGTCGTCAAGAAATTTAGAGAAAAATTTGACTCATTCTTAATGCTATTTTTTATCATAGATTCGTTCTTTTTACCTTTAATTAATTCCACCTGTTGGGATTTTAAGTTCTCTTTATATGCTCTTTTGATCACAGAATGTGGATATTTTTTATTTAAAAATCTGTCCTTTAGGACCCCTGCCTGTTCAATAAAATCTTTATTAAGGGTACAATTCCTGCGTATCCTCTGATATTGATTTCTGGGCACATTTAACAGCCACTTAAAATAATGATCACTAGTGAAATCAATATATCCATTGCTATCCACCTTTTTGAAGAACGTTTTGGTCACAATAGTACCCTCCTCATGCTTAATAGTGAGGTCCAAAAAATCTATAGTTTTTTCGTCCACTGTGGGTGAAAACGTGAGACCCCAATTATTATTCTTTATATGTTCCAGAAAAGGGGTTAAACTATTTTCTGAGTCATCCCAAATCATGAATAAATCATCAATATATCTTTTATAGATGATAATATGTTTAAAAAATGTTGAAGAGTATATATACTGCAACTCAAATAATCCCATGAATGGATTAGCTAACGTGGGTGCCACCTTCGAACCCATCGCCACCCCACGTCGCTGGCGATACAATACATCCTGGAAGGTAAAAAAATTATTCGCCAAAATAAACTCCATGCCCTCTAAAATGAAGTTTTTTTGCACCTCTGGTAGGCGATCATCAACCTCCAGAAATTGCTGAAATACCTCGAGGCCCAAATCATGTAATATGTTTGTGTATAATGCAGCAATATCCATTGAAACAAACCGAAAAGACTCCTTCCATTCAATATCCTTAATGATATTAATAAGGTGGGTGGAATCACGCAAAAAACTTTTTAATCTGACCACATGTGTACCCATTATCTGGTCTATGTAAGCCGCTAGGTTCTCGGTTAGTGAACCAATACCCGAAATAATAGGTCTCCCCGGAGGATTATCAAGAGATTTGTGTATTTTAGGTAGGTGGTAATAAAATGCTATCTTGGGATCTTTAACCTCCAGGAATTTTATTTCATCTTTATTGAGTATCCCTCTCTGTGTTGCATCTTTTATCATGGTATAATACTTTTTAAGGGAAAGATTATACTGAGCCATCTCCACCACTTCGTAATGAGCAGGGTTTGAAAGATTCCTCAGTGCCTCAGACAAATATGTCTCTTTATTTTGTATGACTATACCCCCCCCCTTATCTGCATTTCTAATGATTATGGATGAGTTATTTTTTAGACCTAAGAGGGCCGCCCTCTCCTCCTTATTCAAATTAGACTTAAAAGGTGCTTTATTAAGCGCAAGTTTCTTGAAATCTTCAAGGACTAAATCATAATACGTTTTTATATGGTGTCCCTTACTCTGAAGGGGATAAAAGTTAGATTTAACCTTGCAGTCAGTGTGGAAGAATTCATCCACAGGTGAAACAATCACCTGTGGATTGTACTTATTAACTTGAAAATGGCGAGTGAGAGTCAATTTTCTAATAAATTTTTGTAGATCAATATATATCTCAAAATCATTTGAATTTTTTGTCGGGCAAAAGGACAGTCCCTTACCCAATACATCCAATTCTCCTTTTGTTAGGATATGACTGGACAAATTAAAAATGCCCTTGTTAGTAGGGTCTATTGTGGACCTCTTCTCTCTTTTTTGTTTGACCCTAAGGCCAGCCCTGGTTCCTCGGTAATGTTTTTTCTTTTTCCCACTCGCGGTGTAAGGAAGTGTAAAATCTGAGGTTGGAAACTCCTGGCCCCCGGTAAAAAAGGAACGCATTTGTCCCCCTCACGAGTATTGTCAATAGTGACAATACCTTTTGTAGAGTCATCAACAATTGTGGCCGTGGATACCACTAAAGTGGGCATCTCCAGCGGACCCTGATCGGGAGGTAGTGGGATGTATTCATCATGTATTGACAAATCCAATAAGTCCAATACATCTTTATCAATCGTGTCTTCTTCAGTAACTGATGTATTAGCTATTTCACGTTCTACTTCTAAATCTCTATTTTTCCGTATTCTCTCTATTTGTAACCTGAGGGCTTCCAATTGTTTCCTAGTCTCCGTGAAATCTCTGGGGTTATTATCAGAAACTACAGAGGAAACAGGGTCTATACGAGCTGATGTGATCTGTTTGGGACTAGGGATAATAATGGGATCACTGCCAGGGATTACAGTGAAAACCTCATCCGTTGTGGTAGGTAGGGGGGATTCAGAATTAAGACCACCCGTGGGATTGGGGTGGGGAGGACGGTTTGTCTGTCCCTCATCACCAATACCAATGCTATTATTTCTGGTAGACACATTAGAATTTTTCCTATGGAATTTGCTATTAAAAAAATTCCTGTGCTGGCTGTTACGTCTAGGTCTATGATTAAAAGACGTCCTTTGTATTACCTTATCAGAAGGTTCTGAACTTTTTTTGTCAGTAACCATATCTTGTCTATCCCGTTGTAATTTTTTAGATTTACGGAATATAGTGTCCTGTTCTAATTGGATTAACCTGGTATTAATATCAGAATTATGGATTTTATATTCCGGATGTAAATCAAATTTGTTCAACTCTTTATACAAATCATTAATATTATTAGTTGCTTCATCCGCAATAGTAATTCTTTTCTTATGTAAGCACTGTAACATGCTCTGCATACAATTAGAAAGAATACCATCCCATTCTGCCGTGAAAACCAAATCAGACGGAAAAGGAGAGTCATGTTTAATTCTTAAGCCCCTAGGGCACAGTTTCTCCTCCATATAAATCATGAGGAATCTGGCATCCAAACCAAATCTAAGTTCCTCTTTCAATAAATCTTCCAATCGATGAAACAATTTTATCATGCATGCAGTGTCCTCCTCAGAATATATATTCGGTAAATCAAGATCCCAATTGGTTCTCCGAACCACGGGTGCACCTACTGTTTGTAGAATCAATTTTTCTCTAGAGGAAAGTCGGTTGTTGAAATATTCCATCTTAGGTGAAAAACGACCCTCTGCTGCTGAATCCACACACAGAAGAAACTGGTCACGCCAGATCCAAGAAACACGTGCAAAACACTGTGGAAAAGGAGCGCAATAGGGTCTTACCCGACAAACAAATGGGGTATGATTCGCAGAGGTTACTCACCAAGTGTAGTTGTGAGAGTCACAACCACTATGCAGGCATATGGATTGGGTCAAAGGCAGCAGTCATCCCAGTGATGAATAGTATAGATGAAGAGATGGATGTTTAAAAACCGCGCCAAAAACCACTGGTGCAGGAGATGGATTTAACGTGACTTTATTCCATATTCAGGTCTACGCGTTTCAGGAGCATCCGCTCCCTTCCTCAGGACAATACAGGCACAAGCAACATCAAAATCAGCAGTCAAAGAATGAACCGAAAACTTTATACCTTCCGGTGTGACGTCATTAGTACGCCCACTTGACCCAGAAAAGAAAAAAATCGGCGGGAATTACATACATTCATTGAATAAAACAGTAACATGATTTCAATGCAAAAACCGCTTTTCCTTGTCATGAACATATCTATTAAAATTGTCATTAAAAAACCAGATGAAATAAAAGAAAGGAAAAAGAAAGGAAATTAGAGTCCCGTGTATTTGTGACAGTGAAAAAATAATATATAATTATATACTTGTGTATAGAGAACAGACCAAGCAATGAATCAGAATAGAACCTGCAAGACATCGGATTCATATGTGTGAAGAATGTGACAAGGGATTAGACCATTAAACCATACCGAACAGGTAGCGGTATATATAAAAAAACCCGCTCCTGCGACACCAAACATCAAAAATGAGTGCTATATACATCCTTCATAAAATACAAGAAGTAGAGAACTGCACTTCTCAGAGCAGGTGAGGTCGTGAAAGTTCAGACCGTGGGAAAAAAACTTATACGCATGCGGGAAAAAGGTAATTATCATTTTTTATTCTCTATAATTCAATGTGAGTTTTGGTTTCTGATATATATTTACTGTTTTCTTGATTTTTTCGCACATTTTTCTTATTCAGTAATATTTCCCTGTGTATATCTATCACTGGTAAATCTTTTCATTCCTTTTCGCATGCGCAGCTGTGTTTTTCTCACGCTTTGAACTTTCTCGACCTCACAATTCTATCTTGCTTCTTACCTTTTTCCCGCATGCGTATAAGTTTTTTTCCCACGGTCTGAACTTTCACGACCTCACCTGCTCTGAGAAGTGCAGTTCTCTACTTCTTGTATTTTATGAAGGATGTATATAGCACTCATTTTTGATGTTTGGTGTCGCAGGAGCGGGTTTTTTTATATATACCGCTACCTGTTCGGTATGGTTTAATGGTCTAATCCCTTGTCACATTCTTCACACATATGAATCCGATGTCTTGCAGGTTCTATTCTGATTCATTGCTTGGTCTGTTCTCTATACACAAGTATATAATTATATATTATTTTTTTTTCACTGTCACAAATACACGGGACTCTAATTTCCTTTCTTTTTCCTTTCTTTTATTTCATCTGGTTTTTTAATGACAATTTTAATAGATATGTTCATGACAAGGAAAAGCGGTTTTTGCATTGAAATCATGTTACTGTTTTATTCAATGAATGTATGTAATTCCCGCCGATTTTTTTCTTTTCTGGGTCAAGTGGGCGTACTAATGACGTCACACCGGAAGGTATAAAGTTTTCGGTTCATTCTTTGACTGCTGATTTTGATGTTGCTTGTGCCTGTATTGTCCTGAGGAAGGGAGCGGATGCTCCTGAAACGCGTAGACCTGAATATGGAATAAAGTCACGTTAAATCCATCTCCTGCACCAGTGGTTTTTGGCGCGGTTTTTAAACATCCATCTCTTCATCTATACTATTCATCACTGGGATGACTGCTGCCTTTGACCCAATCCATATGCCTGCATAGTGGTTGTGACTCTCACAACTACACTTGGTGAGTAACCTCTGCGAATCATACCCCATTTGTTTGTCGGGTAAGACCCTATTGCGCTCCTTTTCCACAGTGTTTTGCACGTGTTTCTTGGATCTGGCGTGACCAGTTTCTTCTGTGTGTGGATTCAGCAGCAGAGGGTCGTTTTTCACCTAAGATGGAATATTTCAACAACCGACTTTCCTCTAGAGAAAAATTGATTCTACAAACAGTAGGTGCACCCGTGGTTCGGAGAACCAATTGGGATCTTGATTTACCGAATATATATTCTGAGGAGGACACTGCATGCATGATAAAATTGTTTCATCGATTGGAAGATTTATTGAAAGAGGAACTTAGATTTGGTTTGGATGCCAGATTCCTCATGATTTATATGGAGGAGAAACTGTGCCCTAGGGGCTTAAGAATTAAACATGACTCTCCTTTTCCGTCTGATTTGGTTTTCACGGCAGAATGGGATGGTATTCTTTCTAATTGTATGCAGAGCATGTTACAGTGCTTACATAAGAAAAGAATTACTATTGCGGATGAAGCAACTAATAATATTAATGATTTGTATAAAGAGTTGAACAAATTTGATTTACATCCGGAATATAAAATCCATAATTCTGATATTAATACCAGGTTAATCCAATTAGAACAGGACACTATATTCCGTAAATCTAAAAAATTACAACGGGATAGACAAGATATGGTTACTGACAAAAAAAGTTCAGAACCTTCTGACAAGGTAATACAAAGGACGTCTTTTAATCATAGACCTAGACGTAACAGCCAGCACAGGAATTTTTTTAATAGCAAATTCCATAGGAAAAATTCTAATGTGTCTACCAGAAATAATAGCATTGGTATTGGTGATGAGGGACAGACAAACCGTCCTCCCCACCCCAATCCCACGGGTGGTCTTAATTCTGAATCCCCCCTACCTACCACAACGGATGAGGTTTTCACTGTAATCCCTGACAGTGATCCCATTATTATCCCTAGTCCCAAACAGATCACATCAGCTCGTGTAGACCCTGTTTCCTCTGTAGTTTCTGATAATAACCCCAGAGATTTCACGGAGACTAGGAAACAATTGGAAGCCCTCAGGTTACAAATAGAGAGAATACGGAAAAATAGAGATTTAGAAGTAGAACGTGAAATAGCTAATACATCAGTTACTGAAGAAGACACGATTGATAAAGATGTATTGGACTTATTGGATTTGTCAATACATGATGAATACATCCCACTACCTCCCGATCAGGGTCCGCTGGAGATGCCCACTTTAGTGGTATCCACGGCCACAATTGTTGATGACTCTACAAAAGGTATTGTCACTATTGACAATACTCGTGAGGGGGACAAATGCGTTCCTTTTTTACCGGGGGCCAGGAGTTTCCAACCTCAGATTTTACACTTCCTTACACCGCGAGTGGGAAAAAGAAAAAACATTACCGAGGAACCAGGGCTGGCCTTAGGGTCAAACAAAAAAGAGAGAAGAGGTCCACAATAGACCCTACTAACAAGGGCATTTTTAATTTGTCCAGTCATATCCTAACAAAAGGAGAATTGGATGTATTGGGTAAGGGACTGTCCTTTTGCCCGACAAAAAATTCAAATGATTTTGAGATATATATTGATCTACAAAAATTTATTAGAAAATTGACTCTCACTCGCCATTTTCAAGTTAATAAGTACAATCCACAGGTGATTGTTTCACCTGTGGATGAATTCTTCCACACTGACTGCAAGGTTAAATCTAACTTTTATCCCCTTCAGAGTAAGGGACACCATATAAAAACGTATTATGATTTAGTCCTTGAAGATTTCAAGAAACTTGCGCTTAATAAAGCACCTTTTAAGTCTAATTTGAATAAGGAGGAGAGGGCGGTCCTCTTAGGTCTAAAAAATAACTCATCCATAATCATTAGAAATGCAGATAAGGGGGGGGGGTATAGTCATACAAAATAAAGAGACATATTTGTCTGAGGCACTGAGGAATCTTTCAAACCCTGCTCATTACGAAGTGGTGGAGATGGCTCAGTATAATCTTTCCCTTAAAAAGTATTATACCATGATAAAAGATGCAACACAGAGAGGGATACTCAATAAAGATGAAATAAAATTCCTGGAGGTTAAAGATCCCAAGATAGCATTTTATTACCACCTACCTAAAATACACAAATCTCTTGATAATCCTCCGGGGAGACCTATTATTTCGGGTATTGGTTCACTAACCGAGAACCTAGCGGCTTACATAGACCAGATAATGGGTACACATGTGGTCAGATTAAAAAGTTTTTTGCGTGATTCCACCCACCTTATTAATATCATTAAGGATATTGAATGGAAGGAGTCTTTTCGGTTTGTTTCAATGGATATTGCTGCATTATACACAAACATATTACATGATTTGGGCCTCGAGGTATTTCAGCAATTTCTGGAGGTTGATGATCGCCTACCAGAGGTGCAAAAAAACTTCATTTTAGAGGGCATGGAGTTTATTTTGGCGAATAATTTTTTTACCTTCCAGGATGTATTGTATCGCCAGCGACGTGGGGTGGCGATGGGTTCGAAGGTGGCACCCACGTTAGCTAATCCATTCATGGGATTATTTGAGTTGCAGTATATATACTCTTCAACATTTTTTAAACATATTATCATCTATAAAAGATATATTGATGATTTATTCATGATTTGGGATGACTCAGAAAATAGTTTAACCCCTTTTCTGGAACATATAAAGAATAATAATTGGGGTCTCACGTTTTCACCCACAGTGGACGAAAAAACTATAGATTTTTTGGACCTCACTATTAAGCATGAGGAGGGTACTATTGTGACCAAAACGTTCTTCAAAAAGGTGGATAGCAATGGATATATTGATTTCACTAGTGATCATTATTTTAAGTGGCTGTTAAATGTGCCCAGAAATCAATATCAGAGGATACGCAGGAATTGTACCCTTAATAAAGATTTTATTGAACAGGCAGGGGTCCTAAAGGACAGATTTTTAAATAAAAAATATCCACATTCTGTGATCAAAAGAGCATATAAAGAGAACTTAAAATCCCAACAGGTGGAATTAATTAAAGGTAAAAAGAACGAATCTATGATAAAAAATAGCATTAAGAATGAGTCAAATTTTTCTCTAAATTTCTTGACGACTTATAGTAGGGATAGTGTTGCCATAAAAAATGTAATTCAAGGGCACTGGAACATTCTTCTTAATGATCCTTTTTTGAAGGAGGTTCTTCCAAAGAAACCTGGGATCACTTTTAGGAGGGCTTCTAGTCTAAAAAACCAGTTAGCCCCTAGTAGATTGAGGAACTTTTCACATATACCTTTAATTGATAAACCTGTTGGAGTTTTTAGATGTGGTATGAAAAACTGCCTTTGTTGCAGATCCATACAGCATAGAAGGGAGGTTTTTGGTTTGTATCCAGGAGGCACTGAGTTCACTATTAAGAGTCATCTCACTTGTCAATCCGAATTTGTTGTTTACCTTATTGAGTGTGACTGTGATATGCGTTATGTGGGCAGGACCACGCAAGCCCTGCATAATCGAATGAATTCACATAGGCACAATGTAAAAATTGGGTTTAGGTTCCATGGTCTATCCAGGCATATGACCATGGTTCATGATAAAAAATTTTGTCTTAAAGTTACTCCTATTGAGCAGATACCTCTACATACCCCTAATCGGAATGAATTACTTAATAAAAAGGAAACGTATTGGATCTATAAGTTAAACACCCTTAAACCGTCGGGGTTGAATGAGGTAACTGATCTTTTTCACTAGGGGTTCTTGCCTGTTTGATTTTATAAAAATGTATTTTTAATTTTCATATATATGTGTTTATATATATATCTATATATATATATGTTTATATCCCTTTTAAATTGTGCTACACATCATATATACATAGATATCCTTATACGTATTAATAATTATTTATTTTATTATAATTTTTTATATATCCGTTATTGGTTAGGCTTATACATTAGGGTATTATGAAAATTGATTAACGTGCAGTTTTAATTGTTGGTTTTAAATACTGTTTGTTGCATTTTTATAGTTCATCTTCAGGTCTCACCTCATATTTTAGCATTGTATTAAATTATTATTGTTTATTGTTTGGTTATTTTTATGTAGATTGTGTAATTTTAATGATCACAAGAATTATTTATTAGATATTAATATTATATTTCTTTGTAATTATCATTTTTTATTCTCTATAATTCAATGTGAGTTTTGGTTTCTGATATATATTTACTGTTTTCTTGATTTTTTCGCACATTTTTCTTATTCAGTAATATTTCCCTGTGTATATCTATCACTGGTAAATCTTTTCATTCCTTTTCGCATGCGCAGCTGTGTTTTTCTCACGCTTTGAACTTTCTCGACCTCACAATTCTATCTTGCTTCTTACCTTTTTCCCGCATGCGTATAAGTTTTTTTCCCACGGTCTGAACTTTCACGACCTCACCTGCTCTGAGAAGTGCAGTTCTCTACTTCTTGTATTTTATGAAGGATGTATATAGCACTCATTTTTGATGTTTGGTGTCGCAGGAGCGGGTTTTTTTATATATACCGCTACCTGTTCGGTATGGTTTAATGGTCTAATCCCTTGTCACATTCTTCACACATATGAATCCGATGTCTTGCAGGTTCTATTCTGATTCATTGCTTGGTCTGTTCTCTATACACAAGTATATAATTATATATTATTTTTTCACTGTCACAAATACACGGGACTCTAATTTCCTTTCTTTTTCCTTTCTTTTATTTCATCTGGTTTTTTAATGACAATTTTAATAGATATGTTCATGACAAGGAAAAGCGGTTTTTGCATTGAAATCATGTTACTGTTTTATTCAATGAATGTATGTAATTCCCGCCGATTTTTTTCTTTTCTGGGTCAAGTGGGCGTACTAATGACGTCACACCGGAAGGTATAAAGTTTTCGGTTCATTCTTTGACTGCTGATTTTGATGTTGCTTGTGCCTGTATTGTCCTGAGGAAGGGAGCGGATGCTCCTGAAACGCGTAGACCTGAATATGGAATAAAGTCACGTTAAATCCATCTCCTGCACCAGTGGTTTTTGGCGCGGTTTTTAAACATCCATCTCTTCATCTATACTATTCATCACTGGGATGACTGCTGCCTTTGACCCAATCCATATGCCTGCATAGTGGTTGTGACTCTCACAACTACACTTGGTGAGTAACCTCTGCGAATCATACCCCATTTGTTTGTCGGGTAAGACCCTATTGCGCTCCTTTTCCACAGTGTTTTCCTCATGGAGGAGTGGGAGGCCGACATGGCGGAAGTGGTGGCGGCCTTACGGAGACGCGAGGTGGAGGGAGTCTTGGAAGGGAGGGTAAGTGACCCACGCCCCTGTACCCCTAGTGGGTCGGTCATCGCGGCTGAGGGACCCGGTTCATACCCGCTCGCCCTGCTCCCTCCCCCGCTACCCGTGTTGGCTGCTGCCCCGCCACTAGGCCCGCTATCACCACCATCGGTAGCGGTACCCTGCCAATCCGCCCCGGCGGACCAACCTGCAGCAGAAGCTCGTGACCGCCCTGATCCGCTTCCATGGAAGAAGCCGAAGGCTGAGGCCGTCAGCAAAGATGCACCGGAGGCACGGCGGGGATGCAGCTGCCAGGAGGCAGAGCAGGCCATGTCACAGCGGGGTCCCTCATTACTGAAGGTGCCGGTCGTAGCCGACACGGAGGGACTCTGGCTGGGTCCGTCCCCTGCACACGCTGAACCGGAGCAAACAGAAAGTGCTCCCGGCTGGGAGCGGTGGCAACAGCAGCTGCGCAGGGAGATCGATGCCCGAGAGGGGTGTAGAGCGGATGTGCATGCCCGCACGTATATGGAAGAAGATCGCCTGCAGCGAGCTACCATTGGGGTCCAGAGCGGTGCACCATGTGAAGGTGGCACTAGAGCCCCACGAGTGAGAATGGACTGTTGAGCCGCAAAAGGCAGCGGAGCACCGTTGCACCGTCCCCGTTGGGACCACTACTGTGTTTGTTTGAAAAATGATGATAAGCAAAATGATTACCGAAAAGTCATCTGATTCTACCGTGATTGAGAAAACCGGCCGTTGCCGGCACCGTTGTCCCCGTGGGGACCGTTTAAAAAGTTTTGCATGGAGAACTTTCCATGGACAAGCCCGTGAACTTGCAAAGCAACCACAATCGTTAGTGGCATGTAAATAAGTTGTTTTACCGTTACCGTTTCCGCAGTTGCCGCCTCCGGAGAGGCAGGTTGGAGGGAGGGCCCTCAGCAGAGCAGGCTGGGGCCCAGCCACCACAGGAACCAGTGGCTACCCTCTGGAGGGAAGGACAGATCCCGCTCGGGTAACTTGTGCTGAACTTGGGTCAAGGGGTGCTGCCTGGGTTTTAGGGGCAGCATCAGGGCCAGGTTACTTGGGTGGGAGAGAGCGGAGACCGTAACCGTAAACCGTTTGCAACGTTTAAGAACTGAACCTCCCGATGTGGGATGATGTCATAAGTTGTATGTGTGTTATTCTTTTTATATATTTTTCAGAAAATAAAACCGGTGTTGAATGGGCAGCCCGCGGACGGTCTGCATTTTGCTAAGGGGGAATGTGACGCCCTGGGCAAGCCAGGGGTCACAGGTCATAACACCACCACACCCTACACCCCAGTTAGGAACACCAAGGCTAACCTAAAATCCTTGTTGCCTTCCTCCAGGGGCTGATGTTCACACCAGGGGGTGGGCCAGGCGGTTGGCTCCGCCCACCAAGGAGTTCACAGCCCTGGAGGCGGGAAGAACCAGGCAGTTTAGCTCAGGCAGAGCTTGAGTGAGGAACGGAGTGCAGTTTAGGAAGTGAAAGCAGAAGGAAGTGAAGTGGTAGAGGAGCTGGAGAAAAAGAGTAAAAAGTGACAGTTAAGGAAGCCTGAAGTTGGTCTGGGTGTGTGCCCCGGACTGTGACAGCAAGGTCAGCAGACGGCGGTGATTGTCCGCAGGGGTGACTGCTCGGAGGTTGCTGGAAGGACCGCGGACGGGTGGTGACCCGGCGGTCTGGAGCAGTATACGAAGAACAGTCAGCTCCAGTGGCAGGGGCCTTTCGGATCCCGACAAGGCTAGGAGTCGCCGTGAATTTGCCAAATCCATCAGTGAAGGGGACGACTGTCTCCCAACAACCAAGTCCCGATTGAAGGCAACAGTCCAACCGTTACAGAGAGACACCACCACCGCCAGGGCACCAGTTTCTCAGGGCCAGCGCCTGCGGGCAAAGTAGGGCTCCTCCGGCCCATATCCAAGCCGGGGAGCGGGTTACCGGTGGGAACCCATCGCAACCATCATCATCTTAGGTGCAGGGAAAAGGGACCGTCACCGCCAACGACTGGGGAAAGCAAGTGCAGCCGTCCGTGTGTTTTACCAGCCGTGTGTTTTACCGAGAACTGTGTCATCGTCTCAGGCTGAGTGAGTACCACAGTGCCGCAAGGCACAGCGCTGTATCCGCGTCCCTGCGCCCACCAAGCCCTGCATCTCCCACCTCATCACTGGGCCCCAGGACAACCAACCCCCTACCCACGGAGGGGACAATAAACAATCCCCACACCCAAAAACCCCCTTTCACTCACGGGCGAGGAGCGCCGCTCGAGTCCCCGGGATCCGGCCCATCGCTCGAGCCACCGAGCAGCGGCAGGCCGCAGCAGCCGCGGCAGCCGGACCCGAGCAGTGGGAGAGTGCGGCGTCCCCTCCTCCACCCGCGACAGAAGCGCCACTTCTGATATTTTTATGCTGGGAATAGCCAAATAACCATGGGCTTTCCCAGCCTGAAAATAACAGCTCCCAGCTGTCTGGTTTACATTGGCTGTTTTTTTAACAAATGTATTCCCTATAACCATTTCTTTTCAGGGCAATTGTCCTGCTCTTACTTCAATTTTGCTTCCTTTTACAGCCCCTTAGCCCTTACTATAACCATTATACAGCACCAAAGTTAAGCGGGCTTTACACAAAACGACATCGCTAACGAGATGTCGTTGGGATCACGGAATTTGTGATGCACATCCGGCCTTATTAGCGACTGCTAACGATGTAAAATACTCACCAAATCGTTGATTGTTGACACGTCGTCCATTTTCCAAATGTCGTTGCTGCTTTTGATCTGTGGTGGGGGAAACAAGGGCGCAATAGGGTCTTACCCGATATTTAAGGTATAAGAAAAAGAAGAGATGCACTCACCTGGTCTGGTTGTGATAGTCACAACCCCTATGACAGCGTATGGGAGTGCTAAGCTGGTTCCAGCTGCGGCCCCGTCAGAAGTGGTTGCTGTAAAAACGGGGATGAAAGAAGACGGGTTTTCCAGCCGCGCTATGAACCACACCGTTGAAGATTCCTTAAGATATTTTTATTGAGTCAATTCCAACGCGTTTCAAAGGCATAACTGCCTTCTTCCTCAGGGAATAAAAATATCAATATTTTTATTCCCTGAGGAAGAAGGCAGTTATGCCTTTGAAACGCGTTGGAATTGACTCAATAAAAATATCTTAAGGAATCTTCAACGGTGTGGTTCATAGCGCGGCTGGAAAACCCGTCTTCTTTCATCCCCGTTTTGTTGCTGCTTTTGGACACAGATTGTTCATCATTCCTGAGGCAGCACACATCGCTACGTGGACACCCCAGGAATGACGAACAGCACCGTACCTGCATCTTCCGGCAATGATGTGGGCGTGTCTTTCATGCGGCTGCTTTCTGCCCCTTCGCTTCTATTGGATGCCTGCCATGTGACGTTACTGTGACGCCGCACAAACCGCCCCCTTAGAAAAGAGGCTGTTCGCCGGCCACAGCGACTTTGCTGGGAAGGTAAGTCCGTGTGATGGGTACTAGCAATATTGTGCGCCACGGACAGCGATTTGCCCGTGACACACAAATGACGAGGGCGGGTGCAATCGGCAGCGACATCACTAGCAATGTCGCTGTGTGTAAAGTGGCCTTAAGTCTCCCCATTGACTTAAACAGGGGTCATGGTAAAATTTCAGTAAAGTTTGGGTCCCAAACGGAAATTTTAACTAAAGTTCAGCCGAACCCAAACTTTCTCAGGTTCACTCATCCCTAGCATCAATAAAACTATCAATTTGCCTGCAAAAAATTAAGGCCTCATACAGCTCAATCAGTGTAAAAATAAAAATGTTCTCCAAAAATGGCTACACAAGCTAAAAATTTGACTTTACAAAATTTGAATTTTTTTTCTCAACTTGAATTTAAAAAGGAAATAGCCATGCAAATTTGGTATTGCCATAATCGTATTGTCCTGAAAGAGTAATTTTTACCCCAAAATGAACGCCGTAAAAATAAAGCACAAAAACATGGCCATTTCTTTTAACAGTTTCCGTGCACTTGGTATTTTTTTCCATTTTCTACTACATGTTAATGTTAAAATGAAAGGTGTCATTCAACATGACAAGCAAAAAAGCTGACCAATTTGGACGATATCGCGATTTTAGGTTGAGCTGCTGTAATGAAGAATCCTTAGGACCTAGATGAATTGAACATTTTTATTTCCACAATGCTGGACTAGCGTCAAATAAGCAATTGTCTGTTTCTCTTGAGAAATACATTAGTTCATCATTGAAATGAGTTGTGAAAATAAAACGTGTTTAATTTATCTTGGTCCCAAGGATTCTTCATTGTGGCGGAGCAGTCTAGAATCGTGATATTGTCCAAATTGGTCAACTCTCCTGGAGAAGATCATCCTCCAGGCATAAGGCAGCAGTAGATGATATTTCCAGGTGTTTATAGGAGTGTTGCCTGCCCACAACTTCCTCAGGTGAGCACTTTCCTTTTACTTTCCTTTTATCCAAATGTCTATCACCCGATGGTCTTCTGCGCTTTAGTTCCACCACAGTTTTCCTACCCCCCCTTCCAAAAAAGTTCTCATATAGCAATTGTTGAGGAAAAAAATAAAAAAGTTATAGCTCTTGGAACAAGAGACAAAAGCTAAAAATGAAAAATTGCCATGACTTTAAAGAGAATGTCAACAGTTTTTTGCTATGTAATCTGAAGCCAACATGATGCAGGGGTTACAAAAACAAAAATAAATTAAACTTCTCTAATCAGGCTCCATGTTGTTGTTTACTTAAACTACAGGCTTTAAATCTTGTTAATTATATCATTGCAAGATCTAGCTGTCACACATAGCGCTGTCCCACACACCCAACAGCAGTGATGCCGTAATGGCAGCAGGAAATTGAAATGAAGAGAAGACAAGGCAGGAGGAAGAATTATTACAGAGGACCCGACCCATAAAGTCCTGCCCCGATGCTCAAGCTACTACACCAGGTACATCATTTCTGAAGATTTGTACAAGGATTATTCTGCATTCAAGCCTTGGATTTCTCAACTAAAAGCAGCATTTTAATCAGCATTCCAGCGCCATTATGGCACTGTCTCTAGTTTATAGGGCAAAATCCTGCTGGTTGGTTCCCTTTAAAAGAACAATGAGTTCACCTAAAAATTCTGCATTTTTCTGCACTCTAAAAAGGGAATACCTAACATTTGTGTAAGATAGGAAACTGTATATGGTCTTATAAATGATTAGTAGCTGCTGAGTAACAAAACGGACTGCTTACAGAGAGCACACGGACACAACATGGATGACAACTGAAAAATATCTCACCATCACCCCTTCAGGATAATAATGGGACCGATTTTTTTATACGTCCATGTGACTCCAGTCTAATGGTGAAACTGCAATTGCAGTGCTATGTATGCAGCAAAAAGAATAATGTATACACTATATATATATTATATATATATATATTATTATATATATATTCTATTTTTATTAACCCGGGCGAAGCATATATACTAGCTGTACTACCCGGCTTCACCCGGGTTAATAAAAATAGAATGTATTAACATTCCCGGGGTAGAATGTATAAATAGAATGTATTAACGCCCGGGATAGTAACTGTCTCTCTGTTTCTCTCCCATTCTCTGTCTGTCTCCCCCTCTGTATATATCTCTCTGTCTCTCTCTCTCTTTGTCTGTCTGTCTCTTTCCCTGTCTGTGACTGTCTGTCTCTTTCTCCATCTGTCTCAATCTCTTTCCCTGTCTGTATCTTTCCCTCTCTTTACCTGTCTTTCTCTTTCCCTCTTTTTCCCTGTCTGTCTCTTTCCCTCTCTTTCCCTGTCTGTCTCTTTCCATCTTTCCCTCTGTCTCTTTCCCTCTGTCTGTCTCTTTGTCTGTCTCTTACCCTGTCTGTCTCTTTCCCTTTCTTTCCTTGTCTGTCTGTTTCCCTGTGTCCGTCTCTGTCTCTTTGTCCGTGTCTGTCTCTTTCCCTGTCAGTCTGTCTCTTTGTCTGTCTCTTTTTGTCTGTCTCTTACCCTGTCTATGTCTGTTTCTTACCCTGTCTGTGTATGTCTCTTTCCCTGGCTGCATTGTGACACGCCAACATTCCATATAAGGTCGTGGCTGCGCATTCTTCTGAAGTTCTGGCTGCACTGTGGCTCCCAGCTCCATTCGCTTTAATGGAGGCAGTTTTTTTGGCGAATAACTGTAAAGCGTGGGGTTAAAATTTCCCCTCAAAACATAGCTTATGACGCTCTTGGGGTCCAGATGTGTGAGTGTGGAAAATTTTGTGGCTGTAGCTGCGACGGTGCAGATGCCAATCCCGGACATACACACATGTGGCGCCCTGGACAAGCCAGGTCGTCACAGGTACTACACCAACAGACCCCACACCCCGGTTAGGCACACCGAAGCCAAACACAAATCCTTGTTGCCTTCCTCCAGGGGCTGATGTCCACACCAGGGGGTGGGCCAGGCGGTTGGTCCCGCCCATCGAGGAGTTCACAGTCCTGGAGGCGGGAAGTTTTCAGTTGAGTTTTGGAGAGGAAAGTGGTAGGAGAGGAGACTGACCATGTCCGGGTGTGTGGCCCGGGCACTCAGCAAGGTTGGCAGACGGTGGTGACCGTCTGCAGGAGAGGCTAATTGAAGCAAACCGTATGGACCGTGGCCGGGCGGTGGCCCGGCGGTACCGGATCGGGGCGTAAAGAGAAGCCAGCACCATCCGGCAGGGCCTACGGACCCCGACCAGGCTAGGACTCGCCGTAAAACCGGTCAAATCCATTAGCGGAGGGAACCTCCGGGGTTTCCCAGCAGCCAAGACCCGATTGAAGGCAACAGCTCACACCGTAGAGGGAAACACAGTCACCGCCAAGGCTACAGTTCCCAGGGCCAGAGCCTGCGGGCAAAAGGGGCTCCCTCAGCATCCATCCAAGCTGGGGAGCGGGTTACCGGTGGGAAGCCATTGGAACCGTAAACACAACACAGGTGCAGGGAAAGGCAGTCACCATCAACCTGCCGGGAGGAGAACAACCGCAGCCGCCTGTGGGACCCGTCCATCCAGCCGTTTGTTTGACCAGAGACTCTGTGTGAATTACTGGCTGAGTGAGTACCACCATGCCGTGCGGCACAGCGCTGCCCCCGTGACCCTGCACCTCAACAGGCCCCGTAACCCGCCTGCCATCCCCTAACCCTCACCGGGGCCCCGGGACAACCAACCCCCTACCCACGGAAGGAGGAACCAACATCCAAGCTGCTCCCTGTCATCGCTCCCGGGATCCCCGTCCAGAGCAGCGGTGGTGTCACAACTTCACCACAACCATGGGTGGCGTCACGGACAATATCTCACCAAACCACACACCAACCCCCCTTTCACTCACGGGCGAGGAACGCCGCTTGAGTCCCCGGGATCCGGCCCACCGCTCGAGCCACCACCGAGCAGCAGCAGCAGCCGGACCCGAGCAGTGGGTGAGCGCAGGCTCCCCTCCTCCGCCCGTGACACACACACATACACACACACACATTCAGCTTTATATATTAGATATATATAGTATATATATGTATATATATATATATATATATATATACACAGTATAGACCAAAAGTTTGGACACACCTTCTCATCTCTAGAATAACTATTAAGACGAGACTTTGTGCAGCAGGCCATCATGGTAAAATAGCTGCTAGGAAACCACTGCTAAGGACAGGCAACAAGCAGAAGAGACTTGTTTGAGCTAAAGAACACACGGAATGGACATTAGGCCAGTGGAAATCTATACTTTGGTCTGATGAGTCCAAATTTGAGATCTTTGGATCCAACCACCGTGTCTTTGTAGAAAAGGTGAATGGATGGACTCTACATGCCTGGTTGCCACCGTGAAGCATGGAGGAGGAGGTATGATGGTGTGGGGGTTCTTTGCTGGATTTATTCAAAATTGAAGGCATACTGAACCAGCATAGCTACCACAGCATCGTGCCAGTGGCATGCTATTCCATCTGGTTTGCGTTTAGTTGGACCATCTGTGCGACGCAGAAAAGGTGAACGGGATGGACTCTACATGTCTGGTTTCCCCCGTGAAGCATGGAGGAAGAGGTGTGATGGTGTGGGGGTGCTTTGCTGGTGACACTGTTAGGTATTTATTCAAAATTGAAGGCATACTGAACCAGCATGGCTACCATAGCATCTTGCAGCGACATGCTATTCCATCCGGTTTGCATTTAGTTGGACCATCATTTATTTTTCAACAGGACAATGACCCCAAACATGCCTCCAGGCTATGTAAGGGCTATTTGACTAAGAAGGAGAGTGATGGGGTGCTACACCAGATAACCTGGCCTCCACAGTCACAAGACCTGAACCCAATCGAGATGGTTTGGGGTGAGCTGGACCACAAAGTGAAGGCAAAAGGGCGAATAAGTGCTAAGCATCTCTGCCAACTCCTTCAAGACTGTTGGAAGACCATTTCTGGTGACTACTTCTTGAAGCTCATCAAGAGAATGCCAAGAGTGTGCAAAGCAGTAATCAAAGCCAAAGGTGGCTACTTTGAAGAACCTAAAATATAAGACTTATATAAGATTTTATTCCACATGTTTTAATTCATAGTTTAGCTGCCTTCAATAGAAAATCTACAATTTTTAGAGTCATGAAAATAAAGAAAACTCTTTGAATGAAAAGGTGTGTCCAAAGTTTTGGTGTGTACTGTATATATATAGTTGAAACCAGAAGTTTACATACACTATTTAAAAATACACATCTGCATGTTTTTCTCACTATCTGACATGAAATCAGAATAAACCTTCCCTGTTTTCGGTCAATTAGGACTAGCAGAGTTATTTATATTTGTCAAATGCCAGAATAATGAGAGAGAGAGGGAATGGTTAAGGACATTTTTATTACTTTCTGCAAAGTCAAAAGTTTACATACAATAAAAGTACTACACCTTTAAACAATATGGGACAGCCCATATGATGATGTCATGTCTTTGAAAGCTTCTAATAGGTTTATTGGCAACATCTGAGTTAATTAGAGACACACATGTGCATGTATTTTAATGCACACCTGAAATACACTGCTTCTTTGTGTAGCATCATGGGAAAGTCAAAAGAAATCAGCCAAGATGACAGGAATAGATTTGTGGACTTGCACGTCTGGTTTATCATTGGGTATAATTTCCAGATACCTGAAGGTGCCTCATTCATCTGTACACCTTGTGAAGATGGTGGTGGAAGCTGGTAAGATTGTGTCATTATCCACAGTGAAATGAATACTGTATCAACATGGGCTGAAAAGTAGAGTGGCAGGAAGAAGCCAAAAGAAACATAAAAAAGCCAGATTAATGTTCGCAAATGGACACATGAACAAAGACCTTCATTTTTGGAGAGATATCCTGTACTCTGACGAAACAAAAATTGACCTGTTTGGCCAAAATGACCATCATTATGTTTGGAGGAAAAAGGGAAAAGCTTTGAAACATAAGAACACTATCCCACTATCTGTGAAACACGGTGGTGGCAGCATCATGTTGTGGGGTTGTTGTGCTGCAGTAGGACTGGTGTACTTCACAAAATAGATAGCATCATGAGGAAAGATTATTATGTGGCAATACTGAAGCAACGTCTCAAGACATCAGCCAGGAACTTAAAGCTTGGGCGCAAATGGGTCTTCCAAATGGACAATGGCATGAAGCATACTGCACCAAGCGGGCTACAAAGTGGCTTAAGTATCACAAAGTCAATGTTTTGGAGTGGCCATCATAAATCCCTGATTGCAATCCTATTGAAAATTTAGTATCAAAGCTGAAAAGTCAGGTGCAAGCAAGGTGAACTACAAACATGGCTCAGTTACACCAGTTCTGTCAGGAGGAATGGGCCCAAATTTCTACCAACTATTGTGAGAAGCTTGTGGAAGGATATCAAAGATGTTTTACCCAAGTCATATAGTTTAAGGACAATGGTACTAAATAGTAATGAAATGTATGTCAACTTTTGACTTTGCAGAAAGTAATAAAAATGCCCATAAAAAATGCCTATAATAAAAATAGGCTATGTTCCCACGGGAGTTTGTACCTGCGGATATATCCGCAGGTACGGCCGTAGGTTTCCGGCAGCTGTTCGCTGGAATCCGCAGCTATTTTGAGCTGTGGTAGTACAGCGAAATAGCTGCGGAAAACCTGCGGACATTCATGCAGATTACCTGCGGACGTCCCGGCCCTATCTCTATAGCGGAGGGCCGGGATTTCTGCAGGTATCATAGTTTTTAAGGTTGAAGGGAGACTCTAAGGGCGGCTTTGCACATTGCAACATCGTACGTGCTATGTCGGTGGGGTCAAATCGAAAGTGACGCACATCCGGCGTCACTTTCGACATCGTTGTGTGTAAATCCTAGATGATACGATTAACGAGCGCAAAAGCGTCGTTATTGTGTCATCGGTGCAAGCTCCGACTTTTTCATAATTACGCTGCCGCGACAGGTACAATGCTGTTCCTCGTTCCTGCGGCAGCACACATTGCTGAGTGTAAAGCTGCAGGAGTGAGGAACATCTCCTTACCTGCCGCCGCCGGCTATACGGAAGGAAGTAGGTGGGCGGGATGTTTACATCCTGCTCATATCCGCCCCTCCGCCGCTATTGGCCGCCTGCCATGTCACGTCGCTATGACGCTGCACGACCCGCCCCCTTAGGAAGGAGGTGGGTCGCCGGCCAGAGCGACGGTCGCAGGGCAGGTGAGTGCATGTGAAGCTGGTGTAGCGATAATTTTCGCTACGCCAGCTATCACAAGATATCGTACCTGCGACGGGGGCGGGGACTATCGCGTGCGACATCGCAGCATTGGCTTGCGATGTCGCAACGTGCAAAGCCCGCCTAAGTACATCTAGTTCAACCCATAGCCTAACATGTTGATCCAGAGAAAGGCAAAAAAAAAAAAACAATGTGGCAAACAAGCTCCAATAGGGAAAAAATTCCTTCCTGACTCCACATACGGCAATCAGACTAGTTCCATGGATCAACACCCTGTCATAAAATCTAATATACATACTGGTAATATTAAATTTTTCCAGAAAGGCGTCCAGGCTCTGCTTAAATGTTAGTAGGGAATCACTCATTACAACATCATGTGGCAGAGAGTTCCATAGTCTCACTGCTCGTACAGTAAAGAATCCTCGCCTGTGATTATGATTAGAGATGAGCGAACCGGTCCCGGTTCGGCTCGAGGTCGGTTCGCCGAACGGAGGTCCCGTTCGACTTCGGTTCGTCGAACGTTCGACGAACCGAACTCGAGCCAATAGGAAACAATGGCAGGCAATCACAAACACAGAAAAACACCTAGAAAACACCCTCAAAGGTGTCCAAAAGGTGAAAAACAACTCACAACACAACACAAACACATGGGAAAGTGACAAGGACATATACTCATGCGAAAACAAAACAGCTGGACAAGGAAAAAGAGGAGGACACACAGATATAGGCATGGCACGCCCTTCTAAAGTCATGTAAAACACCGCAAGGTGACTCCAAGCGGAGTCTCCCTTTTTTCCAAAAATTGGGCCCCACACACACCCACCCCTTCAGTGGCAGCAGTTGTGCCCCAGTTGTACACTTCACAGCTAGATTTGCATCAAGCACATTCAAAAATACGCCATAATTAACCGTCCCCAGGATGACACCGGGGTAGGTAGCAAAGTCTTTCCTGATCCCAGCTCTGTTCATCTTGGATCCTTTTAAAAAACACAGCAAGCAAGGGTTACTCCAAGCGGAGTCTCCCTTTTTTCCAAAAATTGGGCCCCACACACACCCACCCCTTCAGTGGCAGCAGTTGTGCCCCAGTTGTACACTTCACAGCTAGATTTGCATCAAGCACATTCAAAAATACGCCATAATTAACCGTCCCCAGGATGACACCGGGGTAGGTAGATAAAGTCTTTGCTGACCCATGACTTGTTCATCTTGGCTTCTTTTAAAAACAATGTAAGCAAGGGTTACTCCAAGCGGAGTCTCCCTTTTTTTCCAAAAATTGTGCCCCACACACACCCACCCATTCAGTGGCAGCACTTGTGCCCTAGTTGTACACTTCACAGCTAGATTTGCATCAAGCACATTCCAAATCTACAAGCATTTACTCTCCCCAGGATGACACAGGGGTTGTAAATTCCTTCTGGATCCATGACTTGTTCATTTTGATGAACGTCAGTCTGTCCACATTGTCACTAGACAGACGCGTGCGCTTATCTGTCAGCACACACCCAGCAGCACTGAAGACACGTTCAGAGACAACGCTGGCAGCTGGACACGACAAAATCTCCAAGGCGTAAGTTGATAGCTCTGGCCATTTTTCTAGGTTTGAAGCCCAAAAGGAGCAAGGCTCCAGTTGCACAGTCATGGCATCGATGTTCATTTGGAGATACTCCTGTATCATCCTCTCCAGCCGTTGACTATGTGTCAGACTTGTTGTCTCTGGTGGCCTTGCAAAGGAGGGTCTAAAAAAATTATGAAAAGATTCCATAAAATTGCTGTTACCAGCACCAGATACGGTCCTACTGGTACGTGTAGACTGTTGAAGATGACGAGACCGTCCCATGTTTGTCAAGTTACAACTGGGAGATTCACTCCCTGCACCTGCACGGTTGTTTGGTGGAAAAGCGGATCTAAGATCGAGTAACAGCTTCTGCTGATACTCCTGCATACGTGCGT
Source organism: Anomaloglossus baeobatrachus (assembly GCF_048569485.1). Taxonomy (NCBI): domain Eukaryota; kingdom Metazoa; phylum Chordata; class Amphibia; order Anura; family Aromobatidae; genus Anomaloglossus; species Anomaloglossus baeobatrachus. Next base: position 524,196,928 of record NC_134353.1, read on the forward strand.
CCCTTTCTATGGCTGGAATTATGTCACAAAATTTGGACTTGTACCGGGGATCTAATAGTGTGGCAAGCCAGTAGTCATCATCACTTCTAATTTTGACAATACGAGGGTCATGTTGGAGGTAGTGCAACAAGAAGGCATTCATGTGTCTTGCGCAGCCATGCGGACCAAGTCCACGCTGTGTTTGTGGCATAGAGGTGCTAACCGTTCTTTCGTCCTCTGACATCTCCCCCCAACCTCTTTCAACTGAAATTTGACCAAGGTCTCCCTCATCTGCTGAGTCTTCCATGTCCATGGACAGTTCGTCCTCCATTTCTTCATGTCCTCCTGCACCTTCCTCAACATCTCGCCTGCTACCATGCGCCCTTGTTGATCCATGTCCCCCATGCTCCCATGCCTGGCGCCTTGGTGATGATGAACGTCTGGACCTTGGTGATGTTGTTGTCCCTTGCGCATATGAATCCTCCTGTAGTTCATACCCTTCCTGTTGTCCCACCCCCTGACTCCGAATAGTGTTTAGCGTGTGTTCCAGCATGTAAATGACTGGAATCGTCATGCTGATAATGGCATTGTCAGCGCTAAACATATTCGTCGCCATGTCGAAACTGTGCAGAAGGGTGCATAGGTCCTTGATCTGAGACCACTCCATCAGGGTGATCTGCCCCACCTCTGCATCTCGTTGGCCCAGGCTATACGTCATGACGTATTGCACCAGGGCTCGGCGGTGCTGCCACAGTCGCTGTAACCTGTGGAGAGTTGAATTCCAGCGTGTCGGCACATCGCATTTCAGGCGATGAACCGGCAGGCCGAAAGACTTCTGGAGCGATGCAAGTCGCTCAGCTGCGGCGCTTGAACGGCGGAAGTGAGCAGACAGTTTTCGTGCCCTGTTCAGAAGGCCATCTAGCCCGGGATACTGTGTTAAAAATTGCTGCACGACAAGGTTCAACACGTGAGCCATACAAGGTACGTGTGTCACCTTGCCCAGGCGAAGGGCCGCACCCAGGTTTGCAGCATTGTCGCACACGGCCTTACCAGGCTGCAGGTTGAGTGGAGACAACCATTTATTAAACTCGGACCGCAGAGCTGACCACAACTCCTCAGCTGTGTGACTCTTATTCCCAAGACATGTCAAGCTAAAGACTGCCTGATGCCGTTGCTCTCTGCTGCCAGCATAGTAATGAGGGGTGCGTGATTCCTTCTGCGCAGTGAGAACGCTGGTGGCCTGACCAGGCAGGCTTGGGGCGGAGGTGGAGGACCCAGATGAGGTGGAGGATGCAGAAGCAGTGGCGGAACTTGGACAGACAGAGGATTGACACACAAGTCGTGGGGACGGCAAAACTTGTGCAGCAGACCCTTCACCATCTATCACCATAGTTACCCAGTGCCCAGTCAGCGACATGTAACATCCCTGTCCATGCTTACTGGTCCAAGTATCGGTGGTGAAATGCACCCGTTCACACACAGAGTTTCTCAATAAAGCGGTGATGTTGTGTGCGACATGCTGGTGTAGCGCGGGCACACCTTTCTTAGAGAAGTAGTGGCGACTAGGCATCTGGTACTGGGGCACAGCGACAGACATAAGGTCTCTAAAATCCTGTGTGTCCACTAGGCGGAAAGGCAGCATTTCGGTAGCCAACAGCTTACAGAGGGATAGAGTCAACCTCTTCGCTTTGTCATGGGTCGCAGGAAGTGGCCTTTTATTTGACCACATCTGAGGGACAGAGATCTGGCTGCTGTGTGTAGACGGTGTTGAGTAGGGTGTCCCTGGAAAAATGCAGGTTTGTGAGGAAAGTGCAGGCGGAGACATGATGTTGCCTTCATCCAAAGTTGGTGCTATCGATGTCTGAGAGAGCTGTACACACTTACTTGTTTCCCCTTCCAAAACAACTGACGACCTACCAAGCAAACTGCCTGTTGCGGTTACAGTGGTGGAAGTTGTGGGTGGAAAAACAGGTGTGACAGCTGTCCCCACAGTCCTAGAAGATGACGAGCGCGCGGATGCACTGGAAGGGGCAGGCGGTGGATGGTTCGCTCCGCTAGGCCGCATTGCAGCACGGTGAGCTTCCCACCGGGCCATATGATATTTATTCATGTGACGATTCATGGAAGAAGTTGTCAAACTGCTGAGGTTTTGACCTCTACTAAGAGAACCATGACAAATTTTACATATCACATAATTTGGGCGATCTTTTTCTATGTCAAAAAAGGACCAGGCTAGGCAAGGCTTAGAGGCCATGCGACCTGTTGATTCACCCCGAATAATGCTCAGAGGCAGAGTGGTGGCTGAGGATGCAGTTGTAGACGTGCTACCAGTGCTCCGACTCTGTCCAGGAAGGCGCAAGGTAACTTCGTCGTCGGTTGCATCCTCCTCCACCGCCTCTGTTGACCTCCTCGAGTGCCTGACTGGGGGTTGACAGTAGGTGGGATCTAGAACTTCATCATCAATTGTTGTGTTTGCACTCCCCTCCCCCTCAGACCGAGCCTCTTCTTGCCCTGACCGAATATTTAAGTTGTCATCCCAATCGGGTATCTGCGTCTCATCTTCATCAGAATGTTCCTCATTGTCTATAACCACAGGTGTTACAGTTTGTGACAAAGGGTCAACATTATGCTCAGAAAATTGTTCCTCACGGCCTGAATCCCAGTCACAAAGGTTCTGGGCATCACTGCAGACCATTTCCTGTTCTGTACTCACTGTAGCTTGGGAGCAGACCTCTGATTCCCAGGCTATAGTGTGACTGAACAGCTCTGCAGACTCAGCCATCTCAGTTCCACCATAGTGTGCAGGGCTGATGGAGACTTCAGAGCTGGGAGAAATCAAGTGTGATTGGGATGACAACTCAGAGGACTGGTGTTTTTTGGATGCGGTACTTGAAGTGGCTGAGAGGGCACTTGTTGGACCACTTGAGATCCATTCAAGCATTTTCCTTTTTTGCCCATCATCTACCTTTCTTCCTGTTGTTCGTGTCCGTAAAAAAGGGAGCACATCGGATTGTCCATGGTAAGTAGTAGACATCTTACTTTTGCTGGTAGAGGGTCTATCTTCAGCAGATGATAATGGAGCTTTGCCACCTTCCCCACGGACAAAACCTTTTTTGCCTTTTCCACCACGCCTCTTCCCCTTTCCACCAGCATCTGTCATTTTGCCACTCATGTTGATTGCGACAAGATTGTGGACTGAAAATGTGGTAGTAAAAATTGAGAGGTGGTGTAGATTGCAGTGGTGGTCTAGCTTTATTAACAGCAGAATAATAAAGAATAAATATCCCTGACAATGCAACTACGGCCCTTAAACTGGCAGCAAAAATTGCTAGTATAATGGCTTAGTTATAATGAGTTGGAGTGTGCAATGCAGGCAGACGCGCTCTGCAAATGTCTTTGCACTAGTGGGACTATAGCAAAGTCAAATAGCCACGTATAGGATGCCACTAGGTACACTGAGTGTTTGCTAGTATAATGGCATAGTTATAATGAGTTGGAGTGTGCAATGCAGGCAGACGCGCTCTGCAAATGTCTTTGCACTAGTGGGACTATAGCAAAGTCCAATAGCCACAGATAGGATGCCACTAGGTACACTGAGTGTTTGCTAGTATAATGGCTTAGTTATAATGAGTTGGAGTGTGCAATGCAGGCAGACGCGCTCTGCAAATGTCTTTGCACTAGTGGGACTATAGCAAAGTCCAATAGCCACGTTTAGGATGCCACTAGGTACACTGAGTGTTTGCTAGTATAATGGCTTAGTTATCATGAGTTGGAGTGTGCAATGCAGGCAGAGGTGCTGCAAATGTCTTTGCACTAGTGGGACTATAGCAAAGTCCAATAGCCACAGATAGGATGCCACTAGGTACACTGAGTGTTTGCTAGTATAATGGCTTAGTTATAATGAGTTGGAGTGTGCAATGCAGGCAGACGCGCTCTGCAAATGTCTTTGCACTAGTGGGACTATAGCAAAGTCCAATAGCCACAGATAGGATGCCACTAGGTACACTGAGTGTTTGCTAGTATAATGGCTTAGTTATAATGAGTTGGAGTGTGCAATGCAGGCAGACGCGCTCTGCAAATGTCTTTGCACTAGTGGGACTATAGCAAAGTCCAATAGCCACGTTTAGGATGCCACTAGGTACACTGAGTGTTTGCTAGTATAATGGCTTAGTTATAATGAGTTGGAGTGTGCAGAGGACAGGAGGGTACAGTGCCAGGATTGTGGGGCTCTGGGTAGAGGAATGGAAGCCTGCCTTTCTATTCCCTCCTAATGGTGAAATGCTGGGAGGAAATCCCTGACCTTGGCTACACAGACGCTGTTGCTGTTTTCAGGACCTGTCACCTATGGCTCTCTGACCCTGCCGGTTTGAGCCCTTAAAAGGACTGCTAGAAAGTGCTCTCCCTAAGCTGTCTAACGCTGTGTATGCAGCGCATACAGCTGTATCGGCGATAGGACTCAGGAGGACGGAGCTGCGACAGTGATGTCTGACACCAAAGACGCAGAAGGCAGATAATGGCGTCCTGGAGGAAAATGTCCGTTTTTATAATGCAGGGACATGTGACATGGACATCCTATCACACATGCCGTTGCTTCTCTGGCTAAAAGTCCACTTAGCTGTGTGTGTGTCTGGGATTGGCTGACATGCTGGCCCGCCCCACAAGACGCGCGCGCTTAGGGAAGGAAGGCAAGAAAAAAAAAAAAAAAAATGGCGATCGCCATTATAGAAACAGCAGTGATCTGAAGGCGCTGTTCACGCACACTATACACTGAAATGTCATAATAGTGTGATTCACAGAGTGACTTACACTATTACAGCAGAAACCAAGCTAGGATTTAGCTGGTTTTTTGCTGCTAGAACCGTTCTCGAACGTTTCTAGAACTATCGAGCTTTTGTAAAAAGCTCGAGTTCTAGTTCGATCTAGAACATGCCCCAAAATCACTCGAGCCTAGAACTGGAGAACCACGAACCACGAACCGCGCTCAACTCTAATTATGATTAAACCTTTTTTCCTCAAGACGTAGCGGATCCCCCTGTGTTCCAGTCGCAGGCCTAGGTGTTAAAAGATCTTTGGAAAGGTCTCTGTACTGTCCCCTCATATATTTATACATTGTGATTAGATCCCCCTAAGCCTTTGTTTTTCCAAACTAAATAACCCCAAGTTTAATAACCTGTCTTGGTATTGCAGCCCACCCATTCCTCTAATAATCTTGGTGGCTCTTCTCTGCACCCTCTCCAGTTCAGCTATGTCCTTCTTATATATCGGTGACCAGAATTGTACACAGTATTCTAAGTGCGGTCGCACTAGTGACTTGTACAGAGGTAGAACTATATTTTTTTCATGAACACTTATACCTCTTTTAATACATCCCATTATTTTATTAGTCCTGGCAGCAGCTGCCTGACACTGTCCACTAAAATTAAGTTTACCATCCACCCATACACCCAAGTCTTTTTCTGTGTCTGTTTTACCCAGTGTTCTACAATTAAGTACATAATTATACATTTTATTTCCTCTACCCAAGTGCATGACTTTACATTTATCTACATTAAACTTCAATTGCCACTTCTCAGCCCAATCCTTCAATTTAAATAAATCTCCCTGTAATATAAAATTATCCTCCTCTGTATTGATTACCCTGCAGAGTTTAGTATCATCTGCAAATATTGAAATTCTACTCCGCATGCCCCCAACAAGGTCATTAATAAATATGTTGAAAAGAAGCGGGCCCAATACTGACCCCTGGTGTACCCCACTATGAACTGAGACCCAGTCCGAGTACGCACCATTAATAACCACCCTTTGTTTCCTATCACTGAGTCAGTTTTTGACCCAGTTACACATATTTTCCCCTATCACCATTATTCTCATTTTATGTACCAACCTTTTGTGTGGCACCGTATCAAAAGCTTTTGAAAAGTCCACATACACAACACCCACTGCATTTCCCTGGTCCAGGCTTGAACTTACCTCTTCATAGAAGCTGATCAAATTAGTTTGACAGGATCGATCCCTCATAAACCCATGTTGATACTCTGTCATAAGGTTATTTTTCTTGAGATACTCCAGTATAGCATCTCTCTAGAAACACTCAAGGATTTTACCAACCGTAGAGGTTAAACTTACCGGCCTATAATTTCCCGGCTCAGTTTTTGTTCCCTTTTTTAATATTGGCACCACATTTGCTATGCGCCAGTCCTGCGGTACCGACCCTGTTATTAAGGAATCTGTGAAGATTAAAAATAATGGTCTATCTATCACAGAACTCAATTCCTGTAGTACTTTGGGGTGTATGCCATCCGGGCCCGGAGATTTGTCAACCTTAGGGATTTCGAGGCGGCAACGTAATTCCTGCTGGGTTAAGCAGGTAATACTCAAGGGTGAATTTATGGTATCGCTGGTCATGTCATCTGACATGGCATTTTCTTGTATAAAAACCGTAGAAAAAAAGTCATTCAGCAGGTTGGCTTTACCCTCATCCCCCTCCACCATTTCACCAAGACTATTTTTAAGGGGGCCAACACTATCGCTTTTCAGTTTTTTACTGTTTATGTAGTTACAGAATATGTTAGGATGATTTTTACTTTCTCTCGCAATGAGTCTCTCTGTCTCAAACTTAGCTAACTTAATTTGCTTTTTACATATTTTATTTTATTTTCTATAATGATATAATGCCTCATCACTACCTACCCTCTTTAATTCTTTTAAGGCTTTCTGTTTTTCTTTTATTGCTTCCCTTACATCTCTATTTAGCCATAGGTGTTTCCTCCTATTTCTAGCATGGTTGTTCCCATAGGGTATATTTTCTGCACAAGCCCTATTCAGGATGCTCATAAAAGTCTCCCATTTGCTTTGTGTACTTTTATTACTTAGTACATCATCCCAGTTTATTGCACTAAGATCATCTCTCAACCGTTTAAAATTTGCTTTCCTGAAGTTTAGTGTCCTTGTAGCCCCTCTACTATGCATCTTACTAAAGAATACATGAAAACTTATTATTTTGTGATCACTATTCCCCAAGTAACCCCCAACTTGTATATTTGATATGCGGTCTGGCCTATTGGCTAGTACAAGGTCTAGTAGTGCTCCCCCTCTTGTGGGGTCCTGTACCATTTGTGAAAGGTAATTATCTTTCATTGTTATCAAAAATCTATTTCCTTTGCTGGAACTGCAAGTTTCTGTTCCCCAATTTATATCAGGATAGTTAAAGTCCCCCATAATAATTACGTCTCCGAGACTCGCTGCTTTATCAATTTGCTTTATGAGGAGATTCTCTACCTCTTCCATAATATTAGGAGTCTTATAACACACCCCTATCAGTATTTTATTATTCATCCCCCCCCCTTATCTCCACACATAGGGACTCAACATTCTCAGTACCCTCACATATGTTGTCACGCAGGATGGGTTTAAGGATGATTTTAGATATAGACACACACCTCCCCCTCGCTTATTTGTACGGTCATTCCTGAATAGGCTATAACCCTGTAAATTAACACCCCAGTCATAGCTCTCATCCAGCCATGTCTCTGATATCCCCACTATATCATAATTTTTTTCCAACAATATTAATTCTAATTCCTCCACCTTATTTGTGAGGCTTCGGGCATTAGTGTACATGCACGTTACGTATGACTCTGTACCTCTAGTCCTGCTTGCTGTATTAACTGTCCTAACCCTTCCCACCCGTACCACCCCCAATTTCATTACTTGTGCCCTGGTCACTATCTGCACTACATTCCCCTTCTATAAAGTGAATACCCTCGCCCCCCATTCCTAGTTTAAACACTCCTCCAACCTTCTAGCCATCTTCTGCCCCAGCACAGCTGCACCCTCTCCATTAAGATGCAGCCCATCCCTAGCATAGAATCTGTAGCCAACTGAAAAGTCGGCCCAATTCTCCAGGAACCCAAAACCCTCTTTCCTACACCAATTCCTGAGCCACCTGTTAACCTCCCTGATCTCCCTTTGCCTCTCTGGTGTGGCTCGTGGCACAGGTAGTATTTCCGAAAATACCACCTTGGAGGTCCTTGCTTTAAGCTTACAACCTAATTCCCTGAAATCATCTTTAAGGACCTTCCACCTTCCTCTAACTTTGGCATTTGTGCCAATGTGTACAATGACCACTGGGTCCTCCCCAGCCCCTCCCAGTAATCTGTCAACCCGATCAGCGATGTGCCGAACTCGAGCGCCAGGAAGACAACACACTGTTTGGCGATCCCTGTCTTTGTGACAGATTGCCCTATCTGTCCCCCTAATAATTGAGTCCCCCACTACCAGTACCTGTCTTGCCTGCCCTGCACTCCTATTCCCCCTCTTACTGGAGCAGACACTCTTCTGGTGTTCAGAGGTCATGCCTTGCTGCAGCAATGCTACCCCTGTAATGACATCCCCCTCATCTGCCAAGTTTGCAAACCTATTGGGGTGTGTCAGTTCAGGACTAGCCTTCCTAGCACTTTTCCCTTTACCCCCCTTTCTAACTGTCACCCAGCTACCTACCTCCCTGTCCTGCCACTCCCTACTATGATCCTCCCCCCACATCTGACCCAGCAAGCTGCTGCTCAGTGAGCAGCAAACTCCTTTCCATATTGCTAATGCATCTCAGAGTTGCCAGCTGCTCATTTAGATCCAGTATCTGGACTTCCAAATGTGCAACTTGCGCACATCTTGAACAACAGTATGCACCCTCGAACGGATTTTCAAGGACTGCATACATGAGACAAGATGTACACTGGATCGCATTAGCAATAGTGGAGCACATTTTCTAATGGAGATAGCACTAAACAAATGTTAAGTAATTAAACAACTAAATACAAACAATTCTAATCACTTACTTTTGCTCACACTTTGTTCACTCACGCTCACAGCGCCTAGCGGCGCGCGGTTTTCAGAAGTCTTCCTTCCGGCTGTAACGGCCAAAACCCGGTTCTCCTTGAGCTCGCGGTGACTCTTCACTTATCCCAGAAGGCACTGGGAATATGCAAATTATCCTCACAGATAACTTTCAAAAAAGAACCAAGATGAACAAGTCATGGCTCTCAGAGGACTTTTCTTCCCCTGGCTCAGCCAGGGGAGGTGAAAGGCACGCGTATTTTTGAGAGTGCTTCATGCAAAGGATCTTTTTCATCTTGAAAATGGGGTCAACTGATGCCAGTCAAGTGGGGTGTGTGTGGCCCAATTAGTGGAAACGAGGGAGACTGTGGTTGGAGTCCCCTTGCTGTGTTTTACATGCTTTTAGAAGGGCATGACATGGCTTAGAGCTTGACTTGCAGCATCTGCAAACTGTTGGCTACCAAAATGCTTCCTTTCCAACCTTTTTAACCGAGGATTTTCGAGACCTTATGCCCATCGCAGTGCCCCAAGAGCCAATGTCCAGGCGCCACTCCATCTCCAACAAAGGCGTCCACGCGCTACACCAGCATGTCGCACCAAACATCACCGCTTCTTTGAAAAACTGTGTGACAGGGTGCATTTCAGGGTGCATTTCAGGGTGTTACATGTCGCTGACTGGGCAATGGGTTACTATAGGGAGAGATGGAGAAGGGTCTGCTGTACAAGTCTTGCTGTCCCCACGAGTTGTATTAATCCTTCCTCTGTATGTAGAAGTTAATACACTGCTTCTGCCTCCTCAACCTCGTGTGGGTCCTTCACCTCGGCCCAAACCCTGTGTGGTCAGGGCACTCTTCCTTGTCACTGCGCACAAGGAAAACCACACACCTCCTTACTATGCTGGCAGCAGAGCTCAATGCCATCATGCGGTCAAATGTTTACTTTGAAATGTATGGGAAATGTGAGTCACACCGCTGAGAAGTTGTGGACGGTTAGCTCTGGAGACCGAGTTTCATCAATGGTTGTCTCCACTCACCCAGCAGCCAGGGAAGGCTGGGTGTGACAATGATGCAAACATGGGTGCGGCCCTTCTCCGTGACAATGTGACACACGTGCCTTGTGTGGCTCACGTGTTGAATCTAATTCTCCAGCAATTTTTAAAACACCATCCCGGCCTACATGGCCTTGTGCAGCGGGTACGCTCACTATGTGCTCACTTCCATCGTTCGCACACAGCAGCTCAACAACTTTCGTTGCTCCAAAAGTCTTTAGGTCTGGTGGTTAAACACCTGAAATGCGATGTGCCGACACGCAGGAATTTGAATCTGCACATGTTGCAGCGTTTGTGGCAGCACCGCCGAACCCTGCTGCAATACGTTATGACATATAGCCTGGGATAACTTGATCCAGAGGTGGTGCAGATCACGCTGCTGGAGTGGTGTCAGATCAAGGACCTATGCACCCTTCTACACAGTTTACAAATGTCGACGAAGATGTTTAGCACTGGCAATGCCATTCTCAGCGTGACAATTCTGGTCATCTACATGATGGAGCACACTGTAAGCATTATTCGGAGTCAGGTGTTGGGACAAGAGGAAGGGGAGGAAGTACAGGAGGAGTCATATGCGGAAGGGATAACAAGATCTACGAGGTCCAGATGGTCAGCGGCACCTAGGCGGCAGTCATGGTGGGGGAGAGGGATTAACAAGGGCACATAGTATCAGCAAAAAGTGTTGAGGAAGGTGCAGGAGCCCATGAAGAAATGGAGGATGAACTGGCGATGGGCATGGAAGACTCAGCACATGAGTGAGAGCTTGCTCACATTTCGGTTGTGCAAGGTTGGGGGGAGAGGGCATAGGAAGGAGGCACGATTCTCACCTCTCTGCCACCAACACACCAAGGACCTGGTCCTCCTGGATGCACAAGACACATGAGCGCCTTCTTCCTGCACTACCTACAACATGACCCTCGGATTGTACGAATTCGAAGTAATGCTAACTACTTTTGCCACACTGTTAGATCCCCGGTACAAGACAAAATTTGGCGAAATAATTCCTGCCATAGAAAGAGATGCACGTATACAGGAGTATCTGCAGAAGGTGGTACGCAATCTTAGATCTGCTTTTCCACTAAACACCAGTGCTGCACAGAGTGAATCTCAACGCTTTGTCATGGATAGGAGGAAATGGTCTTTTACTTGTCCACATCTGAGGGACCGAGGGCTGGCTGCTGTGCTGAGATGGCATTGAGTACGATGTCCCTGCAGAGTTGCACTTTTGGTCATATACAAAATGAGTCGAAAAAGGACAGATGCTGGTGGAAAGGGGAACAGGTGTGTTGGAAAGGGGAAAAAAGTTTTTGTCCGTGGGCTTGGTGGTTAAGCACAAGTAACATTTGCTGAAGAAACACCATCTGTTACGGTGGGACTGGCAGATTTGGATAAGGTGGTATATACTATGTTACCGCTATATAACGAAAATTAATAAGAAAAGAAAGAGAAAGGTATATATCCCCATCAGCAGTCAGTGTTCACCGTGCTCCAAGATGGAAAAGGAGAGGTTGGCAACTGGAAGGTTAGGTGGAGGATACAGAGCTGTGTGGCTATGAAACTAATAGTAGCCTGAACCGAGTTAGACGCCACTTGGATCTGGAGACTGGGAGCCCTGTTAGCGTCACAGGGTCCACACGCCCACCCAGCCCAGGAACTCCCTGTTAACATCACAGGGGCCATTGAGTACGCTGACCGTGTGCATTGGGGCAACACCTGTGGACAGCAGGCGCATCAGCAGCATCAGGCCTGTTAATACCACTGGGCTGCACAAGCAGGACTGGTAGGACAGGAGCTGGTCTTAACTGTTCTGCGTTACCAACAGTGGTGGCGGCCTGCATCGACGCCCTATCCCTGCCTACCTCTGGCCTAAAGCCGCAATGGGTTCAACACATGGAGGTGTGCTCTTTCGGAGCATAATAGAAGACTGTGCACCTCCTTGTTGGCTCCAGCCCGTTTTATAACCTGGGTCTGCCCCAAACCAGGGTGGACCACAATGCACCTCTTGGAGACAAAAGCAGAGTGACACGTCATGAATGGCATAACTAGCGTCCTTTTTGGAACCGCAACTTCAATAAGGACCTCATGGCTGCCACGACACAAACACCTCACCAGTCATCGTCTGACCATCAATAATGAGGTGACAAGTCATAGGGGCGGGCCTCTGCAAGCCATTTTGGAGTGGCCTGGCCACATTGTCAGGACACCTGATGCCCTGTGGTCTATATGGGCCCCCCACATCAGGGGCAGGGCCAAAGAGTTCATTACCGGACCTAGTCTCTGATGCAGTAAGTACCTGAACATGCTCAGTAGCATGAAATACAGTCTCTGAAAAAAGACAAATCAGCTTTAGCATGGTGTCTAGGCACAAAACAGGACTTAGACCCGGCACGGAGTGCAAGTACCTGTGCAAAGAGGCTTTTCGCACTAAGTGTGGGAGCATGCGCTGTATCCCGAAATGAAGACTTAGCCTCAGGAATGGCACAGTCAGGCTGAGCATACTCACTAGGCGAAACACTGTATTTAGGCTGCAGCTGGGGTAAATCGGCACACGCATGCGCACTAGCTGCCTCTCCACACTTAGACGTGGAGGAGAAATTGCTCTTCGGGTGTGGACTTGGAGATGCTGTCTATGAACAGAAAGAAAAGGTAAAGGTGTGTGTTACAGCAAGGAGCCACCGCGGAAACACTTCGGTCAATTGTGAGGGGAGTCATTTTGGAGTTTGGTGAGGAGTACCGTAACGCCAGTGAGCAGCATCCTGTACCACAGACCAACATTCTTACGGTGCTGTCTATACTGCTTACTGTGAGAGGAGCGTAAAGTCTGTATTTCTGGCAACTGGACATCACAGTACCCTGGTACGGTAGGCTGTGCCCAGACAATAATGCGGGCACGCAACACTTTGTTTTATTAGCAAAACACATATCTGTTCTGGGTAGGCCAACTATTTATAGACAATAAGACTTGCTGCCTCTGCACTGTCAAATTGTCACGTACAGTTTAAATCATAGAGGGACAGCAACACATGTTTGCATTGACTGTTGATTTTCAAGATTTCCATGACTGTGTTGCAGAGCTGTGTGGTTTGCATTCACACTGTTATCATCTGCCTTATCTGTGAGGCTTCAGCTAACAAGGGTATTCAGGGGGGGTAATGTGTTTTGTCTATGTTTAGGTAGATAACTGGGAAGCTCTTGTGATGTGCCACTGGTAAGTCGTCTTCGCACACACACACACACACACACGCACAAACACACAATTACTGCTTCGCAGAGGGATTAGCAGGTAGTAGGCAACAGAATAGATTGTTCAATTATTTAAATTGTATGCATGGTTCTTATTGTTTGTTTTGGTAAAATTAAACAATCATTTATCAACCCAACTGCCTAGAGTCCTTTTCCTGTTGCCTGGTTTTGCTGCATACTGGGGAGCCCACCCTGTACACGACTTAAAATGAAGCATAAGTCGCAATGTGAATTTCACTGTGCTACAATGCAGCCTAGCGTGCCCGTGCAACCACCGCCTGCCCCATCAAGTGCATCTGCATGCTCTTCATCCTCTGTGACTGTGGGGATAGCAGTCTCACATGGTTTTTGACACTGAACTTCCACCCCTTTACACGCAACAGAGAGTGTGATTGGCAGGTCATCACTTGTTTTGGAAGTGGAAACAGAAGGTATTGTTGAGCTGTCAGACATCGAGAAAACCAACATTGGATGCAGGCTACATTATATCCACACCTGCACCTTCATCACAGATTGGCTGGACTACCTGCAGTTAATAATTGCATTCCAGAAATGGAAAGGAGTGTAGAATGCACATGTGTTGTACCTTGCTTGGCAGCAAAGGAACACTAACTTAGTATTACAGACAATTTTAGGAAGGCAGAAAAAGAGTCAGCTCTTTGGGCAAAATAAATAGCGTGGCAAAAGTGGACAGGGGGGTACAGTGGCCGTGTTCTGTGGGTACCAGGACAGTAAAGGAAGCCTCACTTTCTATCCCTCCGAATGATCAAATGCAGCAAGAAATTCCCTGAGTTTGCTATAAAATTAGCATAGCAAAATGTGCATGAGGGTGTCATGCAGAGGTGCTGCAAATAGCTTTTCACCAGTGGGACACTAATGGAAGTCCAACAGCCACTTCTTGTATGTCACTAAATGGCAGCATTTTTTGCTATTATTATAGCTTATTAAAAACAGAGCAGGAGGGTGTCATGCAGAGGTGCTAGAAATAGCTTGGCACCAGTGGGACACTAATAGAGTAGAACAGCCACTTCTTGTATGCTACTAAATGGCAGCATTTTTTTGCTATCATTATAGCTTATTAAAAACAGAGCAGGAAAGTGTCATGCAGAGGTGCTAGAAATAGCTTGGCACCAGTGGGACACTAATGGAGTACAACAGCCACTTTTAGGATGCCACTAAGTTTCCTCAGTGTTTGCTAGTATAATGGCTTAGTAACAATGAGTTTGAGTGTGCAATGCAGAGGTGCTGCAAATATCTTTGCACCAGTGGGACACTAATGGAAGTCCAACAGCCACTTTTAGGATGCCACTAAGTTTCCTCAGTGTTTGCTAGTATAATGGCTTAGTAACAATGAGTTTGAGTGTGCAATGCAGAGGTGCTGCACATAGATTTGCACCAGTGGAACACTAATGGAAGTCCAACAGCCACTTTTAGGATGACACTAAGTTTCCTCAGTGTTTGGTAGTATAATGGCTTAGTAACAATGAGTTTGAGTGTGCAATGCAGAGATGCTGCACATAGATTTGCACCAGTGGGACATTAATGGAAGTCCAACAGCCACTTTTAGGATGCCACTAAGTTTACTCAGTGTTTGCTAGTATAATGGCTTAGTAACAATGAATGAATATGCAAATTATCCTCGCAGGACTCCTCCCCTGGTTTTCAGAAGTCTTTCTACCGGCTGTAACAGCCAAAACCCGGTTCTCCTTGAGCTCGCGGTGACTCTTTACTTATCCCAGAAGGCACTGGGAATATGCAAATTATCCTCGCAGGACTCCTCCCCTGGTTTTCAGGATTCTTCCTTCTGGCTGTAACAGCAAAAACACAGTTCTCCTTGAGCTCGCGGTGACTCTTCACTTATCCCAGAAGGCACTGGAAATATGCAAATTATACTCGCAGGACTCCTCCCCTGGTTTTCAGAAGTTTTTCTTCCAGCTGTAACGGCCAAAACCCGGTTCTCCTTGAGCTCGCGGTGACTCTTCACTTATCCCAGAAGGCACTGGGAATATGCAAATTATCCTTGCAGGACTCCTCCCTTGGTTTTCAGAAGTCTTCCTTCCGGCTGTAACGGCCCAAACCCGATTCTTCTTGAGCTTGCAGTGACTCTTCACTTATCCCAGAACGCACTGGGATATGCAAATTATCCTCGCAGGACTCCTCCCCTGGTTTTTCCCCTGAGGTAATTCCGCAGAAATAATTGACATGCAATTACGTGCGGCTGCGGGACATCCGCAGCATATTCCGCAGCTGCACGTATCCGCAGGATGGACACAGCACTCCCCATGTCTCCTTGGATAACATGGAGAATGTCTGTACATGCTGAAATTTGCGGATTTATCTGGAAAATCCAGAAAATATGCGGATTTTCTGCAGATAAATCCGCAGGTTTAATCTCCCATGGGCACATAGCCTTAAAGCATTCTCTCTCTCATTATTCTGGCATTTGGCAAATATAAATAATATACGTATATATACTTAATAGGTCTTGCTGCTTCGTATGTTCAGACCCCAGGGCAGTCGTGGAGGATTAGTCATGATGAGGAGGAGGAGGGGATATGGGACAGCTGTTTTTGAAACGTATTCATTTAAAAATTTCCAGTAAAGGTGACATCACTCCAATTATTTCTTTTAATATCTGCTTTATATTACAGTGGGTACGGAAAGTATTCAGACCCCTTTACATTTTTCACTCTTTGTTTCATTGCAGCCATTTGGTAAATTCAAAAAATGTTCATGTTTTTTTTCTCATTAATGTACACTCTGCACCCCATCTTCACAGAAAACAAACAGAAATGTAGATTTTTTTTGCAAATTTATTAAACAACAAAAACTGAAATATCACATGGTCATAAGTATTCAGAACCTTTGCTCAGACATTCATATTTAAGTTAGATGCTGTCAATTTCCTTGTGATCCTCCTTGAGAAGATACTACTTTTTTATTGGAGTCCAGCTGTGTTTAATTAGACTGATAGGACTGATTTGAAAGGATAAGACCTCACAGTTCACAGTGCATATCAGGCCAAATAAAAATCATGAGGTCAAAGGAACTGCCCAAGGAGCTCAGAGACAAAATTGTGGCAAGGCACAGATGTGGCCAAGGTTACAAAAGAATTTCTGCAGTTCTCAAGGTTCCAAATATCACAGTGGCCTCCATAATCCTTAAATGGAAGATGCTTGGGACCACTAGAACTCTTCCTACACCTGGATGTCCAGCCAAACAGAGCAATTGTGGGAGAAGAGCCTTGGTGACAGAAGTAAAGAAGAACCCCAAGATCACTGTGGTTGAGCTCCACAGATGCAGTAGGGATATTGGAGAAAGTTCAACAAAGTAAACTATCACTGCAGCCCTCCACCAGTCTGACCTTTATGGCAGAGTGGCCCGACGGAAGCCTCTCCTCGGTGCAAGATGTATGAATGCCCGCATAGAGTTTGCAAAAAAAAACACATGAAGGACTCCCAGACTATGAGAAATAAGATTCTCTGGTCTGAAGACACTATAGAACTTTTTGGTGATAATTCTTAGTGGTATGTGTGGAGAAAACAAGGCACTGCTCATCACCTGCCCAATACAATCCCAACAATGAAACATGGTGGTGGTAGCATCATGCTATGGGGGTGTTTTTCAGCTGCAGGGATAGGATGATTGGTGCAATTGAAGGAAATATGTATGCCACCAAGTACAGACATATCCTGGAAGAAAACCTCTTCCAGAGTGCTCTGGACCTCAGACTTAGTCATAGGTTCACCTTCCAACAAGACAATGACCTTAAGCACACAGCTAAAATAACAATAGAGTGGCTTCAGAACAACTCTGTGACCATTCTTGACTACCCAAGCCAGAGCCCTGCGCTATATCCAATTGAGCATCTCTGGAGAGACCTGAAAATGGCTGTCCACCAACGTTCACCATCCAACCTGACCGAACTGGAGAGGATCTGCAAGGAAGAATGGCAGATAATCCCCAAATCCAGGTCTGGAAAGCTTGTTGCATTATTCCCAAGAAGACTCATGGCTGTACTAGCTCAAAAGGGTGCTTCTACTCAATACTGAGCAAAGGGTCTGAATACGTATGACCATGTGATATTTCAGTTTTTCTTGTTAATAAATGTGCAAACATTTCTACATTTCTGTTTTTTTTGTTTGTTTTTTGAACTTCTTTGAGTTTACCAAATGGCTGTAATGAAACACAGTGAAAAATTTAAAGGGGTCTTAATACTTTCTGCACCCACTGTATATTGCATTCAAAATATTGTTTGTGTGATTCATTTAATTCATTGTTAAAAATACTCTTAAAGGGCACAGACATGCACCAGAAGTTAAAATGGCACTAAAAGTGCCAGCCTTTTTTCATAGCTCTACTAGTCCTAATTCAACATAGGACCAAAAGTAGAGGATGCACAAAAATTCTTAATTCTTTCCTGAAAGAGTATGTCAGTTAAAGCTATATACTTAAAGAATGCTTGTCATTGCAAAAAAACATATAAGCTGTCACATGTGTGTGCATGAGGAATAACACGATTTTTGGCTATTATATGATTTGTATCTTACATATTTCATCAGGTTTTTTTTTTTCAGATTTTCATCAGTCTCTTCTTCAGGACAGAGCTCTGCTCCCTTCCTTGTTGGCCCTGTTGTGCTTCATGTTGGGGCTTTCTACAAACTCTCTGACCTGCTGGCTCAGCCTTCACTTGCTACCTGCTAGCTAACCCATCATTTGCTGCTGCTATTGTATGCTGTGGTTTCTGCTTCTTACATCAATGTGCTGTTTCAGACCTACCATTTTCCTCTTCATCTGCTCTCCTGGTTCTGTGTCTTCGATTGTGTCCTGCCTCACTTGTTTGCCTGCCATTCAGCATAGCTTGATCTCTTTGTCCTTCTTTCCTGTTGTGCCAACTACTTGGGTTTGTGTGTCCACCATGACATGCGGCTTTGTGAATCTGTGAAGCCCCGCTAGTATGTGTCGGTGCAGTACCTTCAGGGACTCCACGTGGATGGAACAGTCTGGTCACAGGTAGGGAACCTTCTTTTAGGATTGTCGTGACGCCACTCTCAGTATTGCGGTCAGCGGGGACCGCCACTGCAGATTAAGGGATGCCTGGGGCTGATGGTGGGTGCAGTCAGTATATTAGCCCCCTGAGAGTGAGGCAAGCCCCAGGCCCCGGTGTATGTGTGTGGGACCAAAGGTCGCAGAATGACTCAAACACAGTCCAAGAAGTCTTTCAACGTGTTTACTCACTGTTTGGAGGTCACGGTGAGATGCCCGGGCGACACTGTGATAACCAGGTTGAACCAGGAATTCCAGGAGGCCGTTCTGAGGGTAGCTGTCCACTCGCCTTCCTTGCACTCTTTCTGTTTTAGGAGGATCCTTTGCTTGAAGCGTGGTAGGACCCCTCCAGGGAAGCTGTTACAACCCTGCTCCCCTCTCTCTGGCTCGTCTGCCGGCAGCGTGGCCTTGGTGGGATGGCTTCTGGCCCTG